>NC_081451.1:3849393-3875333 GCF_007210705.1 Tigriopus californicus
ACAAACTCATCAATAGAGCAATGGACTGTTGCTCCTAAACTCAGTGGAGTTGAAAACACACTAGAGAACTGATCTCCAAGTAAGTTGGCCATAGTCCCTACATTGTCTACGTATTTTATTTGATCGACCAATGAATTAGAGTTGGCTGATCTGGCTAACCCTTGAATATAAGGTTGATCGGGAATTTTAGTCAAAAACTCATTCAAGTTTTTGACTAAAAAAAATCTTGCCACCAGATCAATGCCTACATATGCCCTACGGGTATTTGAAGGCAGCAAATTGAACCTGAAGGAGCCCGAGAAAGAACTGATCTGATTTTTTTTTTGAATAATTGTTATGATATGCAATCTTCAAACTATCATTTATATCCGCGAATGTATACTTTTTATAGTTTTTTATCATTTCTGTGCTGGTTTGGCCGGTTAGCCAAGAACTCTGTTATCCTCGGTCTGTCCGTTCGAGATAACACTATTTTCTCCGCTTTCGACCTCCAGCTGAGCTTTTCATTTTTCATTCCCCATTTTGCAGCCCAACCGTTGGGTCAGGATGATTGATTGCCATTGCATTGTCGGCATCCTCTTCTAGGGGATACGCGATTATCATCTGCTTGATCTTTCGCACAGGTCTTCTTTCTTAGCTGGGTGTTCTTCAAGAGCGTCCTTGAAATCAGGAATACAAATGATGAAGTGTGACTATTACTTCTTGATGGGATGTCTTCTTCGTTGCTTGAGGCATTGGACAGACCGATGACTCAAGCATGGCAATGTGAAAATTGGTTATATGGATAACTTCAATGAAGTCTTTAATGGACTCTTTTTAGAAAACAGGAAACTTTTTCTTGAAGGGTGTTGGATGAAGTCATGGTTGATCAATCAGCGGATTTCTCGAAAAATGGACTGGGAACGGGCTCCCCGCCAAATTTGGCTGCTGCTTGTAGGGAGCAACTAAGATAAACGTTATTCTCCACCGATTAGTTGGCGGTGCTCATTTCTAAATTTGTGGCAAAATGTTATAAGGTTTAGATAGAGACTTTTAAGGTTTTTAATATCGTGTTAGGTTAGGTTGGGTTAGGTTAGGTAGGGTTAATTTAGGTTTTATTAGGTCAGGTTAAGATTTAAAAAAGTAGTACCGCCAACTAATCGGTGGAGAATAACGTTTACCAGCAACTAAAGTCCGTTTCAAAAATGTCTTGATGGAGTTAAGCCAAACAATCGTTGTTACTTATCAATTAATTGTAGGGTGGTTTTGTACAAGATTAACTCGTTCAAAACTTATGTGGTTGACAGGGAGGAGTCCGAAAATTTTAATTTTTAAGAAGTCATTGTTATCTGAATTTGACTATCTCCTCTCCAGAGCTTCCTAAGGCAGATTTTGGGCCAAATTAGGCCAAGTGGTGGATTAATTTGGCTAGATCTTTTGGTTACATTAATTGTTAATTCGGGATATAATGAGTAGACGGTTCGAAATTTTCTCCTCCTTTGTAATTTCATTTCTCAATGCATGAGTGATCAATCTCAGCTTCAATTTCTGAGCAGGTCATTATCTTGTCTAAACCTTGCACTTGGCGATTTGACAATAAAGAACGACGATGTGTAAGAGATATATTCAGCTTACGGATAGAGCCATTACTTTTTTATCTTTTTGATTATTTGTGTTTACTGCGACATGGATCTTCATACGAAGGCACCGTCAAGAAGACCAAAGCCCACCTGATATAATCAAAGCACTGGAATATACAGTGGCAATATTCTCACGGCCACTTTAGCCTCATTCAGTCAATGGTAGTTAGGGATGTAGAAATCTAGGAACTAGAATTTTGGTCAGTTAAAGAGGTTTATATGTTTGGTACCATTTTCTAAAGTGGTTTTCTTTACCTTTACTTTCGATTTTCATTCGCCATTCTTATCCGAAGAATGCCCAAAATTTGAACAAATTCAGGTAAATGAAACAAAAAAGACAAACTCATTGATTCTGAGGTGTTCAAGAGTATTTTTTAGGAATCTTTATTCATCATAACTTTACATTCAGGTCCAGTTTTGATCAAAGGAACGAATAGAAATGTTCTAGATATCCAATTACACAATACAAATATGCCAATTCACATTGTCCCAACCTTGGACAAGAAATTGTAGACAACACATGTAGGGGCCCTTAATTGCAACGTCAGACAGCTCAAACAAAATGGGGGAAAAGGCATGGTAGATTCTTATATTACTCGTGACTTGCCATGAACGCAATCTCTTTTCCGGACATTATTTGACCTTGGTCACTAATCATACTGAAGATTTTGATAAAATTAGTTTAAAGAAATTAAACGCATTACAATTCAATGAAGAGGTATCTGCCCAATTAGCCATTTATTCGGTAGTGGCTAACTCAAAAAGAGCTTTCTGAAGTGCAGAACGTAAACAAAATTTCATGCAGAGTAGTGATGAGATCCACCTTCGTTTCCTGTTGATATTAGTTAGTAAACATAATTCATTTGTTTATTGTTGCAGACACTGAAATTCTTGGAATGGTCTTATGGTTCATGCATTCATTGTTTTTCACAATTTTTTTATGAATATCATACGGTTTTTGGGATTTTTTTGTTTTACTGGCCTTTTTGCAACTGTTAGATTTCTACCAAATCATGGGCTGTCATTTTTGTTCATCTTGCTAATTCAATTGTTATTCTTAGGTCTATTTGTCCGTTGAATTTTCATTTTCTTTATGCTTATTTGATACTTTTTGCACACAGTGGCATCAACAATACTGATAAACTTTTTGTGCAAATGCTAAGACTTCCAGTAACGATTTTCGTTGTTATTGAAACAACAGTAACAATTTTTGAAAAATATCTTATCGTATTATAGCTTAGATATTAACAGCTTTATATTAATCCACTTTAACCTACAAAGAAATAATATCTTTACAAACGTAATCAATAGATGTGGGGAGTAACCTTAATTGCTCTTCCAACTACAATTTTATAAAAAATAATTGAGTAAACGATAAAATATCTTGCTTTCAAAGATTGCATTTGCATTAGTTTGACTACAAATTGCTCCAGTTACATCTTAAAGCAATTGCCAAGGAATATGATATTCTTTTTCTTTGCCTAAGATATAAATGAAAATATTTCACTTTTTTGAAACAGGTAGAAAAACCCGAAAATAGTTTGCAATATAACTTAAAACTTACTCGTCGTCAATATTTCACAATTGTGATGCCATACTGGTGAATTGCAACTTTTATCAAGCTTGATCTTGAGTTTTGACAAAATTACATTCACGTTGAATAAAAACATCTCTAGTATGTAGAAATTATTTATTGCAAAAAATGACAAATTTGAAAATTGAGCTGTCCCATGCATCGTTCAAATACTTTTTCGAACATGATAGAATAGCGAAGCTTTTAGCACTTAACTAAAACGAGAGGCAACTTTACATGTTTTGTAAGTTTTTGGTGACATTTTTTGGTACTTTTACCTTTAAAAGAAATCTAAAAAACCCGGGAAATGTCACATCTTGTCGTTTTATTGAAAAAAACAATAAGATGCCTTGGAAATAACTGGAAACATAATTAGACCACTTTTCGATCTTTTATGGTGTAATAACAAAGCATTAGCTGAATAGAAGTATATGAAATTTTACGTCAATACATAACTAAGAGTACGTTTAAATGTCAATATTTTGCAATTGTGATGCCATACTTGTAAATCACAATTTTAATCGAGCTTGATCATGGATTTTGACAAAATTACATTAACGTTGAATAAAAACATCAGTAGTACGTAGAAAACATTTATTGCAAAAAATGACAAATTTGAAAATTGAGGTGTCCCATGTATCGTTCAAATATTTAAGGAACATGATATAATAGTATACCTTTTGGCACGTAACTAAAATGAAAAGCAATTTTACATGTTTTGTAAGTTTGAAGTGACATTTTTTGGTACTTTTACCTTTTGCAAGAAAATAGAAAAATGTTAATTCTTGTCGTTTTATTGAAAAGGACATTAATAAGCCTTGGAAAAAAAACTAGAAGCATAAATAGGCCAGAAAATTACAACGATAAATTCGTGTTCCAGTTTGTAGCAAAGTCCGACGGTATTGTCAATTTCATGCTAAAAGAAAAAAAATGAACAATCATTCAAAGAGGACGTTCTGAGCGATTGTTTGTTTCGATATCAAGAACTAACACTGGCTTAAGCAGCAAGATAGTATTCGTACTTAGGACAAGAACTCTACAAAAGCAAGGAATGTCAGTTTCTATGCTGAGCAAACTTTAAAAAAATCGTTTATGTAACGTCAATTAAAGGACAATCAATTGGATAATGATTTATGAACCGGTGAAGCCGAGCGGTCTAAGGAGCAGCAAGAACAAGGTAAGAAACCTTTCCTTAGGTGTCGTGAGTCTTCCCTGTGCAAAATTACACCTTCCAGCCATCATGAAGTCGGGTTCGTTAGAACAATGCAGTCCACCTGCCATCTTTCTCGGGCTCCTTCATTCTTCGATTTGATCCCCTCAAATATTCTTAGGGAATATGTACAGTAGAGGGATGATCCAGTAGCATCCTTTAAGTCAAACTTGGACATTTTTTTGCTCAAAATTCCTGATCAGACCTTTTTAGAAAGTACCGTCAAATGAATAACTATTGGGCATGGAATTCCCAGTAGGAGTTACCAAGTCAATAAAAAAAAAGTGAAATATTTTAACATTCATTTTTGATAGTGTTTATGAAGCAAGGTTCTAGAATTCTTGTTACATACTGTATACTTGGCGTAATTAAAATCAACAAATAACTTGAATTTCCAACCCGTTTTGAGAAAGCGTGTCAATTCACATCGACCTCGGAATATCTTGAGAAGCCTAAAACCCTCGTACTATCCACAAGAGGACGCTATAATTAAAGGCTTGATTTGGACAATAGCTGGTCATCAATTGTGTGTGTGTGTGTTTATTGTTCAAACTAGTCCAACAAGCCAATAGTCCGTTGGCTCCATTAATTTTGCAAGTTGCTTTTTAACTTTCAAAACTAAATGGGTCGAAAGTCAAGTCCAATGGAAGACCCTGGGCATATTATGTAAAACGTAAATAGTTTCAGCGTGTCATTTCTCTACCTAGAGCTCTGCTCTTAGGTTGCGTAAAGAACCCCCTCGTTGATGAGATTTCAACATGCAGTGAAATTAGAGCTTCTAACAAATTGAAAGCCTCACTTATGGCTTTTTGATCACATTTCCAAACCTAATTCCGACGGCTGGTTTTCCTCCTACCAAGTCGAGAGCGCGAGCTGAACGAAATTAAAACTTGAATGCATTTCCCCTCCCCATTTCCCTAATTAGACTCTCTTTACCAACTTCACTGGGGGAAAACGAGTTAGATGAAGAGGCAGTAAGTAGTGGCTTGGTGATTCGCATTCTGAGGTGCTTAAAGTACGTGTGTCTACCTCTCTTCTCTGCTCTCTATGTGTACATTTATTTATGCATGGTCCTATTAGTTGGGAGGCAAAAAGTTACTTCGTTAGTAAAGCCCCTGAGAGACAAACCAAAGCTAATTGCTTTTAGAGTTGCTCATCATAATCTTGCGGTTCCCCGTCAAAAGTTCCACCCAAGACAGCCTCATTCAAAAAAACGCTCGACGACCCAAATTAGAGAGCAAACTTCAGAGGTCTGTCTTATGCCTAAACCGAAACTAGAGAGGCTGTGAGTGGATCATGTCTCTTGTAATAAATCAAGTCCAACCATTGACAAACAATCTTGAAATGGATTCAAATCTGGTTGTTCGAATCTAACATCAGATATGAAATTACGCTTCTAAAAAAGTTTGTAAAATGTCAATTAGAAATGCTTGTATTGAACTGTGCCAAATATGAATTGGACATGAACCATGTTATTTTTAAAATTTGGGGCGTTTCGGAACCCTTCTTCTTCTTGTCTATCTCCTCTCAGCAAAACATATATAAAACTATATTAATATTATGATTCTTGTCATATTTTGAATTATCAGTAATCTATCGGAGGGGAAGTTCAATTCATCTTTTATTTAAGACCCATAAGCGTCTCCTTGTGTGCATAGAACTGTTTCACAAAGCTATAAGCTTATTACCAAAATATTACAACACCCCAAAGCCGATGTTTCATTATCTCCATTACACCATATTACACCAACATAAGTGTGTCTAAATCACTTGTGAATGTGGAGCTTAAATAGAGGAACAAGAGTAATTAGACGATCGCGTTTTGAGAGGTTTCCAAGAAGACTCTCTTTCTCTGGTGGTGGTGGTGGTTGTTGTTGGTTTGGATCACTATCTCGTGTTCCCTCATCCTCCCTTCATCTCCTCCCTCGCCATCATCATCATCATCATCATCATGAGCATCAAAGAGAACAACTAGCTCTCCTCCATTCACTCACACGGGTCTGAAAAATAGTTGGAATCTGTCGAAACCACTTAGTCCACACAAAAGACCCATCGTCCCAAAATAAAGGATGGGAATCAGAGCCAAACTACCACTAGGAAATGGTTGCTCTCTGACAAGATCCTTATGTTCATGTTCAGATATTTCCTAATTTACGCTGAATAGCGGTTTTTAAAGAGTTATGGCTTACCTGTGTATCAAAGTTAAAAAGAAAACCGTTTACAGATTCATGAAATAATTGAATAAATAATGTTGTTTCATGGTTAATGTTGAAAAAGTTCGCAAAAGACAAGGTCATTGAAGTTAAGCGGAACTTTTTATTTATTTATTTAAGGGATGAAAAACGCACTCTGACGGTTGAAATATAGATCATTTTCGATTGAATGATAACCACATTTTGTGCTATCTAAATTTTCATCAAAGTAGGACAAGCGCACAAGGCTAGAGGTTTTATTGGGGTAATCTTTTAGTGTTTTTTGCTTACTTTAAAAGCTTTCCAAAAATATATTTTATTTCTAACTTGTCAGCTAATTAACAATACACATGATACTGCAAAAGTCATGGAAATTCGTCATAAAAGAATTACACTCTGGCAATATTGATTGCTCAAGAGAAAATATTCCTTACATTTAGCTGGATATTATTTAAAGTCTTTGAAAATACATTGCTCCTATACGTTAATGAGAAAAAGAAACCCGAAGACGTTCGGCACAAGCTACTTATAGTGAGATCTTCCACCTTCGCTTGGTTTGAGGGAATCCATCTTTTTCTTGTCAAGGAGGAGGATCGGCTTTTTTCCTAGTGCTCGTTGGGTTCCCAGAACAAACAGCTCTAACAGAATGATATCATTAGTTACTTTTGGGCAGCATTTTATCTTGTTCATCTCGTCGACGTCTTTATCTAATGTGATGCCCCAATTGAATAGGCTTCTCCAAGTCCACGGCCATAAAACATAATGTTCCTGAAAGGGATTCATGGGATCCCCTCCAGAAACCTTTTGTGGGGTCCATTTGGACTGCCCGAGAACTAGTAACTCTTTTCAGATTTGGCACAAAAAAGTACATTACTTCCCACAATAAACCAGAGATCGGAGTCATTCACAGGGTGGTTCAAAGCACTGGTTTGGCTACATCACACATCGGTTGATTGGAATTGAATTCGACCAAAACACAAAAGCTTAACGATTATGTTTTTTGCAGAGGGGGGGATCAAAATCGACTCACAAAAGGCGCCAGTTGAAGCATTAATTGATAAGCTGCAGAACCAAACAAAGAGCTCAATCAAATTATTGCCATGAATTTCCTGTCACAGGTGCATAATATACAACGTACGATATAAATGATTTTTTTCCTTTTAAAGAGTACCTTAGTTAGTTGGATTCAAATGATAACAATTCGTACAGCTTCCTTCTTATACAAACAATATAACAATTTAAAATCAGCCTATTGAACTGGACTGCTCCAATTCAAAACATTTGATAAACCATAGCTTCATCGCTAAAAGTTCCACAACACCCGGTGTCCCGTCCTAAAAAATGAAATAAAATGAGCCCGTATGCTTTTTTTCCTTCCCGCTTTTTCTTGCAGGCGTGTTCTTCTCACTTTAAGTTCCATCCAGCTTTCATCCGGGGACCCTTGGGAATCGCGTTGAGCGTCAAATTTACAATTAATTCCATTGTGTTCTAATCGAGTTAGTTTCAAATTACAAGATGGTGTTGGTTGGGTATAGTAGTACAAAGTGGATATGCTTCTTCCAAGCACCAAAAAAGAACAAGAGACTGCGGCAATTCCTTCCGTGGAACCTCCTCCATTTCAGAAGTGCAACATTCACTCCACATCAGTCCCAAACTTGATTCTAATCTCCGTTTATTGTTCCACTGCGTGTGTACATAGTAAATGATAAATAGTTCACTTGATATTTGATGTCGTTTCAGTGTTGATTTTAGAGGATGTTCAATTGTATACGACTCTGAAGTCATCCTCATCGTAGTCGTCCAAATTGGTAGGTTCATTTGCATCATCATCATCATCATCGCTTTGAATTTCGATATGGATCTTGGAGCTCTGGTTTTCTGAAATTTGGAATTAACAGTGTTTAATTTGTTCTTTCATTTCACTTTACCACTCATCGCTACCCTGATCATATTTGGGCTTTTTTTATGGTGATTTAGAAAACATGATATATTTGATTGTGCGCTTGTTTTTGTTTCCCAAGGAGGGCCAAATAATTGGGGGGTTTTTCCACGAAGCGCCGTTTCATTTGCATATTTGATCACAAGTTCTTTTCAGATAAACGTTATTCTCCACCGATTAGTTGTCGGTGCTCATTTTTAAATTTGTGGCAAAATGTTAAAAGGTTTAGATAGAGACTTTAAGGGTTATTAATATCGTGTTAGGTTAGGTTAGGCCAGGTAAGGTTAGATTAGGTTTGATTAGGTCAGGTTAAGATTTAAAAAAGTAGCACCGCCAACTAATCGGTGGAGAATAACGTTTACCTTCTTTTCATATCTTAAAATATTTGACCAAAAAGTAACAATAAAAAGAATATTCATCAGTTGCAACTCCAAAGTGTCTACTGTGCCAAAAACATGTTAAATTCTACAAAACAGTGATGAATCATAAATATTTTTGTCATGAGTTAAATAGCTCATTTTTTAGGGCAGAAATGTATGTTCTTCCTTTACATTTGTCTGAACGCAATTATTAACCTTACCTGAAGAACAACAAAGGTTTTGAAAGGTTAGTAGTGATCCTCCTCCAAGAAGAGCTCCCATGATCATCATGACACCTCCAAATCCACCAAATTGAGCGGGATTGAAGCACACCGACCAAAAGACACACATATCATCTAAAACAGATTTGACACTCGAAACTTGTTCCACCCGCAATGATCAATCCTGGATTTGAGTACCTGATCCATCCTTGGCTTTAATCAGCTCATTCTTCAAGCTCGCTATCGCTTCTTGAGCCTCCATGAGTTCTGTGAGTGCGATTTTGATGTCTTTGCATTCAAAGGGTTTCACGTTGACCGTGAAGTTCCAAAGAGTCGATGTATACGTTCCAAACTGCAGTTGTTCCCTCGACGATTTTGGGTCGTAAAACGAATCGATGAAAACTGCATTAAGATCGAGATTGGCCTGGAACATGAAAAAGGTCATAACTTTGGAATAATGTTTGGAATATTTATGGTTTGATGAATGAGCCTTACTGGGATGTCAAATAGCGAATGGAACTTATTGTTCCATTCCTTGGTCCAAGTTGCTTCGGTCTCTTCACGAGATTCTCGATTTGACATGGAACGCTCATCATAGGACCAACGGGTCACTTCCAAGATCACGTTTTTCCAGAATTCCGTACCGAACATCTTTTCAAACAATCGAATCATGCTTTTTAAACTAGAAAAAACATTTGGAGAAACATTTCGATACACGCTTAGGTTGTTTTTGTGAACTGTTTTGGGAATGGCGATATCGCTTACTTAGCGTTATATCAGATATTACTAGAATTTGACGTTTCTTACCTGGAAGTCATTCGTGGGGATTCTCCGTTGAATGCAATAACGAATGAATGAACAAATCTAATATCATTCTTGAGAACATCAACCAGTTCGTCGATGACTTTTCGTTCATTCGTGATATCATCCCCGAATCCAGGAGTATCGACCACTGTCACAGGCCAATCTAGAAAATGCAACATTCATTTACATTTACATCACACGATATGCCAACGTTAAAACAATCAATTATTTGATTAATAGCAAATCATACTTGAACTCAACCACGTTCCTACTTCCGGACAGGTCGAGGTTGTGATTGGATCAATCCCGGATCCAGCCGTGAAACATCCCCGTCGTTGTGGATCCTCATAGCCTTTATCTCGGCCTAGGAGAACATTGGCGAGACTGGACTTTCCCACGCCTGTCCCACCTAATATGACGATCCTGGGACTGGGATAGGGACTGCCTTGGGCCACTAAAATGGAATCCTGTCAAGGACAGAGAGGGTTGTGCTTGATACCTTTTTCGAGTCCTACCATCTACTGAGGCGCTTTCAATATGATGAAGAAGCCACGTTAGGGTCCAGAAACGGATCGCATCTTGAATTCCCAAAGTCATGATTTCATGGAGTCATTTTTGTGCCGACTCAAAACACCGTTGACTGACGAAGAACGATAAGGACACAGCAGCAATAAACGAGATTAGGATGATGCATTGATAAGCAATTCATAAAAGAAGGCAAGCATGATAATGAGCTCTAACCAGGTAAGCGCGATTCATCGTTGGACTAAACTGGACTAAGCTTGGAGTGATTGCTTTAGACGCTTCTATTATCATTGGAGCGTAGGCGTCAGCAGTTTGGGTAAATGGATATTTTCATGGTGATAATGGACGAAGGAAAATTCATTAGCTACAAGAACCTTCCTGATGCTGTGTCAAGACATTAATCTAGGGCGGGCAAAACTTTTGCTGCACTTTCAGGACCAGTGTTGCCATTTTGGACACGAGAAGAAACCTCCACCAACCCAAAGCAAAATTTCTGCTCGACTAAGCCGAAATCAGTTCTAATTCGAAACAATGTTCACTCAGATCTTGATTGTCCATGTTTAGTCACCTTTCGGCCAAAAAGGAGTTACAAGTAGGCTCGATGGCAACCCTGGTCCCTGGGAATGGAACAGGGCTTCTCGTGCTCATCGTTGTACATATGTCCAGAGTGAAACGAAGCGGGTCGCTCATTTCCGTTTCCGCAAGGAGTGAAAAACAAGACCGCGCCAGGGCCGTCAAATAGCCCAAAACACTATCAACTGGGTTTTCCCAGTTTCTCTACAAATATTGAGTAGCATACTCTGCTGGTTTATCCAGCTAATCTCGCAAGTTTTCTTGGTTATAAAAAACATTTTGTTTAAGAATGTTTATGCGAAATGAATCGTCAACCCTGAAGTAATGAAACAATTGAGTAACGCCCTAAACATGTTGGGGGGACCATGGGAACGCGCTGCGCCAAGATCCAAATGAGAGAAAATAGAAACAGAGATTCATACCCATAACCACTGCATGGAATATTTAAAGATTGAAAGGGAGGAGCAATTTTTTTGAGTCTCTTGCACTTTCGCCTCGCAACGTCCTCCTCAAAATGGCCAAGGTTATACTCTTAAATTTTGAAATCGTATTCTGCTGGGGAAAATTAGGTGAGTACATGGTGATTAGTATTTACGCCCAATTTGCCCAGTGTTTTTGAGGCTAAATGTTAGCGTCGTGTGGCCCAGACATGCCGGATACAATCCATTTGGAAAAGAGAAAGAAAGCTCATTACGTGCATTAAGTCAACAATGATGGAATTAATCAATCGGACAGACAAGGAATGGAGATGTTCTCGATATCAACATGATCAAGATTGAGCACATTTACAACTTACGGACATGTCTCTTCATTGGGGCCATTTGTATCCAAAGAAGAACCCTTCAAATATTTGGATAGAAGGGACCCTTAAAACGGATGATTCGAGGAAATCAATGTCTCAAAGCTAAGATTCTAAAGTATCGCATGGTAAACCGTGCGGTGATAAAAATCAAATGGTCCTCCCATTAAAGACCACCCAGAGTGGACGCGAGGGTGGTAAGCCCTAGCGAGTGTAGCATTACAATCCATTAATCATGAACACGGGTGCTCTCTTGTCAAAATACGAGTGACCCTTGAGTTTACTTCAGCCTCATTGAACTACAAAAGCCATTCTGCCTCTCTAATCCCATTCAAGAGCAATCCTCCCGAGTTTAGTGGTGTGAGTGGGTGCGTGTCATCACGAGGCAGCAACTCTGATTTGGTAATGCCAATCTGCCGCCTACAGTAGAATGCAGTGTATTGGGCACCCTGACTTGTTTTTTTTCTGTACCAATGAGCGCCTTTTGTTCCGCCGGTTAAATGGGACAATCAAGAGCAAGCATCCGACACGTGCCTTTCGTGAGAGAGCTCAGACGACGGAGAAAGAGTGAAACATGCTTTTTGCCGCCATTACTGGGCTCAACAACAACAACAACAACGCCAACAAAAACAACAGCTCTATAACTTGAACAAAAACAGAGAAGGGGATCAGCTATCTAATGGACATTCAATGTGATTGGGTAAATCAATTGTTGGAGCATGAGGTTGCTTGTTGAGTGCAAATGTCTTTTGAAATCAGTTTTTTGAAATTGGTTGCCGTAATGAGGTGATTCAACCCATCTATTCCTCCCTTATTTGCTTTGTTTACCTTTTTATATAAAGCATTTCAGAGTCGTCATTTTCGAACCCCATCCCACTTCCGATTCAAATTGCATATTTTTGTGCCAGACCGAGTCAGTTCATAATGCCAATTTCAAAGAGGCCTTGTTTTAGAGAAAACTTGACATCAATGCTCAAATTGTATCATAACCCAGTGAAAAGGAGGAGCGCTCGATGTAAAAGTCATCCTTTCCCATCTGTGGATAGAAGAATCTCGCTCATGGGCCAGCTCGCATGTCCCCCCCTGTTTTTCCGATTCTATCGGGAACTGATCCCGTCCTCCTCTTTTAGTGTGTTCCATGTTATTCTCTTCGAGTGTGAGAGCAATCTTGACTCTCTTGTCTACTTTTGACTCTGTGAGCCAAAGCCACTTGAGAGTTGTTACTGGGCGGCACGTGGTACATCTCAATACGAGACAGATAGACACGCGCCGAGCCAAACCATCGCTTGACGGGGAATCTCGGTTGGAGGGAGAGTGATGCTGCACAAATAGACTCAACCATGACAAATGCGATCCCTCGTGGACAAAAGGGAACCTTATTGCGATTATCATTGAGGAGTCATTAGGACGATGTTTTGGCGGAACTCAGGTTTATTCGCAATGATAACAATTTACTTCGGAATGAATGAATAAAGATAGCAAGTTATGATCACAGGCGTGAATAGTGAAAGAAAGACAAACACCATTTATGTTGTTGTTTAAGCTAGGACAATGGTAGTGTAAATCTATGTATAATGCGGAATATGGTTAGTTGTCTCGTGTAGGAACTGCTGCTCAGTGCTTGGGACTAGGGTTCTGAGGCTGGGGCGACAGCTTGGGTTTAACCTCGGCGGCCTCTGGGGAATCGTGGTCTTTGGCATCTTGTTGTTTCTGGTGCACGCTCTGAGCCAGATGAAACAGAGCTGCCGAATGCTCCTGGGCCTTTCTTCTCAACTCAGCAACACTTGATGAAAATAGGTCGGACGATGCACTCAAATTGGCAGCACTGTCCGAGCCCGCTAACCCAGGGTTGCCCAGCCCGTTCATGATTTGCCCAGGGGGTAAGGGGTCCATGGGAAAGAGATTGTCCGGAGTGGGGAGTCCGTTTTGGGAGACGGGTGGGGAGCCCATTTTATCCTTGGAAGGAGAGCTTGGATTGGATAGGGATGCCGGACAACACGGACATGGCATTCCGGACAGGCCCTTCACATTTTGAAACCAACAATGGGGCAAATGACGCGAAGGTGAACCATTGCCTCTGGATGACAAGGAGTCTGCCGTTGCACAGGAAATTGAACCTAGGCCCGTTGATGGGCTAGTGGTCATCAAATACGGGAAGAGGGTAGCTGCGGCTGCAGCACTGGACACACTGGTTCCCAAATGCCCATGGAACCTTGGGAAGTCCAAGCTAGGTCTGAAACATTGAAGAGAACCACAGAGAGAGAGAGAAAAAAATATTTGTATTAGTTTGTTTCATTTGCACCAACGTGCTTAAGAGATTTAAGTAGGAGTACCTGAAAGAGCTGGAGCTCAGGTTTGCCAAAATGTTGCTGGCACTCAAGCCCGAACCTGACGAGCCTACATCCGTCAAACTATTGGGCAACGGCAAGCCTGACGAAATCGAGGACAGCATAGATGACGAAGGTACATTGGGTCGCATCAACGCTGCCATAGAGAACAAGCTTGACGCAAGGGATCCCTTTTCCTTCCCCAGACTTGTGGCATGGTGATGGCCTGGGATGTCGCCCATCGGGCTCTCGGCCGTTCTGAAAGTTTCCAATGAGCTTCAATTATGATTCTCCTTGATCCCTGCTAGACCCAACACTCACCCTTCCACATCGATTTTGCCTCCCTCCTCATCCCCAGAGAAGTTGCCCTCCCCTTCCAACGAGTTTCCGTCCTCGCCCACCCTCTTGTTCTTCTGTTTCTCCTTCAGCCTCTCCGTTTTCCGCCATTTGGCACGCCGGTTTTGGAACCAAACCTGAAACGAAATGTAGCAAATGAAACGTATCAAGCTGCTCAAAACGTGAGTTTGATTGGGTCATCCATGTCAATGAGGGCCAGCAGATGTTCCTTGAGTGTGAATGTGTGCGTGTGTGTGTATAGGTCTCTCTCTCTCTATATATATACATATATATACCTTCCCCATTAGATCAATCGAGAATGAATGGATGAATGTGCTGTGTGTACAAGGGTCGTTCAGTGTGCCAAACCCAATTGATTGAGTCCTAATTTGATTTCCCAAGCTCTCTTCACGACGCCAAATCATTCATTATGGATGAATATAGTCATTGCTAAGCCTCCTCAGGACACACACTGTGGGCCTCCGAGACACGCCCGATGCCAAACCAGCTTTGCACACCCTCCTCAAGACTCAAGAGAGGTGATTAGATATTCATGCGATTGAGGGATTAACACCCTTGAACAAATGTTGCGACAGAGAATTAGCCAATTTGTCGTTAACGACACCAACTGTCTCTTTAGTTCCCCAGAGAACAATGGTATAGATGGCATCCTTATAAACAATGCTTCCGTAAAAAAAAAATAGTAATCTTGCCATGATCGAGTGAGAAGTAGATCGTAGTTGTGTATGTATAATGAGAGTTTCGTGAGCTCTTTTCGATATTGTAATGGATTTATGAAGATGAATCGATTTCAATGGCAATATCAACTACGAGGGTGCGCCGGTCATTTTTCTTCATTGGTCCGCGCACCCACTTATCGAATGAAAATGACATTTATAAGCTCACGTATATTGGCGAGAAGAAGTAGTCGTGGAAAGGTGCAGAAAGCAAAACATTTCATGGGACCAAGAGATCATGTTTCTAAGACGCCTTTAGAAGTACGTAAGTGCATGCATGGTATACAACGAACAGTAGCATACTACTAATTACATGGTTATTATCTTTATATAATTATTTATGTTTCTTTTCCTTTAATCGGGATATGAGTCCCTGTTTTTGTTCCATTGTCATTGTTTTGCACGTCATCTCGGACTGAAAGCATAATAGATACTTTGAAGAATAAGTCAATTAGACAAATGACATTTGAGACGTAAAAAGTGTTTTTTTTATTTCCCAGGATTAACACTTTCGATGATTATGGGTGAATCCAAATCTAGAGACAAATCAATCTAACGGATAATGATTCTTTTAAGCGATCTTGGTGGCTATAGAAATACTGGTTCAAACTAAAAAAAGGTTGCGTTGCTGTTTCATTACCTAAATTTCATTTCCTTATTTATATATTCTTCATTCTACGCTTTAACTCAATTCTTACATATTTGACATAACAAGTTTTATTATAGTCCTAACCAACTAAGTTAACCTGTTAAAAATATTCACCTCTCATAGTTTGTCCTTTACAACTCTCAGCTTTTTCCCATAGCAATGATATGAACTCAGTCAATCAATTTCCCTATTGGCTTGTTGAAAGCGCCTCTCTCAGATTCAAAGCTTATTTCAGCAAGGGTGGTGTGGTAGCAGCGGGTGCTGCCTGGCATTTGAAGGCAGCAGGGCTTTCATGAGTTGGGATCGCTCGGAAGGCACCGACCGAGTTGACAATGGCAATGGCGATGCGAGAGCAAAGAGCGGAACATTGACGGTGATTGGAGCTCATTGGAGGAGCTCTGATTTGAAGGGAAAGCCCTGCCGATTATTTTGAGGGACAGCAAACACAGGGCTTTCTCAAATATCTTCATAACTGTCGTGAGAGACGATTTGACTCGATTGGCGAACGAAGGCAAGATTAGGAGGGAGACAGACCTTTTTCGAAGGATATTCAAGTTTAGAGCGTTGTGGCTACTTGTGTATAGCTCAACGTATAATTGAATCATTTGCGTAAATGGATCATCATGACACTTGATACATTCCTGAATGGATCCAGGTCCCAGTGGACAAGTTCAGGGTTGCCATGGGTATTTTTCAAATTGAATATGTAATGAATAGAGTCTTGTGAAGGAACCCTGCTTTAGAGGACACCACATCTAGGTTGGAAATGGTGAATTAATCTAATCAAGGAGGCGAACGTGAATGAGGCGAGGACATCCACGATGAACTGTAACTCAATTAAGCCATAATGGCGACACTTTCGCAACGCTATCAACTGATCCTCCCAAAGCATCTTGTTAATCATGGATGGTAATGAAATGACCGGGCACATTGTGCATATTGTTCCCTACCTGGACTCGGGCTTCAGTGAGGCCGATCTTCATGGCCAGGTCCTCTCGAGTGAAAACATCGGGGTAATGCGTGGCCGCGAAGGCCTTTTCCAGCTCCTCTAATTGCTGAAGGGTGAAAGTGGTTCGATTCCGGCGTTGCTTCCGTCGCAAAAACGCGTCATCATGAATGTCCGTATGGTAGGTCATGGCCGGGTCTGTAAACGAGGCCAATTAATGCATACCGAAAGCCCTAATCTTCTAGTTCCTTATAAGCATCAACTTCATTTGATAGTATATTTCCCTTACACATAATGATCATTTTGCAGTTCACTCATTCTTACCTAAACCTGGGAAAAATTTCACCTTTTAAAATCGGACTTTGCAAAAGATGTTCGACCCTAAAATTTGTGCCCTGTAATCTCCTGGTTGAATCTAATATAATTATTGGAAGACTTGGAATTGGCACGGACGTTGATGGTATCTCTCGATTTTTGAGACCTTTACACACTTCGTTTTCTTTCGTCATTATAGTCCTCAACTGATCTTGAAACCTTATCCATTGACACCACGGTAGTCACTTAGTAACCTACATCACTTGGTCGTATTACAACGTGATTGACGATATGAGAGCACCAAGAAAAGCGACCAATTTGGATAAGATATTCATGCAAAAATGTTGTCGAATCTTGCAAGTAATTTTGGTCGGCATCTGGTAAATTATCACTCAATGGCCTAAAAATGCCCCACATTGAAATGGTCATTTAATGATCAATTATTTTGAACTTCGATTTTAGATTCCATATCTAGATCGAAATAGCATTGTTCAAATAAAGGTTAGATTATGGCTATTGTGTAGATGTTGCACTTACAAGGTTGGGTAGGACTAAATGGTAGTTCCAAGGACGGCAACCGTGTGGCGCCACCGGCAAACGTCAAGGGGTTGTGGTAGTAAAACATGATTGTTCTGAAAAGAATAAATGCATTATTAAAAAAGAAGAAAACATGTAGAATGCGAATCAATTGATCAACCTGATTCATGTTGCTCAAGACATGTTTGAAATGGTTGAAAGACTCATGAAGACATGTTTTGAAGTTTCGAGATGAAACGAAAAGCTCTTCGATGTGCTTGATTGACTTGCATATCAGCCCCATTAGGTCATCAAAACGAATATGTGAGTGTATTGGCAACTGATTCCATGAGGGAATAGAATCGAGATCCATTCACAATCAGCATCTCCTTGCTCTCTCTCTCTATATATATATACATACACTATACTGTCTACGTATGTAATTGTGAATAGAAGGATTTTCATGGAGTCGAGAGCACCAACTGCGATGAAATCTGCGCTCAGAGTACACAAGAAATCAGCGCCGAAACATCAAAAAGATCTAAAAGATCTTTGAGGGCCAAATTGAGTTTATGGAGAAAATTTTCTGGCTTGGCAAAAATTAGGTTAGCCCCTTCCAGAGCTCTTTGGGAAGGTATACTACAACACCACTTTTAGCCAACAAGAACTGCTACTGCTAGATGATCACAGACTTAAAGCGTCCCGACCGTTTCACGCCAATGCCAAAATAGAGAGACGTCGGAATGTTTTTCATTTCCACATAAAGTTGACCTTTTGATTACGATGGGCCTGATGTTTGATGAGACGTTGCTAAATAAACCTCCAAACTTGTTTTTTAACGCAAAAATTGCGAGCAACTACAGACTTTGGAAACAATCATTACCCTTCGAAATGATCTTTAGAGAAACTAAGTCAGATTGATCAAGGCAGCTAATTCAGTTTCTCTCAATCTACTCGTAAGTATGAGTTGGAAAACTTTTGTAATTGCAAGAAAGGACGAACATCGCTGGAAATATCCCCTAAAAGACAAATTGAAATGTGCTGGTCAAGATACTTTGACTTCAATCCTGGCCACTTCTCAGGAAGAGCAAAATGTGTTTTGAGCATGACACTCCAAATATTATAAACTTAAAATATTTTTTTGAAGATGACATCCCAATAATAGATACATCTATCAAAACGATAATCTACCTATATGTAATGCCATATGTAGGATGCTGAGGTGGGGTAACAAGTGTTCCTATAATTTTGAATTTTGCTTTGATCTTATGAAGTTTTGGAGCATCATACTGTCCCTGGTTAGTCATTAAACGAGGTCAAAAACTGGGCTAAAGCGTCAAAATAGACACCGCCTTCGGCGCGATGAACGCATAAAGAATGAATAGCACTTGAAACTGACCCAGGGATTCCAGTGAGTTGTTTTGCTTAAAGAATGCAGGTGGCGCCATCTAACCGGATAAGGGTCTAGCGTTCTTTTACAATCATGATTATGAGTTCCTGTTCATAACCTCCACTGTTTCCTCACTTCATGTCTGTGATCCAGCTTCACGTAGAGAAAGCGTGTAAGACCGGCTTCAGATGAGGACTTGTGCCCCGAGTTCAAAGGTTTTCGTGTCATTCCACCCACATTGAATGAAGAGAGATGGAAAAGAGGAGGAGGAAAGTTTTCCACTTAGTCTCGAGTTTTTTAAGGTCGAGAGGCCACTTTGATTCCCTCTGTCATTGAGCAAGAAGCACCCGACCGAAAGGTTTAGTCTATGTATGTGTAAATAAATTTGCTCTCCATTTTAATAGTCCCATCTTAGTTGGATGCAGGATCATGGTGATTTGTGTCAACCTGTATTTTTTTCGGGGGTGGGGGTGGGGGGGCTTTCATAGTTTGAGGGTGGAATCGGACTTATTCGATGTTGCCAAAGATTGCTTACCATGAATTTCAATCAGAGGGCAGCAAATTTGCAAGACCCTTATGTCTACGTTACACTGGTGTGTAGATTTATTGAACTTTAAATAAAGTTCTAAAGACCTATGAACAAGATGTATCATTGATACTGATCAATATAACATTTTTTTTTGGTTGTTGGTGGGTACTGAGCCGGTCATTTGGTTTCGTCTGTGAGTTGATACTGGCTTCTAGATGAACAGAATATTTGGGTGGTTTCATGCATGTTTGTCAGAAAAAAATATTATTGTAGTAATCAAAGAGATTTGCTTATTGTTCGCCACCGGAAAGTTAAAATGAAAGAGGTGCGCTAATACAACGATTTACTGATGAAAGTGTTCAAATATTGCGATCCCCAATTGACGAAAGGTTATTTTCTCAATCAAGACTGAACCCTGATGTCAATTGAATGATTCTGGTAAAATTATGTACTGAATAACTAGTAGAAAAGAGCGAAGTCTTCAGTACAGCTCAGCATGTTAAGAAGTCGTCTGTTCTATCGGCTTTGGGGTGAAAGAAATCAATTGAACCCATCAAAGCCAGGCGAGACCTTCAAAAAATGCGCCAAAGGGACTGCTAATCGGTTTACTGACTAACTTTTAGCTCTCCCCCCCCTTTGCTCAGGGTAGCCAATCAATTTCTGCTCAAATTAGTCCCAAAATGAGTGATGTCCTAATCCGATTTTAAAACTTTAGCTCAAAGCGAAAGTGTCTTACCCTCGTTTTCACCACACTGACATTCCTAAAATAGAACCAGGAGAACGGCGAGACAGAGAGCAAGAGAGAGAGAGAGAAGAGCAGAGATCCACACAACGTTACCAATGGAACACGGAGCAGACACTAGTTCCAAGAGCATTTCATCTTGGGACCATGTCGACGCCTTTCCAGGGTCCTTTCTCTCCCGGGAACTTTCCCGCCACTCTCGAGAGAACAACGCTCTCGTTCAGTGCCGTTTTCCGTTCCGCGAGACCCTCTCTCCCTTTGGAAGCACGGACCGCAGCGTCACCAGTCACCAATCGGGCTGCTGAGGAGGGATTAAACAAGGATTTGTGGCGGCAAGAAAGGGAGAACGAGAAGAGGGAGAATGGCCGCCGCCAATTGCCGCTTCAGGGTCCACTGCAGAAGCTTGAACGTGTTGATTGACGGGATCAAGATCGTGAAGTGGGTCTACTGAATTGCCTGGTTTCTTTAGTGGGGGTCAAATGGTGAATATGTGTGCCAAACGGGAGTTTCCTTTCAGCAGAGGATCAAAACAGGAGAGCTCGAGTAAACTGCATGTTTATCTATTTATTGTTTATTGTTAGGGATCATCCAGGACATTTTTCCATGTACAAGGGTAGTGGCTGATGAGAGAAAAAATATAAAGTATAAAGTAGAGAAGAAGAAACAGGACGGAGAAAAGACCTCCTTTGTGATTTAGCTCTTCAATCAAGTTGATAAATAGGTACTTTAAGATGAAATCTTTTGATTCTTATTTAGCTTTATATTCATGTTATGTATGATTCGCCAACAAATTGGAATTGGCAGATTTGGCTGATCCTTGAATAAAAGGTTGATTAGGAATTTTGATCATGACTTTTCCAGGTCTAAGTTAAAAGATACTAACTGAATCAAAGCATACAAATTCATTTCGAATGTTCGAGCCTTTCGATAATATCTAATATCCCTGAGTAACCACGGAGATGGACTTGATTGCCTCAACTAACCTGGATTCTCGAAGGCTTGAAGGTGGTCTCAAAATGCACAATAAGTCTCTACTGTCACTAGAATCGTCCCTAAAACCTCTGTTGGGACAAAGCTCAAGAATGCTTTTGTTGAAAAGGTACATTATCAGATACGTTTTGCACCATCTTTTCATATTGTGCAATCCCAACCTTTGTAGATGTGTTAAGATTAACAAAAAAAAAAATAACGACAAGGCTTTTGTCGCTCGAGCACACTCCGTGCTTTATCTTTAGGGCTCTAGTTTTTCCAGGTATTGTGGTCAAACGGAAATGCAAATTTGAGTACTATTTCCTTGAATTGATTGTCTTGTCTTTAGCTTCTTTTAAAAACCTTCACGATTAGAACAATTACCTTGAATTGCTCATGTCTTTAAACAGATTACTAAGAAAAATACATTTGGGTAGATCTCCTCAATAGGGCTAGTCAAGTAAACGCGTTCATGGACAACTGACGTTGTTCCATGGAGTAAAATCAAAGACAACATGCCCACCCAAACCGCACTTTGCATGCATTGGATTTTGACATTTTTTCATGTTACATGCTTGTCTAGGCAATTAGCATTGTGGTATTGCGCCAATTTGATAGTGCGTTTACTGGTTAACACCAAACATGCTCATTTGGTAGGGTTTTGTAACACAACTCGCTCAAAATCACTTGATTATTGAAAATTCAATGGGCGAATGGTGCAACTTGACTGTAATGTTTGTCTTAGTTCTCTCTCCCCAAAATGCCCAAAATCAGGGTGCCGGACCCCATTTTTCCTTGAATTTCCTTTACTTGACATCCCCTATAAAGACAGTTTTGTCTTGCTAATGTACAAACTCAAATTTTCATTTCAAAATGAGATTCATGTTTTTCACATATTCCCTCATCCTGAATCTTATATTCAGGAACGCACACAAAAAAGTGCAAATGTAATGCCAATACTACATCCGCTATCAATTCAAAAGATGAACTCAGTCGTTTCCATTGCAAATCTTCATCAAAGCAAAGGTCACGTGTTACGTGAGATGAACCCAAAACATGAATATGATGTGACTTTTGTTTTCAAGAATGAATCCCTGTCCCAGCGTTGCGTCGGCCTTAGGGTCACAGGAATTCTTGGCACCCGATCCACAATCAGGCCTCGACGTCAGTCAGAACGATGACATCACTGTTCCTAGTAATACTACCTCTCGTAACAAACCCGAGGAATGTCTTAGTTGGGCCACTCACATTCGACGCCCCGAACTTTCAGGGACAAGAACCTCGAAGCTCAGAGCTCAAAGTTAGTGGCGTGTGTAATCAAGTGTAAATCAGAACATGAGTTGGTGTCGGTGATTCGCCATTCGATCTCCACAAAACAGCAACAACAACAATTGCCAACCAAGCAGCAAGATGGGTCGAACCGATGGCTTGGTGGCGCCTCGAAATCCCAAAGACTTCACCAAGGATTGGGCGGAGCGGATCATGGTGGACTACAAAATGAAGTACGACTCACTGTTTCTGAAAACGCCCGGCGTTCTCCGGGTCCTGGATGTGATAGCCAAGGAGAATCCTAATCCTGGTGGGTGCGATACGGTTTGAGATCATTTGTGATGAGGCTGGGTAAAGGATTGGGTTTACTTCCACAGGGATGCTGAGCAATTCGTATTTGGTCCAGGTGTCGTACAAATTGGGCGATAAAGGCTTTCATGTGGAGTCCTGGTTTGTCAAGGTAAATCATTAACAAAAAGCTTTAAGCTCCATTTTGGGTTGCTTTCATGACAACTGGAAAGGAAATGGGTAGGGATAGGTTCACTCATATCATGGGATTGATGGAGTGAATGTAGTTCAGCAAAGCTTACATGTTGTGTTTGGCTTGGCTCTCTAGCAGACCTTGTGTACTACTTGTTGTGGGAATTTAATCGCAAAATGAAATACTTCCAAGTGACAATAGTGTCTTTTGGTTTTGGAGTTTCAGAACGAACTCTGCGAGAAATTTGACTAAATGATGACAAAACAGAATTGAACCAATCATGTACTGTACTACAACGTCGTTGTTTTCAGGAAGATTGGGGATTGATTCTACAAGAAGTCATTTGTCATGCTTTGTAAATGTTTTGCAAAAAGAACATAAGAACATTATGGTTGTGGGACAATTTCCAAACCCATGAGCCGGAATATATGTGGAGTGGCGACCGTGCACTGGCCTAATAATTGCTGACGGTGCAAAGTGAATGTCCACATGTAATTCAAAATCACGCCCCAAAAAACTAATATTTGACGTTTGGCAAAAGACCTTAGTTCATCGTTGTGGCTTTGGCGTTCGTCCAAGAAATTTGACATACGTAACCTACGGAAATAGAGCTCCTTCGTATTTACTCCTATCCTCAAGGTCTACCTTGAAATTGAACTTTCGCGTGATGCAAGCAAGGATTGACTGAGACTCGAGGGAAACGCATCGATTTTCATACTGACCTTGTATGCTATGTTTACAGATCCCAAAGTCGCCGTCTACGGCCACGATGGACTCGGTGGAAGCATTTATGTACAGTAAAATGTTCCCTTTGATGCAAGGATTCATCAACGAGAACTATGGCGGGATCGACTTCAAACTTCCAGTTCCAAAAGGTGAAACAATTCTTTTTTTTTCTTTTGAAGGTTCAGTTTTATTCGTTTAACGGTCTTAATCGATAAATTTTGAACCTTTATTCCAGCCTACTTTTGTGCATTTGACGAGAATTTCGAGAAGGGTCGAAACATGTGCGTAATCGAGGATCTGCGCGGGCGGAACTTCAAACCCTTGGAGTCCAAAGTGTGCGGGGTGGCATACATGAGATCAACCATGCGGTGCCTGGCGCAATTCCATTCGGCGGCGGTAGCCCTGCAACATCACATTGGGGGTAGGGGTAACTTCTTACTGAACTACCCTTTGATTGTGGAAAAAGAGTTGCCAAAGATGAAGCTCATCAAGGTAGATGTGAAATGGAACGGGATCGTGGGGGGGGGTGTTGGTGAAATTCGCTAACAAAAAAAATATCTCTTCTTTCACAGAGACTGTTTGAGCAACGACTCATGGCGTACATCTTGTACTTGTTTCAAATCCATCCAGACCTCAAGCATCAACTGATGATGCTAGCCAAGTTTGAGAAACATTTGTTTAAGGTGTTCAAGGCCATTTATAAGGATGAGGCCTTGAGAAATCTCCAGATCCTTATTCATGGTGATAGCAAGATGGACAACTTCTTGTTCAAGAAAGACACCTGGTCCGAGGAGGAGCAATATTCGGCCCGCTTGATTGATTGGCAGGGCGTGTGCTTTGACATCTTGTCTAGTGATCTGGTGTGGACCCTGTACGGGTTTATGAAGAACTTGCCGGATAAGAACTCTCAAGTGGACTCATTCTTGGACTACTCGGTGGCTTTCTATCATGAGGAACTAGTGAAGCACCTCCGATGTTTTGGACTCAGACCAGAGGAGGTCGGTCTCCCTGGCGACGACTATGATGCGGTGTGCCTCATCAAGAAGGGCTTTGTGTTGGAGTTCCTCAAAGTGGCCGTGCTCAATCCAATCATTTCCATCCGCAATCCAGACCTTCTCCTTGAGTGGTTCCAAGACAGGGACAACAAACCAGTGCCTTCTCCAGAGCAGCTCTTCAAGGGAGGACAAAGTTACCTGAGTTTTGTTCACCTTCAGTTCACCATTGCTACAGAAATTGGGGTCTTCCATGACTTGGCCCCCCTGTGCTTCACTGCCCTCAAGGAATCCATGTTTGCGGGATTTGGACCTAAAACAGACTCAGACGATGAAGATGATGAGGATGACGAGGGAAAAGGAGAGATCAGGCGGCCTAATGGCTCAGGGAATCAATCTAATGCCCATACAGGGGGGCAGAATGGTGTCGGAAAGCAGGACACCTGTACGGGGACCTCAGGGACTTCAGGATCTCCCTATGGAAGTTCAGGAGCCGCAAATCATGACTCAAAGCCCGGGTTTTACGCCTCAATGTCGTTGGACCTGGCACAAATCCGAATGCCAGACAGGTTCAACAAGCGGGCAGCAGAAGACCCATTCAACTACAGATACAAACGGAGGTTCTTTGGCAAAGATCAGAGCTCAGACAAGGCTGTCAAAAAGGTTCAAGCAACTCGAATGTACCCGGTGCTCATTACCGAACACAAGCTTCCACACCCCCAGAGACTTGAGTTCGTCTTCAAGCTTGAAGTCCAAGCAATCAAGGTGGAAGCCGTGACTCTCAAGACGCAGAAGAGGTCAAAGGCTCCAAACAAAGCAAAGGCAAAGGCCAATGTCACACATTCAAAGCCAATGGGCAACATGGGCTTTGTGCATGAAGAAGAGGAAGGCGACACCCCTGAAGGTGAAGAAGACGTGGCAGGGATCCCAATTCAAATCATTGGTGAAAGGGTCGCAAAGCGAATTGAGAAGCCCGTCAAGGCACCTATTGCATTCCCAGACATTCTGGATGACGCATTTGAAGATGAATCCGTGAATTTGGTAACCGAGACTGTCTCCGAGACCATTTACCTTGTCCCGATCCAGCAGCTCATGGCCATGGAGAACCAAAACGACATTGCCTTGCTCGCCAACCTCAAGGAAATCAACCAAGGTCAGCCGGGCACCACCAAAGAGCGGAAGATCTCGAGCTTGGACTTCAT
>NC_081451.1:3875360-3887456 GCF_007210705.1 Tigriopus californicus
CCATGACTTGGCCCCTCTGTGCTTCACTGCCCTCAAGGAATCCATGTTTGCGGGATTTGGACCTAAAACTGACTCAGACGATGAAGATGATGAGGATGACGAGGGAAAAGGAGAGATCGGCCGGCCTAATGGCTCAGGGAATCAATCTAATGGCCATACAGCTGGGCAGAATGGTGTCGGAATGCAGGACACCTGTACGGGGACCTCAGGGACTTCAGGATCTCCCTATGGAAGTTCAGGAGCCGCAAATCATGACTCAAAGCCCGGGTTTTACGCCTCAATGTCGTTGGACCTGGCACAAATCCGAATGCCAGACAGGTTCAACAAGCGGGCAGCAGAAGACCCATTCAACTACAGATACAAACGGAGGTTCTTTGGCAAAGATCAGAGCTCAGACAAGGCTGTCAAAAAGGTTCAAGCAACTCGAATGTACCCGGTGCTCATTACCGAACACAAGCTTCCACACCCCCAGAGACTTGAGTTCGTCTTCAAGCTTGAAGTCCAAGCAATCAAGGTTGAAGCCGTGACTCTCAAGACGCAGAAGAGGTCAAAGGCTCCAAACAAAGCAAAGGCAAAGGCCAATGTCACACATTCAAAGCCAATGGGCAACATGGGCTTTGTGCATGAAGAAGAGGAAGGCGACACCCCTGAAGGTGAAGAAGACGTGGCAGGGATCCCAATTCAAATCATTGGTGAAAGGGTCGCAAAGCGAATGGAGAAGCCAGTCAAGGCACCTATTGCATTTCCAGACATTCTGGATGACGCATTTGAAGATGAGTCCGTGAACTTGGTAACCGAGACTGTCTCCGAGACCATTTACCTTGTCCCGATCCAGCAGCTCTGTTCCATGGTGGCAATACTACCATACCATGGAACCATTGAGGACATTCATCTCTTGTTGAAGCAGTGTGCCCGGTTATAGTAATGGTATAAAGGGNTTGGTAACCGAGACTGTCTCCGAGACCATTTACCTTGTCCCGATCCAGCAGCTCATGGCCATGGAGAACCAAAACGACATTGCCTTGCTCGCCAACCTCAAGGAAATCAACCAAGGTCAGCCGGGCACCACCAAAGAGCGGAAGATCTCGAGCTTGGACTTCATTGGGGGCGTGCCTCAGGCGTGCCAGGACCTGTTTCAAAGCGAAGAAGAGCCGGATGTCTCCTTGATGAGCACAAGTGCCGACCCGTCGTCGGAAGTTGGATCGGTGGGTCTGCCACGCAAACTGAGTGGCGTGACTTTGCCCGGCCAATCTGCCACGTTTTTCTCCCGGCAAACCACTCTTGAGGATGATATGAGTATCACATTGGATCATGAGGAGGACGAATGTGGATTGTTGGCCAACCATCTGTCCAGTCAGCTCCTAATCGAGGACTTCCAAACAACTTCCACGACAATACATGAAATTTTAGACAACCACGGGAGTTACCAGAGCACCGATTTTCCAGACGTGCTAGACTCGTCCGATGAGGAGCTAGAAGTTGTGCATTCCACTATTTATATCAAAGCTAGTGGATGAAAGGAATAATCCGATTATGAGTAGGAAAGTTGACTCGTGACTGATCTGTCTCTACACTTACAATTGTTATATTGCCAATCTTCATTATAGAGAAGGACTATGAAATAGTTAGTGTTCACAAATGATTTAGTGATTTTGCATGGACACAAATTGCGTTATACCGATTGTGTAGCACTTTAGCAAATAAACAAACGCAGCGTTTCACATCTGTTATCATAAAGCGACGGAAAGATGAATGACTTATCTCAAATTAAGTATTAACCTACTTTGGCAACTGTTGGTAAATAATAACCCCTGATTAACATGAAACACTGGCTTTTTTAAGCCGAACAGGGAAGGGGGACGATTTTCGTGCCAGAAGGAAATTTGTGAAAACCACACTTCCGCCTGATATTGTTGCGCATTATTTTTCTCTTGAAGGACGATCGGATTAAAGCAGATACTGATTTTCTTGAGGATAATAGCCTCCGATTTTTCGCAAGCTTCTTTAAGGTTGATCAGGTGAGCAAATGTGTTGGCAAGCCTTAGTATGTAATAAAACCTAAATTTTACCTTTTTCTTTCAACCAGGGTACACTTCTGTTCAACAGTATCGCAAAATGATAATATTGGTTTGAAAAAGCTGTACAATGTGAGCTTTGTGCTTTGTTTAGGAGTTTTAAGACTAGAGTTAATTTCATCGATAATTGAGTCAACAATTTCGTATTTTGAGACTTCAAAACAATTCAAAACGAACATACAAAAAATAATTGCAACAACAGCATTAAACGCTTCTCTCGAAAACGAACAAGAGACTTTGAACAAAGGTTGACGTTGGATCAAAATTGAACTTGGCGTAACGCTTCCCGCCTTTTCCATGGTTCAACCGACATCAGTGGCGCTAAAAAGTCCCAAAAGTCATTTTAACCTTGTCATTCAATATTCGTCACAAAATAATACGCAAATCCAACTCAAAGTTCACATCTCAATTTCACCACTCCAATATCATTCTAGATCATCTTTTCATTTAATAATACCCCTGAATCATTTGAAATGTCTGGCGTGAAAAAGCCAAAATCAGCAACACTGTATTTTCCAGCAACAACAAAGCTCAACCAATAACAACATTTGTGCGTGATAAAACTCGACCGTTTCAAGTTCCACATCATGTCCGTCCTCCTCTGTCCCAAGGCTCTTGGGTGGGGCTGCCTTTCCTCCACCCCGTTCCACGCCCACCGCGGCCTTCAAACCCTGTCAACCCCGCCCCAGTTCTCCACCAGCCACCTGCTCTATTGGGCTCAACGCGATCTACCCACTAAACCCAAAAAGCCCATGACTCCTTACTTGGTCTACTTGAACGAACAAAGACAGACCTTTCCATCGGGAATGAAGAACTCGGAATTCACGAAGAAAGTGGCCCAAAAGTGGTATTCCTTGAGTGAAGGCGAAAAATCGCGTTTGGTGAGGGATTTTAACCAACGCATGGCCGCTTACCAAAAAGAGATGGACCAATTCACGGAGAAATTGACCCAGGACAATCTCTTGGACGAGTATAAACTGAGCCTGGCCAAAGAGCGAGCGGTCAAAAAAGCCAAACGGGAAATGAAGAACGCTCAAGCCAAACTGAAACGGGCTCAGCCGGTATTGACGAAACCGAAGAAGCCTTTGAACGCTTATAATCTCTTCACCACCGAGACCTATGAGAGTACCTCTGGGACGGCTAGAGATGCTTTCAAGAGCATTGCCAAGAAGTGGAGAGAGATGGCGGAGAGCGAGAAGGCCAAGTATCAAGCCCAGGCCGAGAAATTGGCCGAAGAATACAAGGTGGAGTTGGCCAAATGGGAGGCCAGCTACTTGGAGGAGTACAATGAGCTCAAGGACGATCTGAACATCAAGGAACTCAAGCAGAAGATGAGGGCCTTGAAAGGCCCGGAGAAATGAAAGAACGGGCCTGAACTTGGTTTTGTATTTGGGAAAGACTGAGCGAAAGAGGTGTAATATAAGAGTGTAATATGGATGGAACTTTGATATTTGGGAAGGTTAGGGGGGGAGGGAAATCTTAAGAGCGCTAAGGGGAACTCTGCGAATTTTGCTAGTGCTATTTTATCAAAGTGAAGTAGAAACGAAACATTTGACCCAACAGAGGCAAAGGTGTGAGTTCAGAGTAAAAGCTATGTTTTTGAGTTGACTTTTTTTGTTTGACAGCAGCCATGAAGAACCTCATGAACCAATGCAACAGAACCAAAACCAACCTACTTTGTGGCTTAAGTTTATTCAGGCACTTGTTGATTCACATCCGCAAAGAAGAATTCAGTGCTGAAAAATTTAGGTAGTGTGAGCATTGCCAACGGCGTTCACAAATCCCGAACAGATGTGTTTCTCTACATTTGTTAAGTTCAGATGGGCATATATAGATGTGCATTGATTTTTTTTATATTGGATGAAAAGACCACAATAACCTTTTGTTGTTTGTGATATGTGTGCAGGGTTGGTCACATGATGATTCTGGAAATATCTTTCTCCCAGAAACCCCGGGACGTGATTTTCGAGGCAAATTTTCGGGTATTTCGATAAGTTCTATCCCTTCTTAAAAGAAAAGAATGAATGGACAAAGATGTCTTTTTTTGCTACATATTTTGGCTAATTTTAGTTATTCTACCAACATTCCTTGGGCGTTCCTCCCTTCATTACGAAATGCATGGCGGTCCTAAGCCCATGCAAAAGCTTTGTTTGGGCATGCCTAGACCAGGACAAACTATTTCAGTATTTGAATACTGTATAAAAATTGGAGTCGGTTAGTCCATTGGCTGCACATTGATTTCTAATGGGCTTGAGTTGTATTTGAAGTGTTTGGGATTAGCCCGGATCTCCGATAACACACCGAGCATTTTCATGGCATGTCAAAAGAAGTCAATTGAGCCATTTGGCATCATTGGCTTTTGAAATTAAGGGCGGCTTTGCACTACAATAGAAAACCAGGATTGAATCCGATTTGAGGATGGAAGTGTTGGGGCGAGTCCAGACTAGAGTCCGAGTCCTTTCTAAGACACTCAAATCCGGATTTGTGAAAGAAAAAGCTCATTTCTTTGTTTTAAATTTCCCAATATGAGTCTTTTTGTTCGACTTGAGTACAATGAAAGACTCGGGTCCTCTGCTGGACTTCCATCCTCAAACCGGATTCAATCCTGATTTTCCATCGTGGTGTAAAGCTGCCCTAACTTGGATTCTATTGCATATTACAAATATGATAAAGAAAATAGGCACCCCTTGGTATAATCTATCCGTTCATTCAAATTAGGGCATGGTGAGAAAGTGGCTCAGCCAAAAAGCTAGTTATTTCGATATTTTCGCGACAGAGGCAGTACATGATTTCGGGTGTTCTGGAATGCCATGACAAGATAAGTCATCCCGAAAATCATGAGAGACCCGGGTATCCCGACCGAAAATCCCGACTGGCGGGATTTGACCAACCCTGTTGTTGTTTTGTCCCCGGAGACAAACTGTGTGTGGCCCTGGTCGTCATCAACGTGCCTACTTTGTTGGGAGGGTCAATGATCGTTAAAAGATCGGTTCCTTTCATGTGGATGTGTATATAGGGGCCTACGTTTACGTGTGGATGGCTAAAGTTTAGATTGGGCACTTTGTTCGTATTCGGATTAGGGATTTAAAAAGGCGAATGAACCAAAAAAAAGAATAACATGAGACAAATGCAAAAAAAGTTTTAATGAAAGATAGGTGTAGTTTTTGGTTAACCCACAAGAATAAAAATCAATCAACATTTTGAAAAATTAATTCCTAACCCCCCCAAAAAATCACTTAGTCATAGTATGTGCCCTTCAAAAAAAAAAAAATCAATGGCGACGAAATTCAGATCTGGAATCGGATATTGGGTAACAAAAAAATGGAGCTGAAAATGCTGATTCAAAGCTGGCCTCACAAAGCAGTTTTGATCCATGAAATACCAAGCAACGACTACTGCAATAACCTAGATTTTCTTCATTTACCTTTATCCAAGTGTTCATGTACGATCTATGATTCCCCTCTTCACTTTTTTCATGTCCCTCTGAACTAACTCCTGTCATTTCTGTTGTGATTTTACAATCTAGTCAACTATTTTATCATTTTGAGACCACTTCAGTGCTTTCTTTATTCTTGCAACTATTTCTGCACATGAATTATTTCATACAGTTTTATACAATTTACAATCTGACATGACCAAGAGTCGCAATCAAGGTTCTTACTAGTATCATTATAAAATATTTCCATAATATGTCCTTCCAAGGCGTTAGAAAAGCTTTTCGCTATGTCGTAGTAGATGAACGCCAACTTCATGGACGAAAGTTTTGAACTACGGGTTTTAAGGTCCGTTGCAGCTCAAAATGCTAGGGTTAGAAATGGCTAAAAGTATACATATTTCGCGTTTGTGGAAGTTGCATCTTGAGGAAAACACATATTTTCGTACAATAACTCAGCACTCTGTCGGGAAATAATCACCCTCAGAGATCTTTCTAATACGAACAAGGTGGGTATTTTCATTGCGTATTCCAATTTCAACGGGTCTTCTTCCTCAATTCAAAACTTGACCACACAATTTTGTTAACCGGGAATTCAGCTTTGAACAACAGTAATGTTCTTTTGGCGAATAAAATAAATGCAATTCCTGTATGTATGAGACTTGATATTGGTCAGGTTTCAGGTTTTGGTCATCATCCTTGCACTTTTGAAATTACAAGGGGATATACTTTGGGCTTATCAATTGCGCGTTGTTCAAGGAAACTATGACACGGTGCTTAAATTGCAGCAAGATAGTGCCCAATTTTTAATGTCAGAAAACAGCTGCAACCAATTTCATTTGGCCAAACAAGCCAATCTCGGAATGATGACAGGCAATCTTATCAACCATCTAAAAATAAACTTGAAGATGGGTCATTCATAATGTAAATTCGATTAAGGCTTAATTTGTTTTCATTTTCAATTTTTGTTGACATTGCCAATCCCCCAAAAAGTGGTGCATCTGCTGAATGATGAAGACAATGGGTTTGAAAGATAGTCTTTTGAAGTTGATTTCACTTTGAAACGATTTTTGCCATTTCGGGGGGCCAAACACGTTTTTGCCATTCTAAACATTAGAAGCCCCAAAACCGGCACCTTAAAAGAATTTTGAAGAACTTGCGTCTTGTTTAGGAGAAATTTAGCGGAACTAACTACTTAACAATATCTTATAAATCATTATTTTACTATAAAGAAATTGAAAGAAAGAAAAGGTTGGCAAATTTATGGTACAAATGTGCAATTATTCGATTGTTAGATTTTGATTTTGACCATTTCCTCTTAAGACTGGGTGTACAGAGGAAGTACGTGTGAGTTTGCTTTCAATGTCAATTTTTCGTTACCCAGATGGCAAAAAGGTATTTCTCAGCCCAAGGATTTCATAAAACAAATTCGCGAATCATAAAACCACCCAAAAAATCGAAAAAATCGAAGGAATTACAACTTTTTTTTTTCACGTTTGCGGGACTTATTTTTGACAAAAATCGCAAGCTAAAAACAAACTATTTTGTCGAAATCCATTATTATTTTGCGGACCCCTTATGATGGCCAAGTGGCTTGGACCTAAAACTAGATTTGCAGGACCGAAATTGCAAATAAAACTAACATGGCGCCTAAAACAACACACATTGAAGCCTATGTGCTGAAAATGAGCGGAAAACATGTTAACATATCATCAATCATTAACACTCCATCTTAGTGAGAAATAGAAGAAATGAACGTTCAAAGCTCTACAGATGAGTTAAATTCAGCAACATATGCTGAGGCAAGCTCAACAAGAACCAGCCAAGGTAGATAATAATGCTTAAACTCATAATCTAATATCAAGAATACCATTGGAAACTGATTTTGATGGTTTTTTTTTATCTCAGAGCCGTTTACTTGGCCAGAGGCGAGGTTTTTAAATGGTGGCTCCGCTGAGTTGAGGCACGGACTTCTAGAAATATGGACTGCGAACGAGCTTCCCGGCAAATGGGCCTGCTCTACCTCTGGGTCATAGCCACTCTGAGCCACTTTTCTCGAATTAAAGTAATTAACGGTAGGTCAATTTTATATCATTGACATGCAAAGTCGATCGTTTCAAAGTTATGTTGTCCAAAGCTTCTGTAGCTGACCCAGAGCAGGCCGAAAATTCAAATTTTATGTCTGTGTTTACTATATAACTTTGAACATGTCTCCTGAGTTCCCTAAGCATAGTTTTGGGCTCAAACTGGGCTGAGTTCATCTATTCAACCAGATCTTGTATTTGTATGAAGTGCTTATTTGGAATTAAGTGAACATTTTGGAGGTAACACATTTTGTCTTCCGTTAGCAGTCCAGATCTCTAAAAGTCCGTGGTTGAGGCTTGGACGTTACTCAGAACTAGCATCCGCTCAACACTTATTTCATACCAGTTAACGTCCAAGCTCCTAACTCCATGGCAAGAGCTTTAAAAAACAGGCCTCTGTCATGAAAATGTGACATTGTCTGCTCAATGTCTTCATTTCAGCCGATATCTTGCGTAATATGACCCATAGCTCATCCACCGCATCCCCCCCATCCCAGAAATGGAGAACAGCCCAGCATCCGGCCACCGACCAGTCATGATGACCCCAAAAGTTTAAACTTCAATCTTTAAAGGGCTCGGGAGGGAAAAGAAAACAAAAGCACCCCCCTCGACCCACCAGTTCTCGATATAATCTCAACTCTTCACCTATGAATTATGAACCCCATCCATCCCTCTGACAGACATTTCTATTTTATCCTTGGATCTGACTAGTTTCCTTTTCCCCTTGGCGGCGAAGGCAAATTCAAAGGCAGGCGCGCTCCCATCCGTCCTCACTCGTGCGTCTGGGCCTGTGTGTTTGGCCCTGGCGGGGACGGCTTGGACGACGCCGAAAGTCCGTTAAACGGGCTGCTTCTCCGGTTTGAATCCCAGCCATCAGTCGTGTCTGAGCCAGCCGAGGAGCAACACCCTGGTCGTCATTATCAGTAAGTCTTTTAAAAATCATTTGATTGGTCATATCTTACTCGCTCATCCTAAGGCCTCAATGGACTCGCTCACTGCGTGACCTCTCGCCCGTAAGATTTTATGCTTGGTGTGATCGATCGATGGCTTCATTGGCCACGATCGGATTGGCGGGTTGAAATTTGCCTGGGTAAGCCCCACGAGTTATTGAATTGCGGTAGATTGAGAGTGGACGGGCCTACGACTTTTTAAAACTGAATCTAACACGATATTGATAGCCCTGACATGAAGCTCTCTCTATCCCAACCTTTTAATTATTTGGCCCCGCCAACAATTGTGGAGAATAACGTTGATCGGGAATTTAGGATTGAACGGATATTGGCTAAGGGAAATTCTCATCTTTGATCTATTACGGCAGGATGACACGAATCAAATGAAAGAAAAGCCACTGTTCCATTCCCATGGTCCATGGAGTAATGAACCATTTGTCGGGGGTTAATAATAAATTCTCGTGCCATTGGATGGAATTGAATTGTAGTGTTTCAAGCCATCATAGGCGGGACCAACGACTAGTCAGGGGGTTGTACTACCTTGGTTGACCTTGTGACAAAATCAACAACCGATTTGAAAGACCATGGGTCACTTTACTTAGATATTAAATGTATATATATAGAGTAAAGAAGGATGCAGGTCAAAGGATAGAATGATGGAAGAAACCTTCTTGGCCTTGAAAGGATCCTTGAATAACGATAAACGCTAAGGATGGGTTTGGATCACGGGCACACCATCACTACATTGACCCAGCCTAGGTTCAAGATCTGTACTGAATTGTATCCATCAAATAAATGTTGAATAGTCGAGGAGCCGTTATCGTGCCGGTCCTTCGTATGTTGGAGGGGGGAGATGGTTTATCGTAGTTGGCGGAATGGCTCGACTTTCACTTACAGATCAAACTCAACCCGACATTGGCCTTGGTTAGGTTCCGGAATGGCTTTTGAAATAATTTATTGAAACAATTTGAACGTATCACTTGCCAGATTATCGCCACTCAAAAGATTTCCATTGGTTTGATCTCTGAAAAAAGTGGTTTTTCTTGGCACAGATTCGAGGGTGGACCTTGGTCTCCGGATTTTTACCCTCAGTCTCTTTCCAGTCCATAACTTGGTCGCTTGCTCCTCCGCCTCCTCCTTTTGACGACCACGCTCGCTTCGTGTGATCCACCCCCCTCCTCCAAATCAACATGACCACCGCCCTCCGATCCTTGCGCAGCGCCGTCAGCTCCGCCCACATGGAGGGCCCAGGCAGTGAAAACGCCCTGACCCTACCCCCCGGCAAAGGCCACCTTCAGCCCGGTCAAGAGGGTGGTGGAGGCGGGCTCAAGATGCGCGGGCTGCCTGGGCGTGCCGCTTTGGGCGATATTGGCAATAATGCGGCCCCTCTCAACCGAGGAGGAATGAACGCCAAGAAAGATGGTGAGACAGTCCATTTGTTGGGATATTATTCATTCCTGTTCATTTTTCAATTTGAACGCTTTTCTTATTTCTTTATTCTTGAATGATTGAATTGGCCATGTCTCAAACCTTACAGCTCTTAGTCATGATCCGGTTTTTCCTTTCAACTCGAGCTTTTCAACGTCTTATTCCCGCTTTTAACTCTTGGGATCGAGTCAGAATTAACATTCAACATTTCATATGGAACATTTTGTTTTACCAAGGCCTGATCCGGAAAGAACCTCTGAAGCCCGCTCGAGCTTTGGCCAAACAAAAAGGCACGTCGAACTTGTTACCCGCACAGCCGCATGTGGAACACCCGTTGGTGGGCGGACCCACCACCCGCTCCAAATCCATGTCCAGCCCTGAACCCATGGAAGTGGTCGAAATGGCCGAGACAGCCTCCCACGGAGTCATGGAGGTGGAAACGGTAAGTCTCCTCTCTCATTGATGGATGGCCTTCAGTTCTTGAGGGATGATGGATGGCCAGTAAGAACGAGATGTATGCTCATTTAGGATGGCTTTCATGGGGTGAATAAGAGTATACCCGGTCCGGTGGAGGATATTGACGAGGACGACCGCGAGAATCCGCAATTGGCTGCGGACTATGTGAATGAAATCTACGCTTATATGAGAGAACTCGAGGCTCGACAGAATATCCGCGAAAACTATCTGGCCCTTCAAGGCGGCAAGGTGGTGATCAAGCCGAAGATGCGGAACCTCCTCGTGGATTGGATGGTGGACGTGCACACGCAATTCAGTCTCCTCCAGGAGACCCTCTACCTCTCCGTGGCCATTCTCGACAGATTCCTGCAGGTGAAGGCCAGCACCCTGACCACCAAGCAGCTCCAATTGGTGGGCGTGTCCGCCATGTTCGTGGCCTCCAAATACGAGGAAATGTACCCACCCGAAATCGGTAAGCACTGGACGTTGGAAAAATGTGTTTGGCTTCAAGCAAAGTAGGGGTAAAAATTGTTCGGTTCAATCCAGGTGATTTCGTGTATATTACCGACAAGGCCTACACAGAGAGTCAGATCCGCAAGATGGAGATCACGATCATCTCGTCGTTGGACTTTGAATTGGGCCGACCGCTGCCCTTGAACTTTCTGCGGCGCAACTCGAAGGCCGGCTTTGTGGACGCTCAAGCTCACACTCTGGCCAAATATGTGATGGAACTCAGTCTGGTGGAATACCGAATGGCCCACGTGCCGCCTTCAGTCCTGGCAGGTAAACGGATGATAATTATATTTTTTGATAAATATGTTTTTTTACTATTTAAATCTAGCGTTTCTTTTTTCTGCGTAAATGACATCCGCCTCTCTTGCTGTTGTCCTAAAAATTGTGGCAATTTTTTTTTAAATCGTTATTGCGGAAAAAGAAACCTAATTTATGGCATTTAGGTATTATATGTTTTTGAAATGAGTTTCTCTTTCCAGCCGCCTCATTAGGGTTCGCCATGAAGGTACTAGACTCGAGTAACGCCTCCTTAGTCGACCTGTGGACGCCCACCTTGGTCCATTACACATCCTACACCCTAGAAGACATTGCCAGCTCCTTGATGGCCATTGCCGATATCGTCCAGAGCATTAACACAGAGGATGATAACAACGCTCAAACAGAGTCCGGAACCTCATCGTCATCCTCTTCCTCCTCGTCGAAAAAGCGCCTTCGTGCCGTGAAAACCAAGTATTCCAGCAAGAAATTCATCAAGATCGCCCTCCTCCCACAACTCCGAGAAAGTGTGACCAAGCAAATGGCCGAGGGGCACTTCTAAATTCAAATATTCTGCCATTCTGCTTCCTTATCACTCCACGACGAATTCTCTCTCCAACGTGTGTGGAGACCCCCCCCGAAGAAGGTGGGGGATCATGCCTGACAGGAGGAGGGAGGCATCCATGCTTTCAAGTCTCCCTAGGATCAGACAATTGTTCTTGGCTCCCCTGCTCCCCTCCCCCCACCCCACCAATCCTCTGTTCTGTTGTGATCCGTCCGCTTTTGACCAATACAAGTACCACCTTCTTGTACACTTTTTACCTCTCTCTCCATTGCATATCAACANCAAGTTTCTAATTTCAAAAAGGCACGAGGCATATTCTCCCCCTAAGATTGATACT
>NC_081451.1:3887481-3888255 GCF_007210705.1 Tigriopus californicus
AAATGAATGTCAGTTGACCGGCTGCTAGGGCTTAGTTTCTGATTGTAGAGGCGCTGCTTTCCATCAGCGCGAGTTGCACTGTGCACTGGTTACCGATTCAGCTGCAAAACAAACCACCACAAAATCGACTTGTACTCTTCTATGTTACTTCTTCTATGTGCACCATGTTAATGAAGGGTGAGCCTAGGTGACCATGAACTGTGGATGTGCTCAGCAATTAAACCCAAGTATGTTCCAACTCGGTTCCAACTCGGTTCCAACTCGGCAAGTAAATCCTATCCCTGAGGTGATTCGGGTCTGGCGAGAGCTAGCTCATTACTGAACCAAGCCAAAACTAGCTCATCAGGGAAGGTTTACAGCCTGCTTTGATTAAATTTCCGAGATTGATGGGTATGATATTGGTCGATCCCGAAGCCAGACGAGAATAAGGTTGATCAAGACATAGTCAGAATCCAAACATGACTGGGGCTTCATTTTGCTTCCCCAACAAACAGTTTCACCTCTCCAAGTGAAACCTTAGGATGGCTGCAAATAGAACACAGAACAGACATTTAATTGGGGCACAAGGTACAATACATAACAAGTAAACCAATTCAAGGCATTGACATATACGTGGGTAAATGAAAACATCCATCCCCAATCACTTGAGACGTTGAGCAAAGACATGCGGAAGGCAACGTAGCACCAAACAGCAGCGATGGGAAAACTCGAGATTGATCGAATTTCTGCCACTTTCTGCCACAAGTGGCAGAAAATGGCAGAAATTTACTGGAA
>NC_081451.1:3888291-3888540 GCF_007210705.1 Tigriopus californicus
ACAACCAATCTTCACTTCAGTACATAAATCTGTCCGTAATCACGCCAATCCTAGGATGCTTATTTCTTTATCAGAAGTTTATCCCGTGACCGAATTCAAATCGAGGCAGGTTCGACTTCTTTTCTTTCTTAGGTGCGTTCAATTCAGTAGGCTTTCAATGCTCGTCGATTGGTGCATGCTCCACATAGAGGAAGCAACTCCTAGAGAGTGCGATGAGAGCTAGCCAGGCGTACTAGTTGTCGGAGCAAA
>NC_081451.1:3888579-3893581 GCF_007210705.1 Tigriopus californicus
ACCCGGTCCGGTGGAGGATATTGACGAGGACGACCGCGAGAATCCGCAATTGGCTGCGGACTATGTGAATGAAATCTACGCTTATATGAGAGAACTCGAGGCTCGACAGAATATCCGCGAAAACTATCTGGCCCTTCAAGGCGGCAAGGTGGTGATCAAGCCGAAGATGCGGAACCTCCTCGTGGATTGGATGGTGGACGTGCACACGCAATTCAGTCTCCTCCAGGAGACCCTCTACCTCTCCGTGGCCATTCTCGACAGATTCCTGCAGGTGAAGGCCAGCACCCTGACCACCAAGCAGCTCCAATTGGTGGGCGTGTCCGCCATGTTCGTGGCCTCCAAATACGAGGAAATGTACCCACCCGAAATCGGTAAGCACTGGACGTTGGAAAAATGTGTTTGGCTTCAAGCAAAGTAGGGGTAAAAATTGTTCGGTTCAATCCAGGTGATTTCGTGTATATTACCGACAAGGCCTACACAGAGAGTCAGATCCGCAAGATGGAGATCACGATCATCTCGTCGTTGGACTTTGAATTGGGCCGACCGCTGCCCTTGAACTTTCTGCGGCGCAACTCGAAGGCCGGCTTTGTGGACGCTCAAGCTCACACTCTGGCCAAATATGTGATGGAACTCAGTCTGGTGGAATACCGAATGGCCCACGTGCCGCCTTCAGTCCTGGCAGGTAAACGGATGATAATTATATTTTTTGATAAATATGTTTTTTTACTATTTAAATCTAGCGTTTCTTTTTTCTGCGTAAATGACATCCGCCTCTCTTGCTGTTGTCCTAAAAATTGTGGCAATTTTTTTTTAAATCGTTATTGCGGAAAAAGAAACCTAATTTATGGCATTTAGGTATTATATGTTTTTGAAATGAGTTTCTCTTTCCAGCCGCCTCATTAGGGTTCGCCATGAAGGTACTAGACTCGAGTAACGCCTCCTTAGTCGACCTGTGGACGCCCACCTTGGTCCATTACACATCCTACACCCTAGAAGACATTGCCAGCTCCTTGATGGCCATTGCCGATATCGTCCAGAGCATTAACACAGAGGATGATAACAACGCTCAAACAGAGTCCGGAACCTCATCGTCATCCTCTTCCTCCTCGTCGAAAAAGCGCCTTCGTGCCGTGAAAACCAAGTATTCCAGCAAGAAATTCATCAAGATCGCCCTCCTCCCACAACTCCGAGAAAGTGTGACCAAGCAAATGGCCGAGGGGCACTTCTAAATTCAAATATTCTGCCATTCTGCTTCCTTATCACTCCACGACGAATTCTCTCTCCAACGTGTGTGGAGACCCCCCCCGAAGAAGGTGGGGGATCATGCCTGACAGGAGGAGGGAGGCATCCATGCTTTCAAGTCTCCCTAGGATCAGACAATTGTTCTTGGCTCCCCTGCTCCCCTCCCCCCACCCCACCAATCCTCTGTTCTGTTGTGATCCGTCCGCTTTTGACCAATACAAGTACCACCTTCTTGTACACTTTTTACCTCTCTCTCCATTGCATATCAACAACCAATCTTCACTTCAGTACATAAATCTGTCTGTATTCACGCCAATCCTAGGATGCTTATTTCTTTATCAGAAGTTTATCCCGTGACCGAATTCAAATCGAGGCAGGTTCGACTTCTTTTCTTTCTTAGGTGCGTTCAATTCAGTAGGCTTTCAATGCTCGTCGATTGGTGCATGCTCCACATAGAGGAAGCAACTCCTAGAGAGTGCGATGAGAGCTAGCCAGGCGTACTAGTTGTCGGAGCAAATGAATGTCAGTTGACCGGCTGCTAGGGCTTAGTTTCTGATTGTAGAGGCGCTGCTTTCCATCAGCGCGAGTTGCACTGTGCACTGGTTACCGATTCAGCTGCAAAACAAACCACCACAAAATCGACTTGTACTCTTCTATGTTACTTCTTCTATGTGCACCATGTTAATGAAGGGTGAGCCTAGGTGACCATGAACTGTGGATGTGCTCAGCAATTAAACCCAAGTATGTTCCAACTCGGTTCCAACTCGGTTCCAACTCGGCAAGTAAATCCTATCCCTGAGGTGATTCGGGTCTGGCGAGAGCTAGCTCATTACTGAACCAAGCCAAAACTAGCTCATCAGGGAAGGTTTACAGCCTGCTTTGATTAAATTTCCGAGATTGATGGGTATGATATTGGTCGATCCCGAAGCCAGACGAGAATAAGGTTGATCAAGACATAGTCAGAATCCAAACATGACTGGGGCTTCATTTTGCTTCCCCAACAAACAGTTTCACCTCTCCAAGTGAAACCTTAGGATGGCTGCAAATAGAACACAGAACAGACATTTAATTGGGGCACAAGGTACAATACATAACAAGTAAACCAATTCAAGGCATTGACATATACGTGGGTAAATGAAAACATCCATCCCCAATCACTTGAGACGTTGAGCAAAGACATGCGGAAGGCAACGTAGCACCAAACAGCAGCGATGGGAAAACTCGAGATTGATCGAATTTCTGCCACTTTCTGCCACAAGTGGCAGAAAATGGCAGAAAGTGGCAGAAAGTGGCAAAAATGGCAGAAATTGCTGGAAGGTGGTCAAAAATGGCCACCGGTGTTTAGAATGGGCGATCTTGATTCTAAAAGATGTCAAAGACAAGAAGGACCATATGGGTTGGATAAGTTTTTCAAGTGTCCTTTGCTACAAAGCATATTGATATAGCATTGGCTGAGATGCAAAATGTTCCTCAAATATTGATCTTTATACTGTTTGATGGTTGATTTAATTGATAACAGTATCCATAGACCACTTGCAGTATCCAAGGCCTAGCCACAACACTTACATTTTTTTTCACACTCATCAAAACGGTTATTGAATACGATATAACTTTTTTTAAATGCAATTGTCGTCATTTTAACTCTAAAAAGTTTAGGTCCAATGGCTTCCCTGACTTCAAACGGTTGCGGTGGCAAAATTCAAACTCAATCACACACCAATGATGTTTAGTGGTTGTATCTCACATTCGATGCAAAATACCCATCTCAACATGTCAAAACTACGTATTGGTAGGCCTAAAAATTAATGGAAGTGACCGTAAATACTACAAAAGATGATTTCGAATACTACAAAGAATTCTATGTTCTGCCATTTTTTGCCACTTATTTTGGACCAATTTCTGCCATTTTCTGCCACCAATTTCTGCCAGGTGGTAGAAAATGGCTTTTAATAATTTCTCATCCCTGCCAAACAGTCTTTGAGCTACACAAATTTCTCCGTTTTGGCAACATGGCCAGGGCAGTAGTAACGAAATTAAAGTAACTCGTGTGTGTTTTCGAAAAAGGAACTGTAATCCCATCACATTTTAAAATGCTGTAATTGTAACGACCCCCAAAACCCAAAAACTGCTTGTTGCTCGTTCCTTCGTTCACGCTCCAGATTGGCATTTGATTTTCCGCTTCTCACTTGGCAGCTGAGGGAAACTTGAAGCTTTTAGACAATCTTAACCGATATTTTCATTCTTGAAACGTTTCGTACACCCTAAAAAAGGAAGCTCAGGGGTGAAAATGAATGCTTTTGTGGTTTCAAATGTTGTTATTATTGTTTATATCTTCTCATTCAAATTCTGTCTTAATTCTAAACTAAAAGACATGGCTCAGGGCGAAATCTTCCTTTGACTTGAGTTTGTTGCACGATATTTCTCAACCCTCCCCATATCCATTCATGACTTTACTCTCCACCATTAGTTGAGCCCAGAAAAAGACGCCAGTTTTAAATGTGAAATCTTTTAATAATATGTACTCCAGAAGAAGGTAAAATTTTACGTCGTTGAAGGTTTGGAAAATGCGTAAAATATTTAATCAAATACTGTCGAACATTGTAATTTTTGGTAGTTTCAAGTAAGAGCGAAAAAGTAATATCACAATTAACAAATCAGTTTTCTTGCGTTTGATTGTTCAAAAAAAGCAAAGCTGAATTTGTGACGTAAACTAATTTATGATGCTCTAGCTTCTTCTGGATCCGAAATCCATCCCCTTGATATATTTATATTGACTCTTCGCCTCCCAAGTTTCTAATTTCAAAAAGGCACGAGGCATATTCTCCCCCTAAGATTGATACTTTTGGAAAAGATGCACAGAATCAGGCTGGCCAGGTTTTTTTCAGCCAGCAATGCTAGCTCGTGCAAAATCAATGCTAAAAAAATGCTAATTGGAATTCGAAAATGCTAGAACAATGCTACTTTTTTAAGAAAAGCAAAGTATTCATGGTGCTCTTAAAGAACTTCAGTTTCACAATTCAATTATATTTGGCACTCTTTGACAGGACATGTTCAGGCGACATGTTGAAAATTATACTTTTACAAAAAAAAAAAAACATTTGAAAAACACAAAAATCTAAAGAAAAACCTGGCAGTGAAAATTGATGCAGTTGTGTTTATGATATTCTCCTAATTTTGAACCCTGAGACTCATAAGGGGACACCAAAAAGTGACAAGTTTTATTTGAGCAAAAATGCATTCTCAGGATTTGAACAAGGTTTTTTTACACACAATTAAAATTGATCTTATCGCCAAAAAATGTTCAAATGTTCATCTTGGGCGAGATTATATCAATAAAATAAGATAAAATGTTTTTTGATCGTGCATCATGCTTCAAAGCGGACATTAGCAAGAGCTGCAATAAGTTTCTTTATCCATAGAGCTCAATTGTTGTCAATCTCTTCTATTTTGATTTTATTTGCTATTTTTGAATCTTGTGATTTGGTTTACCTCAAATGTGGGTGGGGGGGGAAATACTTTTGGGAATGCAATGAAACTAACCAAAATATTTCTGTTTATTTGAATACTACAATGAAATTAACCCATATTTACATTACTTAATGATTGTTACTTCGTCCTTATACACGCACTGACCATTTGAAACAATTTTTTGATTGGTGCTAGCCAACCCAAAATCTTTTTGTGTGCCAAAAGTCTGGGCACAAACAGAATATTTGGCTAAATCTCCCTTTGAATTGAGAAGCAATTAGAATAAGTCATT
>NC_081451.1:3894786-3906941 GCF_007210705.1 Tigriopus californicus
GATCAACGTCATTCGACATTGAACCTTCCACGTTGGGTAATTCGCCCCGGTTAGTGGGATAAACCCGGTCTTGTGATCGATAGACATCCTTCCTCTTAACTTCACAAAACATGAACTGGACCCATAACCTGTTGAAATTTAGTTTTAGAGGTCGTGAAGTACAAGCTAATGGAGGACTAAGATTTCTACGTCGTTGCACATGGAGATACTTTATTCGACTCTTCTTCAGACAGCGTGGTCTTCTTTGTAACAGAAACTGGCGGCTACGGAAACATAAGAAACTGTTGTCACCTAACCTAGATTTACGTAGTGTAACCAGTGGACATACATATATTAACACTATGAACTATACCATAACCACCTGATGATTCACTTATAATAAAAAATTTGCTTTTTGAAAGGTTTTCGAAATTCATTTTGACTATAACTCATAGACCAATTGTTTGGAAACAAAAACCCTACCAATTTTGCAGCTCATTAAAATCGTGAATAAATGGACAACAGTTCTCCAAGAGTAGCATAAACTATTTAATAGCCGAGTACGGGTCGAAATATGACAACGAGAGATAGCTCAAAGGTCATGTCAGAAACGTAAACATGAATATAGTAAGAATATTAAGCATGATAAAGACAATTTGGATACTTTTATACAGTTAACATTACCGATGGCATTGGCTAAAAAGAGTTAAATTTTATAGAACCAATAAGGACCAACCCATAAGAACAGACGGCATTTCACAGGGAACGTGATGGTCATGGGCAGCTTTAAGGTAATGAGTCACTCAGTGGGTAGGACTCGGTCCGTTGAGATCCGTCGATCTGGCTTTCACGGCTAAAATTGGCGGGCGGGAAATGGACGAAAAAGCAGCCAAAAGTGGCTGGTTGGTCCTGATGCTTGGGGTCTCAAGGGTGTATGTACGTAGAGGACCGATCATGGGCGTGTGTGTCCGGCCAAGAACCCCCAGGTATGGGCCGATGATTCCGTTGTCTCTGATAATCTGATCCAACTTGAATTCGGATCAGTCTTCTTTGGACGAGGTCAAGGAATCCATCCATCCATCCATTCCATTCATCCATCTAGCTTTGGGTTGGCTCGCTTAAGTCTTGCTCACAGACGGATGTAAAAGAAGGGGCCGGGTCCGGGACAGGTCCAGGGTGGGTGGATTTACTGGGGTCGACACTTTCATTGTCTGGACGGTAGGTGATAAATCCGGATTCCGGAGAAAGGTGTCATGCTGGTTGGTTGATCGATCGATCGATAGGAGATGGAAGTGTGACTACTGCATTAAGACGGGATGGGATGACATCTGATGACTTTGAACATTGATTGACAATTCCAGGCCCCTTCATACTCCAAGTTGAGGTTATCCTGTGTCAAAATGAACCACAATCAATACGTTTTTCTTTGTTATAAACCATCATGGATCGAATGAGTCAAGTTCCATAATTACTGAAAATGGACCCCTTGGTTGGAAGGGCTGGGGAGGATGCTGTCTTCCATGAAATATTTGCTCTTTGGCCAACAATCTTTAAACATGTTCAAATCAAGAAATGTTTGTGAAATGCTTGTGAAATGCCAAACAATGTTTGTCAAATGGCTAATTATTTGCCCAATTATTTGTTGTGTAGACGCACCATAACGATGAATGGGTGCAAACCATAATCAAGGCTGGATGACCGTGGTTGTAAAAAGAGCTCATTCAATTGGTTTTTACGTGACAATCTAACATTGCTACTCTTTTTTTAAATAATAGTGTAACTTCCAACAACTCAGAAAGGGTAGAATGAAGATTAAGTAAAAGTTAGTCTGGGATTCCACTTTGCTGGAGGTAATCGCCCTGCTAAAGACGTACGAGCCCGGTCGCCCAGCTCTTTTCCAAAGTAGCAACGCCAACTAATCGGAGGAGAATAACGTTTACCGAGATCGTGTAAGTCGTCAGGGCCGCCGATATATGATAAGATACTGGATAATGTGGTTTCGTGTGTTATGTTGCCAGCAAAGTCATTGTTCATAACCCAACTACAGTTTGCCGTTCCTGAGAGTGACTTCAATCCTGAAGCAAGAACTTCCTGGGACATCTTTGAAGTGGGATTGCAGGGAAGGGGGAGAGGAGATTTCGGAAGCAATCAACAAATTACCCATTCCTTGGAAGGGAGAAACAAGACAACTGATCCATTTCATCAATAGTAGCTGTTGATGGTTGGGGATGAAAATGTATAAATGACATCCTAATTGTGGCTAAAGTTAATATTTGATCAATGTTTGACCTTCGAGTGTTGGAAGCTTACTGGACTCTTACGAGTCGTATAGTTCTTTATATAGCTGACGGAATAGGATAAAGATTGGGAGGATACTACACCTCCCCCCCAGATTTTGGACACAATTTCAATTATGGGACATAAACGATAACAAATAAATCGATAATGGAAAGACGGTGAGGAAAATACGATGTCGAAAGTAAATGAATCAACACGAAGAAGAGTCGATACGGGGACGGCCAGTCTGTGAGGAACGATGGGTTCTAGCGTAATTGTCCTCAGTAATCATCTTGGGGGTCGGAGGGCCGTAACAAGTTGTCCCCGGGGGCTTATCGAAAGGAACACGAGGGAAGCAAATTTGTCCTTGCTCCTGCGCCTGGCGGCGGTAAAATGTCTTGTAGGCATCGCACCTCATGTTGTGGTTCTGAAACCACTTTAAACACTTGCACAAGAGGACGAGGATGATTAGAACGGCTATGAGGGATACAGCTCCGAAGCCAGCTGAGGTTGAGTGAATTTCCAAGAAATGGAAACCATTAGATTCACTAGAGACCCGAGTCTTGGCGATCTCCGTATGATTGAGGTGTTTAGAGGCGTTTAAATCACGGCCTGCATCATTGCCCATAATTAGATTACGTTACTTTTTCGTCTGCTCGTATGAGGAACTGGCAAGGAAGAAATGGAACCCGGAATATTTAAATCATGAGTAAGCGCATCGTCTGCAATAAATTTGCGGATGAATTTGTGATTACGCCTAAACCGTTTGCCAGAAATGCTGCATTCTGATTCATAACATCGTCCATTATCTAAAGGATGAAGAACGATCGAAGTTTGCCCCCAAATTTTGCTGACAGGGTGCTGAACAAGAACGGCAGTTCCAGGAAGGAGAGGAGTAAGAATACGAGCCGATTCGTCAGTCTGCTGATTCTTCTTTATCTTCGCTAAATTGCGATTCTGTAAAAGAGTCGGATCGAGAGGAACGTCTTGAGGGACAAGAGTAGGGAGTAAACCCCGGGGTTGGCGGCCAAAAAAGCTGATTTGGACTAAGGCTATTAGGGCGAGGGAGGCACCGAAATTCGTGCAACGCAGCGGAAAAGTCGGTGTCGGATTCTTTACATTTAAGAAGAAGCATCTTAGCATTCTTAACCGCAGACTCTGCTAAACCGTTACTTGAAGGAAAATAAGGTGAAGAAGTTTTATGAGAAATGCCTCTAGATAAGGCCCACGAGGTAAATTGCTCGCGGAATTGAGGGCCATTGTCAGTGATCATGGTTTCAGGAAAGCCAATAATTTCGAACCAACGCGTAAGAATTTTAATTATGTCATCGGTAGCCATACGTAACAGCTTTTTAACGATCAAGAAACCTGAGTAAGTATCCACAATCGCAAGAAAATTGATGCCCGTCAAATCAAACAACTCTGCAGCCATCAGTTGAGTAGGGAAAGTTTGGTCCAGAGTATATGACTGGAGCGGCTCACTAGATTGTGAAGCCTGATATTTTTGGCAAGCTGTGCATGAAGCAATTAAAGTTTTCAAATCATTATTTATGCCAGGCCAATAATAACTACTTTTCGCAGCTAACGACGTTTTTGTTAATCCTTGATATGAGAAGTGCAATCTAGCGAGTATCTTGTTACGAGCAGGATGAGGAATAACAATCCTGTCTCCCCATGTCAGCAAGTATCCTTCGTTGCCATCATCAATGAGAGACAGTTCATCCCATATATTCCTATAGACTCTAGCTGCATGGGAAGGGGAAAGCTAATCGATCGTCGAATGGGACCGAAAAGCGGATATTACAGCTTGATAATCATAGTCTAATTTTGCTTGCGAAAACAAAAAAGTAATTGCTGGATCTGAAGTCGTGCGATAAGAAACAATATCACAATCGAGAGGAAGATGAAGTTCATTTTCAGTTGAGTCAGCAGGAAAGAGAGGAGCCCGGGAGAGAGCGTCTGCGATTAAATGATCTTTTCCTGCGTTCCAGTCAACGGTAAACGAATAGGAAGAAAAAATCTCTTGATATTTAACGAGACGGGTATTTGAAATGTCCGGAAGACGAGTTTTCAGGACGCCTAAAAGTGGCCTGTGATGGGTAACCACGTGGAAGCTATTCATCCCACGGAGATAATAATCGCATTTCTGGACAGTGCAGACTATAGAAAAGCATTCGATTTCAACTACAGCATAATTCTGCTGAGCTGGCGTTAAAGCAAAAATTCCGCATTGTATGACGCGAAGTCGCGGGTTAAGGTGAGCATCCGTCTTCATTCCACGGTTGTCGTATTGTATTAGCGCATAACCGAGGCCATGTTTCTTGGCGGCATCGGTAAGCAAATATGTCTCCAAGGAGGGATCAAATGGCTGAACTAACAAAGGTAAAGATAAAATCTTTCTCGCGCGATTAAATTCTGCATCTATCTTGGGTGGCCATAAATGAGCCGTATTTTTCTTTAAAAGAGAGCGCATCCCGTGGGTCATTTGGGCAAGGTCAGGAAGGAAATTGGTCAATTGATTAGCAAGACCTAGGAAAGAGCCGAGAGCGGTAATGTCAGTAGGGACAGGAAATTCTCGTAAACACTCAATTTTCTCGGGATCAGGTCGAATGTCTTCAACAGAAACGATGTGACCTGCGAATTTGACACTCTCACTAATCTTGAACTTCTTCATTGAGATTGTGAGATTGACTTCCCGACACTTAAACAGGATCCTTTTGATGCGGTCGTAAAGTTCCTCGAGGGTAGAAGCCCAAACGAGGATATCGACGACAATTTTCTTGGCCCAAGGAAATCCGGAAATAACGTAATCCGAAAGCAGGCACCAAATGTCGTTTGTAGAACACAGACCCATAGGACCATGGAGATATCGTAGCTTTCCCCATGGCAATAAGAAAGTAGTTAACTTGGAAGCTGCATCTGTCAGGGCAATTTGGAAATAGCCCTGAACAGCGTCCATGACTGCAAAGAATTTCATGCCTGCGGGTTTTGCCCCCATGATCTCGCCTGAACTAGGAAAAGGATGGATCGGCCGTTTGACATGTTTGTTGAGCACTGTAAAGTCAGTCACCAAGCGAACGTGCCCATTTGGTTTAGGGACGAAATGTCCAGCGCTAACCCAATCAGTAACGCCTGGTTCATAAGCGAGGATGCCCTGAGAGATTAACTTGTCCGTATAGGCCTTCGCCTTGGCGTCAAAATGTATCGGAACAGGACGTGATCATGTAATTCTAAGTGGTGGATTAGGGGGAACAGATTTCATCTCGATGTCCATCCGAGCACCTGTCATAGGTTTGTTAGGCAGCTCATCACTGACAATGTCTGGAAAGTTCTTGAAAACTCTTTCCTTAATGCGCTCACAAGAAGATAAGTAGATTAATCACTAGAAGGGTCTCAGGAAGACGTGGCCCGACATATCTGGTTAGGAAAACCAGGAAGGATAACTTTGAGGTCGACAAGATCATGCCAAGAGAAAAGAATCTCGTCATGGAGATCCTTAGTAACTAAAGGATTGAGAAAATTAGTGTCATTCTTCCTACCTTTCACGTGGACGGAAAGATTTACATGGCCTTTGGTATTCATATAAGTTTTATTGGCACATTTGATCTTCTGGTTTTTCTCTGTTGGGTCAATTATGACACCCATTCTCTGAGCCAAGTCATAGGCCATAAGGGTGCAAGTAGTGCCTGAATTGGGAAGACCAGGGTTTTGAAACTCTCGTGCATTTGGATCACCCAAAAACATGTCACTTTCACTGTTAAAGGAGGAGTGGGACGATTACATCCCAATAATAGTCACTGACAAACCTCGCCTACTTCACTACCACCTGAATCTTCAGAAGAATCAGTAGGAGCGGTGGTTTGGCGTGCTGATGCATTCCTCTGAGACTTGGAGGCATTCAAAGCAGATAGGCACGCGTTAGCGAAATGGTTATTCTTGTGACAAGGCGTGCACGAGGCCTTGTCCGAAGATGGGCAGTCATTCCGACTGTGCTTTGGCGAGGCGCAGATGAAGCACTTTCCTTTCAAGGAAGCCGGAGAAATCATAGTGCCCGAATCAGGCTGAGCCCGTTGTTGACGTTTGAATGGAGGGGCCCGGGTTGTCTTCGCTTGGGCAGGTATATAAGTGTCAAATTTCTTCCTGTTGTCTTGGTTGGCGGAGAACCGAATCAATTTCTGCTGGACATCTTCAAATGAGGGATTTTTCATGTCCAGAATCTTCCCAACGAGACTCGGTTCATTACCCCCAGTGATCACTCTATAGATCTGGATGTCATCAGAGGATAGTGAGGAAAGATCCGCCTCCGTAGAAAGGGAGAGCAGACGTGACAGGAATGTGTCAAGGCTTTGTCCCTCAACACGTCGAAGGGCAAAGTAGGAGTGCCGTCGCGTTACCAGAGAGTATTTGATGAGGAAAAGCTCGGAAATGAGCTCGATGAGGCCGCCATCATCAAAGACGGGCACGGAAACATCAGTGTGGTAACGGACACGTTCCGCGAGCTCCGGGGACAGGAACTGACGGACATATGCGACCTGTTCATCAGGAGGAGACTTGTTGAAGCCGTTGGAGCGTATGAAGACTCCGATCTTCTCCATCCAGTTTCGCATTTCGATTGGAGTATTCTGAGGGGAAAGGATCTTTGGGCGAAGTGTTTCATTCACTGGGGCCTTGAAACCCTTTAAAACTTGTGAAGAGGCCGCAGGGCTGGGAGGAGGTGGTGTGGCCTTGGCCATAGCAACAGCCATAGTGTCTTGGCATTGGCCATACATGAGGTCAATATTGGCGATTTTGTCTTCCCACATCTTGAGGCCTTTGTCATTGAGAAGAGGACCAGCGATATAAATGACCGGCCTGTAAGCTGTGTCTGCCTTCTCACACGAGACTTTCAATTCCTCAAAATGTTTGACAGCCTCGGCGGTAATGAATAGGGAGAGGTTACTCAAGAGAGAGGTAACGGAGCGTTTCAGAGTGGAAATCCTCTGATTTAACCTGCCCATATAGGCACGAGCGGAGTGTTTGGCTTTCTCGTAGAGAGCTTGGTCTCCAACTTCGACGTCCACTAGACTTTGGATAAAGTCAGGATCGTCCTCAGGAAAAGCTGTAGCCATTGTTAAACGTGGCAGGGAGCGTGGTAAAATCACTAATACGTAAAGGAGTAACACGAGAGGTGAGAAGATTCCCAAAGTGGGGTAAGGCAATGTCAGCCGCCTGACCGATGATACCTACCAACATCGGCTAAAGGCTGCCGATTTTCTCCTAAAAGCCGAAGAGGTTGGGCTCCAACTCACGTCATTTGGTAGAACATTTTCGCGGTCAGTCCAGGGCCTCATAGTGGAGTCAGACCTGGATTGGGTCCTTTCAAATGTACGTNGGTGTGTAATCACCAACATGTAGCCCCTTTTTGGCCAACCCTCCACGAGCCAGGCACCTGAAGAACTCTTTTTTATCTATCTCGTTGTAGAACTCCACCGACGAAACGGCCCTGACTGGACCTTTGACTTTCGTCTTTTCACCAGGACTCTTTGCCAAGAAAGGTTTGGAGTACTTGATTGGACGTTCATAACCAACATCTTTCATCACTTCGGACAACTCTTTCGTATACCCAGATTTAAGGCCTTTGATCACAATTTTGTTTCTTGCTTTTCTTTTCTCTTGTTGTTTTTCCAATAAGTCAATCCTCTCGGACGTCTCTTCCATTTGCTTCAACATCACCAAAGACGTCTTCAACAGTCGAACAATAACAGACATTGCCTGTTTGGTCTTTTCCTCACCGATGTCCTTGGCAAGTGATTCCAGTTCTTGAAGGCACTGGATTGCTTCCTCCTTGGTTACTGTTGGGGTTTCTTCCATCTCCACCGTATAACTTTTGATTCCTTTCGAGGCGCAAGGATTTCGTCCAACATACTCGTAAACTTAGTAGGCGATTTCTTGCTACTCCGAGTTGCTTTTTTCATTTTGATGAGTCTTGGCTCTGGATGTCTTAGTTTTAAATGGAGAGCTTGATTTCGCACGTCTGCACTCTTTGGGATCTGATTACTGATCTAATGTGTTTGACCTTCTCCACACAATATCTCACCCGGGAGTTAAGGCCACCAAAAAGTTGATCTCTGTTAGCTATGTATGGCCCCGCTTGGCCAAGGACATTTCCCGGTGGGTTCAAGCTTGTCCCGATTGTCAAAGGCCTCCACTGTGGAGCCCTCCTACTCGATCTCTCGGCTGCCTTTGACACATTGGATCCCTGTGTACTGATCGAAAAGCTCGTTATCTATGGCGCCGGCCCCTCTCTCACAGCCCTCATCTCGTCTTTCATGCGCGGGAGATACCAAGTTGTTGACTGCAATGGGACTAGCTCAGGCATGCTTAGATTTGACGTGGGAAGCCCCCAAGGATCCATCATGTCACCCGTGCTGTTTCTCGTCATGGTCGCCGACATTGAAGAATGCATCTCCCAGGCTGTGACACTCAGCTATGCAGATGACACCACCGTTTATGCATCCCAAACAACGAAGTAGGAAACGCGCGAGGTGCTACAGAGTGCAGTACTGGAAGTCCTGGATTTCATGAGAGCCTCCAAGCTAGCTGCGAACCCAAGCAAATCCAAGTTTATGATGATTGGGAGGAAGAGGGAGCTGGCAATCAGGGTAGGCAACGAGATGGTGGAGGAATCCCCAACAGTGACCTTACTTGGCGTGACTTTTAATAAATCGTTATCATGGAAAGCCCACCTCAACGAACTGGAGCCAAAACTACGCCAACGAATTGGAATCCTCAGACGCTTGTCGTTCCAACTTCCCAGGGACGTGTTGTGCTCCATGATGGATGCTATATTCACATNGTTTATGCATCCCAAACAACGAAGGAGGAAACGCGCGAGGTGCTACAGAGTGCAGTACTGGAAGTCCTGGATTTCATGAGAGCCTCCAAGCTGGACGCGAACCCAAGTAAATCCAAGTTTATGATGATTGGGAGGAAGAGGGAGCTGGCAATCAGGGTAGGCAACGAGATGGTGGAGGAATCCCCAACAGTGACCTTACTTGGTGTGACTTTTAATAAGTCATTATCATGGAAACCCACCTTGACGAACTGGAGCCAAAACTACGTCACCGAATTGGAATCCTCAGACGCTTGTCGTTCCAGCTTCCCAGGGACGTGTTGTGCTCCATGATGGATGCTATATTCACATCGAAGCTCAAGTACGGCCTAGCACTGACCACGAATTTGTACGGTGTAGAGGAACAGGACCCCGTCTTGAAACACCTCCACCCAAGAGAGAGATAGACAAATTTTATTTTGGCCAGGATTTTCGTCCGACATTTCGAAAATGGTTGAGAATTGTCGCGCGAATGCGCATACTTCTGACCTTCATCCTCCGAGCCCTTTTGGCGAAAGGCCATCCTCTCGTCCATTTGAGATGGTTTCGGCCGACTTTTTTTCGTATGGGGGAAGAAGATTATCTCGTCTAACACTGATCGATTTTCGGGATTTCCTCTCCGAAGTCGCTTTTCTTCCTCACCATGTGCCTCGTCTCTGATTCAGGAACTTCGTGGCTTCTTTACCGTCCTGGGCGTTCCCAAGTGTTCCTTCTGACAATGGAACGTCCTTGACTCAAGATTTTTTCCGCCTTGGGGAGTGGAATGTAGGCCGTCTTCATCTCATCACCCGCAGTCCAATGGGCACGCCGAGTCGAACGTGAAGAGCTGCAAGTACCCTCCGTCAAGTGCGGAAGAGAGTTGGGATTGGAGGAGTTCATGTCCGGTTTATTGGAACTCCGAAACACGACTCGATCGGATGGCATGTCGCCATCCCAACGATTATTTGGTCGTCCACTCAGGTCGAAATTGCCCATTCACTGGAAAGCCTTTTTTGCCTGAATTTCAGATTTCCTTGAACCAAGCCGATGCCCGGCATCTCCATGATGATTCGATTCGGAAATGTTTTGATTATGAACCAGTCGCGCTAGGAAGAAAATTCTGCTAGACCAAAGTGTATTGGTTCAGAATCCGGCCGCACGGCGATGGGATTGACATGGTCTAGTTGCTGACAACAAATCGTGGCAGGATATTGGAGAGGAATTTGAGATTCTTGCATCGAGCTCCTTCCTTTTCTCCAATCAAGAGGATCTCACCCTGATGATTCTGGCCCCGATGACGATACTCACCCAGACGATCAATGCGCCAAAGACGTCAAAACCATACGATTTCGAGCATAATTCATATTTTATAGTTCAGAACTACTTTGGGTTCTTCTCTATCAAAAAGGGGAGTTGTGATGACGCAAACCAGAAATACACTTCAATGGAGCGGAATCATTCCAAATTTCATTCGAGAAAAAGTTGCTTATATTGCCCATTACCTATTTTCAGCTATAGCTTAAACTGTTCCCATGATCTCACGGCTTAGGACTGTGAGAATATTTGTCATTGGCGAGCCCATCGAACCTTGGTGGAAAATATTACTGCCTGTCCCCTTGCCTATTCTCGACTTTAGCCCGTCCCAAGCGTTCCAACCGAAATGATTGCTCTCGTTCAGGAAACGATTAAGCCAACCTTTGCTTGAGGCGTCGGCTGGCTCATTACACAAACACTCTTTATCCCTGATCAATCCCTTAAGCAAGAATCCATTCTAAATCGACTCTAGAGCCGATGTCCACGTTTTCCCACCCTCTTATTCAGATCGTACCCAAGGCCATCAATTTACTACTCGCCCAACTTTATTGGCAGCAAATGGTTCTCCCATCCGTACGTGAGGGACCCGCACGATCAGGTTCCAATTAGGAGACCGGATCTACTCACACAAATTCGTCTTCGCGGACGTCAAGAAACCTCTTCTAGGAGCTGACTTCTTTCGGTAATTTTGCCTCTCGATCGACCTCGCCAACAGATGCTTGATCCAATCGGACGGTACAGAGATTCGGGCCGTCCGGGCAAGCTCGTTCAACAGTCAATACATCGATCCATTTAAATTGAAGTTTCGGCTCCTTCTTGACACTTTCCCAGAAATCTCTGAACCTGATTTCAACTCAAAAACTCAATAAACATGGCGTCAAACATCGCGGTGAGATTACTGGTCGTCCCATCTTCATGCACCCTTGAAGGCTTTTTGGTCCTAAACTAGAAAACACAAAGAAAGAATTTATCAAAATGCAAGAGTTTGGTGTCCTTCGTCGTTGGAAATCAAATTTCGCCTTGCCTCGACGTACGGTCCCCAAATCAGATGGGACATTCAGAGCTTGCAGCGACTACCGATGGTTGAATATTCAATCTGCTGACGACAGATGAAAACTTTGATAGACGCGTATAGACAACCAGAATTCAAGAAAAGCACAAAGGGCGTTCTTTATAGTCTCGACAGATCCAGAGTTACAATCAGGTCACGAATTAAAATGGCCTCTCTCCAATCTCCATTAACAACTCAACTCGCCACACAAAACTCCAAGCTCTTTGCTCAGGAGTGTAACAATGGGGAGGCTAAAACAGGTCGAACAAATCGGCAATTATCTGCCTTTACACCGACCCCTTTAGTTGGATTCTCGGAGTCAAATGTCAAGGATCCAGCTACATATTATGAATTCCTTCCAAGTTCTTCCTTCTTGTCCGTGTTGCCTTGAACCAGGACGAGTTGCGAAATTGGTCGAAGGTATTCCCCCGATGTAGTCTTGAGGCGCACTCGTCGAACTTTTTGATCTGGACTCGGAAACACCTCAAGAACTCGCGCTAATGGCCATCGGTACCGGGATACGTTTTCCTGCACCACCAGGACGAGATCACCGACTTGGACATTTCTTTGAGTCTTGGTCCACTTTTGGCGTTGAAGAAGACTAGCTAGGTATTCACGCCTCCAACAATTCCAGAACAAGTCCGCTAAGTACTGGATTTGTTTCCAGCGTCTTCTTCCGTAACA
>NC_081451.1:3907941-3908121 GCF_007210705.1 Tigriopus californicus
TACCTTTCATTAATTATATGATATTTGGTCTACCAACGAATTTGAGTTGGCAGACCGAGCTAGTCCTTGAATGTAGGGTTGATCTGGTATGCTATCTAAAAAATTGTCCAAGTCTGACTTGAAAGATGCTACCGGATCAACAAGGCCTACGTATTCCCTACGAATATTAGAGGGAAGCAA
>NC_081451.1:3909168-3910045 GCF_007210705.1 Tigriopus californicus
GAACACCTGACTTGACATCATGTATGTCACTAAGGGATCCCTCAACCTTAACCAATTGCTTCCTACCAGAAATGAAACTTTTTAACCAATTGAGAACCTTGCCTTGGATCCCAATCTCATGGAGCCTGTTAAATAAAAGACCATGATCTACCTTGTCAAAGGCCTTGGCAAAGTCGAGATAAACTACATCAACTGATTCATGACTCTCTAGTCCCTCAATAAACCACTCAATATGTTCAATCAGTTGGGTAACCGTGCTTATATGTGCTCGGAACCCATGCTGGCTAGGAGGAAGTACTTGATGATTATCAAGAAATTCAACAAGTTTGAACTTCATGATCTTCTCAAACACCTTCACAATATTCGAAGTGAGAGAAATCGGCCTGTAGTTACTGGGGAGCGATTTATTTCCCCCTTTAAAAATTGGAACAACATGCGCAAACTTTAGTGAAAATGGAAACTTGCCTTGATCCAAGATGCAACGCATCAAGTACGAGAAAACAGGAGCGAGAACCAGTGAGCATCTCATCAGAAACTGAGATGTCACGCCATCAGGACCAAGAGAGCTCGAAAGCCTCAAGTCCCTGATGGCCTCGAAAGCATCTTGATCTGTGACTACAAGATCATCTGAACGCTCAGCTTGACTAACCTTGTCAATCTCAACAGACTCATCTTCAGAGCAATGAGCTGTTGCTTCCGAACTCAGTGGGATTGAAAACACACTGGAGAACTGATCTCCAAGTAGTTAGCCATAGTCTCTACATTGCTAATGGCTTCCCCATCAACCTCAAAAGGCCCAACAGAGTGTTTCATTTTTCTCTTAGAGTTCGCATAAGAGAAATATGCCTTCGGATTCGACCTGACCTCCTGAACCACC
>NC_081451.1:3910902-3987831 GCF_007210705.1 Tigriopus californicus
CCTCTCGGACTTCGTTCGTAAATTTGTGAAAGCTCTTAGGCGATTTCTTCTCTACAGAGTCATGAACAAATTGCAATTTTTCTTACCATCCCCATCTACATATGTCGTTACAGAATAATTTTGTCGCCTCTTATTTAGTCCAAAATTCTCTTCGAATATTCCCTGAACCCATTCTTAATTATTGATCTATTTTGTGTCTATGGTTTGAAAAAAGGAATTCCCTTGTCATTGGCGACAACACACTTATTCCATCTGTACGATTTTCATTAATCTAATTTACCTCTCTGTAAAGTTTTATTAGTATATCCCGTTGCATTTTAGTGAAATCAGCTCAAACTGTAAGTGACATTTTACCCAGAAGGGTTGACGCTTGACCCAAGACTGAACAACAAAAGATGTATAAACGTTTTTTTTTATTAAGACCAAGATAAGGCGCTTCTTTCCATTTACATGATTCGTTTACAAAGACTGCTCGAGCAGGACTACTTTTTGACTCCAGAGCTGTATCTTCTTCGAACATGCAGTATAAAAACATCTCGTTTCAATTTCATCTCCCTCGTTCTCCACCACACTAGGAGTTATTTTTTTCATCTCTCAGGTTGCATCAATTTACCCGCTTATAAAGATGCTCCATCAGCTTGTTCTCGCTCATTGAACTCCGGTTGTTCAGAGGATCGGAAACAGCTAAAAAATGATCATTTATATTGTGTAAAGTTCTTTTTTTAGTTTAATTTCTCCCAGTATTGTAGTTACTTTTTCCGCTAATAGAGCACCTGGTTCAACCTAGAGGGCTCTAGTTCAACCCGTTACAAGAGTTCAGACGAGTATTTTTTGGGCAACAATTCGTTTTGAGTTGATGGGTATTCGAACATTTAGGCAAACAAACTTGCCTTCCAATGCCAGATGTGCAAAACTGGCGTTTCAAACTGATTTTAACGAAACTGACCTTTCCTCATAAAGCAACATAAAATAAGGGTCAGCATCGCCAAAACGTGTTTGAAGCCTCGAATTTGCATGACTGGCATTGGTAACAACAAACAAACGAACCTACCACAGCTTGCCAAAACGTCCCCATTGCATGCCCAGGAGTGATGAGGAAAAAAGTTGCAATTTAGTGCTTCCAGAGTTAGTGATAGGGCCTTGGCATGTTTCGTCTTGCAGAATATTGCAAAACTTTTTATAAGTTTGGGTGCTAAATTAGAGTATCTACGGCTTGTGGAGGTTTTAACTTGTGTGAGAATCGAACGCTAATTACAGGAACGCAGATGAAAAGACAAATGTAAAGATTGACATGCTATGTACATTATTATTCAACGGATCATCGACGATAAAGGAACTGAACCTAACACATTTAATTTTTCATCGAAATTAGAAGCTTCCATAAAAAATATGCTGGTAAAAACCTCAAAACTATTTACGATACGAAAATATATCCGAATCGTGGTCATTGGCATTACATGTTGGCTAAAAAAAATTAAGTTTGAAACAAAAATAAAACTACAAATTAAGCAAAGTGTGGTCTTGATGAGTCAAAAAACTGAAATATTGGTCATTTAAAATTTTATCAAAAGTTATTGTACGAGAAGCACCACTACATTTTTGGCGAGTTACGGTTACGTTTGGAACTATTCTTTTTGGCCAAAGTGATAGTGTGTATCCGACTGCCCGAAGCCCTCACACTCCAAAGCCCCGGTGACAACAATTTTCCGGTTCAATGTCTTCAATATGCAGATGAGTTGGTTTTCTTGGGTGATTCAGCCGTGGAATTGCGAAATACCATCAATGCACTCCACGGCCATTGCCAAGAGAACGGCCTCCAAGTCAATTCCATCAAGACGAGGGCAATGGTTTTTCATAAAGGTTGTCTGCCTCCCACCTCCTTCCATGTCAACAATAGCCTGATAGGTCTCGTCAAGCATTTTAACCATGTCGGTTTTACCGTCCACCCATCTCATCTCATGAGCAATCTCCACCCCATCTCATGAGCAATGGCTAAAGCTGTTGCCGCAGAACGTTTTGGTCGAAATCCGAATTGAGAGTTTGGAAGTGCATCTGCCTTTGATAAGCGCAACTCCAGATCCGCCTTGAACTTGCTCGAGAACATTTCAGAGCGCAGGCAGAAATGGAATTGGGCGATGAGAGAAAGGGTCTGTGGGGTTCTTCCTTTTGTCCTTGAAGATTGGGATTGCCCTTGCACTCTTCAAACCCTGTGGGACAATGCCAAAAGCTAGGGGCAAAATATGTGATTGTTAACCCAATTCAAGGCTCTTTCCCCTGTATTGGTTTTTTATCTAATACTGAATAAAAAAACGGAATCATAATCTTTTAACACTTTAATCTGCACACCCAGTGGTAGACGCATAAATAATAACACTGTTGTTTCTCATTTATTGTTCTTATCATACAATGTTTGCCCGTAAAATCAAAGATTGAACGAATATGAGCATACCGTGAAATATTGTCGTGAATCTTTGATTTGGAATAATTATTGCATGTGACGTTAAGACCAAAATGTACTACAATCGTAACCAAAAAGATAACAATCGATTTCATAAGCTTGAAACACCTCTCGTCGTGTATCAGTATCTAGTTGTGCAAGGTAATTGACGGTTCGATTCTCATCATCTTGGAGAGCTCTGTTGTATGCCATACGATGACTGACGTTTTTGTCTGGAGTTGGGATATAATCCTTCATGATAGGAAATGATTCAATGAGGAATTCCACATCCTCGTTCAAGGTTTCCAAATGACCAATGAAGTCAAATCTATGGTGAGGAATTTTTTGGATTAATCTATGAGATTTATTATTGTTATTATTATTTTATACCCGCTGTGTGTGTGTGGAAAAGCTGTCGCATTTGTGCGCATTTTTCTGTACCACACAGGATTCTATCAGCATCGAAAAGTTCGGGAAATGATTTTGACCTGAAGCAATACTCTTACTTCAGGACATCTGAGCAATAAGGGGGCCATCCCAAAATGATTTTTAAGTCACTCTCATGTCAAGGGTCGAATGTCATTGGTACCGAAATAGCATGAAACCAAATTTCGTATTTGGAAATAGATATACATGTACGAGTATGGTTTTATTATGCACCCAAAACTACTCATTTCACTTAAAAACAAACACAATCAAATTATTAATTGTTCCCATTTCTTACTCCAGAAGTAGTAAATTTGAAGTACTTTGAAGGTAATCATTAAATTTGATAGCATTACTTGAGGCTCAAGAATTACTTACACCATAACAGTTGTGATTGCACGAAGTATAGTAAGGTAAATCAGTAAAGTTAGCATCTATTCGTTTTGATAACACAATTTCAGTTTGTAGCAGAAATGTCCAAAATTATGGTAGTCTGACAGAGGTCCTAAATCAGATCTACTCTTGGGTTGCTGAGAGTAATGTGGCCATAGAGTACTTGCCTTATGGCCTTATTAAGCTTAATGACCTTTTGGGTCAACTCCATTGAACACTCCAGTAGCAGATAATGGAGGTCAAGATATTGAGCACGTCTCAATATGAAAGATTTAGGCGTAGCCCTCCAAAATGATGGCAAGTTCGATAAGCAAATCCTCCTGAAAGTTGGCAAAGTTTTTCAAATATATGGTTGGATATATCGGTACATTTAAATCCAGAGACAGCATCACGATGCTAACTCTGTACAAGTCGATTGTCCAGCCACATCTTGAATATGCCTCGCCCATTTGGGCCATTTGGGCTCCAACGAGTTCAGCAGTTATGTAAAAGGTCGAGGAGTTGTTTGATCGTCTGGGCATGGTAGTTGGCTCTGTTGATTGGTTGCTCTGTTCCATTAATGGTATCTTGGGGAATGTCAGTGCTGATTGTTTCAAATTGGGTCTTGTTGTGTGTTCTTGTAGAGGGTAATGTTTTATAGTAGACTAATCAGTTTGGGTTTCGTTTTGAGGTCCATTTTCATGTGGGATCATTATTGAAATTTCCCTGGTATTGTGCGTGTGTCGGGCAATAGTGAATTTTTTGAGATGTGATCCACGTCGGTGGAGTATTCTTTTACCATTGATTTGCTTGACAGTGTATTCGTGTGGCTCCACTTCCCTTACTTTGTAGGGGATCTCTTCATAAGTTAGGGAAAACTTTCATCTGGGTGTAGCATTGAGGCGCAGGGAAAGGTCATTAAGGCCAAAGCGTTTTCCCCGACCCCTTTGCGAGTTGCCCCTCTGGTTTTGGATTCTTTTCTTCTCTTGGTCCAATGGCTTAGCTTGGTCAAGGGCCAGTTCCAACGCCTCCATATTCTTCGGCAGTGATTTTGGCAAGGATCCCCGCGAAAATGGGAGCATGAATGCTGCTGGTGTTATTCCAGTAGCTGGGTGTTGGGTTAGGCGGAAATCTTTGACCACTTCTTCCTTTGCTCTTCAAATTTCCTTATTGGCCATGTTACCGCCCTTCTTAAGGTTTTCATGAAACACTCTGTTGGATTGCTCTGGGGATGTAGCGGAGGGAGGTCAATTCATGTGTTATCAATCCGGTCTCCGTGAAAACATATTCAAGAGCTAACTAAGTGTGCTCCTAATTTACACTGAGAAGGTTTTTAAAAGTTTTAGTTTTTACAATGTTTTTAGGTATGAAAGTTGTTTTATTCGGGCTAGAATTCCATTAAGCAATAAAATCAAAGTTGTTCCCTGTAAATTTTTGAGGTAGAAAAATGCCAAGCTGTGTTTGGGAATTTCTCTGTACGCTTGATAGGGCTTTTTGAATACCGTGTAAGAGTATGTACGAGGTGTGCCCATTCTAAAATCAGAATATTGAAATGACTCCAAAATGTGGATGCGGGTGCGAAAATCTTTTAATTGACATTTTTCCGCGTTATCACCCTCTTTATCTATACATTCTTTAATCAGCTACATCCATGGCAAATTTGCGGTTTTGAAGTCCTCTTCTGATAGAAGTTTCCTTACTGCTGCATTCCAGACATGGCTGACTGCATCCACAGTGATATTCTTCCCTGCAAATTGGGACATTCCTCATCCACCCTATAGCCCAGCCTTGGCCCCCATGCGAATTCTTTATGCTCCCAAAGGTCAAATCACTCATTGCGGATCCGAATGCCATAGTCAAAATATGATTTTTCTTTTCCAATGATGTCATTGTTTTGTAACACTAATAGAGTAGCATAACTTGTCTTTGTGTCAAATGCTTCAATTGTAGTACTTTTGAATGTAACTATGTTAGCAAAATGGTGTAACAATTGTTAATTTACTGGCTTGATGTGCTGAGATATTGTAATTTTCTTTTTCTGATATTGGCTGCATGGACCACAAATACTTTGATACTTTTTATGTTTTCTGAAATTTTGGGTTTCTCTATCTGTGTGGGATTGCCACACAATTGTAATCACTTTTATAACAGTAGGTCTGTTCACATTATTTTAATTTATTTCATCTTACAATTTTGGACTTGGATTGAATCCGACCCCAATCCGACTTTTTCTATTCCCCAATCCGAACAAAATGTCCAATCTGACCACATCCGAATCTCTTTTTTTTTCCCAATCCGATCCGAATCCGAAAACTGTTGTTGAATCCCATCCGCATCCGAAAAGTCGGATCCGATGCACAGCTATACATCTTAAGAAAGAGTTTTACTGATGTCGCCCGCCGCCACAACTAAACAGGAAATTTTATGGTTCAAAATATTGGCGGAAAATATTCAAAATTTATTCCTGTTTTATATATCCAATTTATATTGCTCTTGTTCTTATCTCCCAAGATTTTCGCAACTAGGTGTGACTTTTTCTGTTGCTCCATGGTTGTTGTGCACGTGAGGTTCGTGGTGTTTGTGGCCTGGGTCAGAGTAAATAAATGGTAATCGCCATTTCTTCATTCCATTTTAGTTTTGCTTTTCAAGACTCTTTGGTAACACGTAATTACTTTAAAACCTAAAAAAAATCATCGCTCATTGAGTGTATGCTTAGCTTTAGCAGATTTCATTGATGTTGAAATGTATTATATATATTTTCGAATATATAAGGTGCAGAATTCATAATTTGTTAGTTTAATTGTATTGCTCACTTTTTTCCAACCCTATTTCTTGGCTTTCTTTGCGTCCCTTCTACGTGGATACAGGTACACCGTGACACATAAACTCGTTCCGGTCGCCATTGGCATTGTGGTTAAACTAGTAATTACATGTATAGTGATTCATGCAATCTGAATTTGAAAACATGCATGGTGGTCTAGAACTTTTTTACCAAAGAAGCATCTCCTATTCTGAATAAGTTGAAATCGTTCGTTAAGAAATTATTTCAATTTAATTTCCATCGATCCCACATTTCCGGTTGTTGTCTATGTTTCTGCAAGAATTTCAAACCTCTCCACGTCGAGTGACATTGGCAGACTTTTGATGTCTTGATGCCGTTTCTTGTTATTTAAGAGGAAGAGGGAAAGGCCTAGGAGCTCAACCTAATACTTTCAAAAGTGTCTGATTCAAATTGATGTAATATTCCATGTAAAGCTCCAAAACCTAAATTCACCAAGAACAAGCCTTTTTTGAAAGTTAACAAGCATAGTTGCAATTAAAAAAATACTACAATACAACATAAGAGAGGAAGCACTAGAGCCAAACATTAACATGAATGAGGAAGAAACTTATCAGGTTTTAAAGTAATTATTTCTTACCGAAGAGCCGTGAAAAACCAAACCATCCATGAAGGTGCATCCATGATTAGGTGCAGTCCTCCACGATAATGGAAAGTTCGATGAGCATATCCAGTAGAAAGTTGGTAAAGTTTTCAAACATGTGGTTGGACATATCGCACGTTTAAGTCCAGGGATAGTATCACGATGCTAACTCTGTACAAGTCGATTGTCCAGCCACATCGTGAATATGCCTCGCCCATTTGGGCTCCAATTAGTTCGGCAGGTTTGCAAAAGGTCGAACAAGTCCAAAGATGTTTCATTGGGAACATCACAGGAATGAGAGCTCTCTCGTATTGGGAGAGACTAAACAAGTTGGGACTGTACAGTGTTCAGAGAAGGTACGAAAGGTATCTGATAATGTGCGCCTTCAAAAGCATCTATGCGCATTGTCCCAACCCAGGATTTAGGGTTATTTCTAGTGACCGTAGAGGCTTAACGTGCGTTTTGAGAGCACCTTCAATCCCTAGAGAATCCAGGCTAGTTCAAACAATGAAGTCTGTCTATCAACTTGCTCATTAATTGTTTAATTTGCTTCCCTCTAATATTGGTGGAGAATATGTAGGCCTTGATCCAGTAGCAGGATTGAAATCAGACTTGAACAGGTTTTTTGAGTAAAATTCCCGATCGACCTTATATTCAAGGGTTAGCCCGATCTACTAACTCTAACTCGTTGGAAGTTCAAGAAATATATTTAAATAAAAGTTAAGCAAAATGAAAAAAAAAATCTCGTCTTGAACTACTGGAATTCCAATCCCGGTAGCGATAAGGAAGTCCGGAAAAAAACAGTGAATAAATGGCGATTCCTATCTATTCGCCCGAACAAATACACCTCACTACACGAGCACAATAATCAAAGGGTAACAGAGGAAGTCACAATTGGTCCAAAATTCTTGGGAGATAAGAATAAGAATAGAATAAAATGCGTCTGATCTCAGCGAGCTCCAAAACTGGAATTTGATCAAAATAGAAGCCTTGAAGAAGGAAACTGATCGTAACATAGAAAGAAGAAAAACCTTTTTTTGGTGGTTGATATCATATGCGATCTTCATTGCCGTATTCTACCTATTTGTGTAATGTATTAACTTTTGTAATGGTAAGACAAAAGATTGCAATAATGTACTTATTCTGTGGTACTTGCTACAGGGTTGGGAATCTTGTTTTTAAGGTGTTTTTTATGCTGGTAGGAGTGTCGTCCTTTTTCGTGAACGAGACAGACTGGCAAAAGGTTTGTTCCGTCCTCCGAGATCGTGAACTTATTGGCGCGTAAGAAAGAAACACCCATATGTCCCTCAATGAAGCAAACCTCACAATCACTGAGGCCTGTGTGGAAGCGTGCATTAGCCTTGGTCTAAATAAGATCAAGACGCGAGGGGACCTAATCAATATACCCCCACACCGTAAAAAGCTCTTTCGAAAAAGATGCCGATTAAAGTCGAGCCTTAAAGTGATTGCAGATCAAGGAGTCTATAAATGCCGAGGAACAAGACCGGGAATTGGCGGCTCTGGCCCAACTTAAGTCCAATCCAAAAGCTTTTTATGCCTATGCTAACCTCAGGCGCAAGTTTATCCCCAGAGTTGGTCCGCTCATCGTAGATGGTGTCATCCTAAATGACGAGTTGACCATAGCAAACACACTCAGCGAGCAATACAATCATATATGTTTTCCACCCCCGCACCGTACCGCTCATCGATCTGCTGTCCCAACCCTTGGATGATCCTCCCCTTAACATCACAGAGGAAAGTGTTCTCAGGGCTATAGGTTCCCTAAACCGATCCAGCTCAGCCAGACCTGATGGTATGACCGCAGCCTTTCTCAAGGAATGTGCACCGGAATCAATTCGAACACTGACCACTCAAATCAAGAAGTCCGTCAACCTTGGTGTTTTCCCCGGCTCGCTAAAATGGGCCACATCACTCCAATCTTCAAGGATGGGGATCCCTCCCTCCCAAAGAGTTACCGTCTCATCTCATTGACATCAAGTCTGGCCAAAGTGTATGAAAAAGTGGTTAAAGAGTTTCTATAGGTCCAAAGTGGTCAAATCCCAAGTCATCAACACTAAATCTTGTCTAAAATGAGCACAACTACACAACTCATCAAGCACTTGGAACATCTGCGAGCAGTTAAGACAAGCCATGATATAATAGACATCATCTACCTGGACTTTGCAAAAGCCTTCGATAAAGTGGACCATGCTTTACTTTTGCAAAGGCTCGATAACCTCAACATCCCAAAGAGTCTCTTAAGATGGATCAAATCGTTGCTTGCAAATAGGAAACAGAGGGTCAAAGTGGGCCACATCTACAGTAACACAGTTAAGATCATTTTAGGCATTCCCCAGGGCACGATCCTCGGGTCAATACTTTTTATCCTATACATCTCACCTTTACCTGTCCAGGTGAAGAATTGTATGATCTCGTCTTATGCTGACGACACTAAGCTCATCGTTGGTAGAAATGGCCAAGATTGCTGCCTTCTCCAAGAGGTCCTTAATAATGTATACATATGGGTCAACGAGAGCTACATGAAACTAAATGGATCCAAATTCCAGATCATGTCATATGGCTCATCGGCTTTCCCTACACGTTACTTAGATAATGAGGGAGCTGAGATTGAAGTTTTCTCTTGGATCAAAGACCTTGGTATTACTCTTCAGGATGATGGAAAATTTAACATTCACCTCAGCGAGAGGGTAACAAAAGCTACTCACAGGGCAGGCTGGGCCTTAGGCACCTTCATAACCAGGGAGAGGTTAGCTATGTTTGCCATCTACAAATCCATCGTACAACCCCATCTGGACGAGGCCTCGTTGATTTAGAGCCCATATCTTGTTGGCGAACCAAACAAAATGGTGATTATTCTCCGGCGCTTTACACGACAAATCATTGGAATGTCTAAGCTCTCCTACTGGGATCGACTTCAGCATCTACGCCTGTACAGTGTGCAAGGGAGACACGAACGGTATGCCATATTACATACTTTTAAATGTATCCATGTGCTGTCCCATAGCATGGACATTAATTTCGTCCAACGAGACAGTGAACGTGTTACATCTATCCAAACTCATTGGAACTACAACAAGAATGCGACTGTTAAATCAATCATGCGCCACTCTTCTTATTTCTTGAGAGAGCCCCAAGACTCTACAACAAACTACCCTCCTCCCTTCCGGTCATCTTTGTTGAAAAAAAATCCTCGCCCCAAATTCAAAGAGGACCTGGATAACTTCCTCCAAAGCATTCCAAACCAACCTTCAATACCCGGGTATCATCGAAAGGCAAATTCAAACTCAGTTACTAATCGGATTTACTTTCGAGTGATTGTGTAAATATATTTGTGCCTTGAATCCATTCAAGACATCTGTCTGTGTACCGTAAATGAATTAATATAAAAGATACCGGGTGCGACGAAGAAATCTTTACACTTCGTTTTTGCTGAATTAATAAAGGTTGAGTAAATACAGTAAAATTGTATTGGTCAATGCTAAAATAGTAAACAAAAAAAGCAGAGCTTTCTTAGTGCCAAAGAAGCCGAGAAAATGCCATCTGAACGCGACCAAAGAATTTCGATCGGCACACTTTTGGATGCCAGCAGGAAACCAACAGAGCTTGCAAAGCAGTTGGGCGTCTCCAGCCCAACCGTGTATGGTCTTATGAAGTCGGAGACAGTGGACAAGAAGGTCATGTCCAGAAGTAAAATGAAATTGGACGTGGAGGAGGTCAAGGAGAAGGTCAAGGAGGCTGCCAAGGCTGACCCTTTGAAGGTGATGCACTAGCACGCCAAGACTTTGGCGTTTCGGACACAACCATCCAAAAAAAATCAAGAAGGCCGGCGGCAAAAGCCTTATGAGGGTGGAGAGGCAACTCTTGACACCAGCCATCAAAGAGACCCATCTCCACCCCTGCAAGGCTCTGTTGAACAACTTCAAGAAAGCCAAGGCCAATCCCGTTGTCATCCTCAGCAATGAGAAGACATGAACACTTGACCCCGTCCAAAACAGCCAAAATGACCGGTTTTTGTCCTTTGGGGAGGTTAATGAGTCAGTCCGGACCCTCAGCATCACAAAGCACTCTGCGTCCATCATGTCTCTGATGTTTGTGGCCTTGGACGACAAGGCCGCCCCCTCTCATCTGGTTCCCAGTTGGGTACAGGCTCACAGGGGGTGACTATGAGCAGGCCTTGGAGGAGAAGTTGGTGCCATTGGTCCAGGCCAACTACCTGGACATGAAAGTTGTGTTTCAGCAGGATGTGGTGCCCTCCACACACGTAAAAATAGGCCCAGAAGTGGTTGGAGAACTACATGCCGTTCTGGCCAAAGAAGTTGTGGCCCCCCTGCTTGCCAGACGCCAACTGTTTGGACTGCACTGTTTGGGTTCATGTCAAGTCCAAGGCCTGTACCATCCGTCACCCGAATATTGACGCCCTCAAGACCGCTGTCACCCAGCACTGGGACGCCATGTCTGCGGACTACGTCTGCGCCGGGTACAACGCCTTCTGCAGCCGCCTTGAGGCCAACATTGCTAAAAACTATTAAAGATTAGGGTAACCAAGACATAACATTAGTTAGATTTAAATCTTTGTTCATGTAGTATCACTGGTAGCCGAAATGAATCTTAATGAAGTTCCAAATTGAAAGTGTAAAGATTTTTTCGGCGCATTTGGTACTATAAAAGATTAGCATTTTTGAAACGTTTTCGAAAACGTTTTGAAATAACAGCGACATAAGTAAGACCGAAGTCAACGAATCCATTTTCTTAAGTTTGGTTAAAAAATTCAATTTTGATTGTGCCACGTGACCCATTTTTTGATGATGTCTCCTTGATTTTGTCCGGATTAGAAATCCCCTCCATATGACTTGTTAAATACCTTTCTCCTTCCAAGTTTCGAATAGCAACGCCATTATATTTTTTGGCGAATTATTGTTGTGGAACGAATTACTCTTTTTGGCCGAAGTAATTGTGACTGAAATCCGTTCCTTCTGTTAGTTTTCAAGACTTTTCTATTCCATTGGAACATTGAAAAAGTTGGTCCTAATGACCCATTTGGTTTACATATTTTTCTCTATTTGGTTTGGTTTTTCACAAGCTTTTCTAACCGCTACAGGGAATGTAATCCCCAGTACTATTAAAATGAAAGGTTATAATTCGTCTATTTATTACCTTTCAATTTTTATATGATATTTGGTCTACCAACGAATTTGAGTTGGCAGACCGAGCTTAGTCCTTGAATGTAGGGTTGATCTGGTATGCTATCTAAAAAGTTGTCCAAGTCTAGCTTGAAAGATGCTACCGGATCAACAAGGCCACGTATTCCCTACAAATATCAGAGGGAAGCAAATTAAACAATGAAGGAGCCCGAGAAAGAAGAGAGGTGGACTTCATTTTTCGAACTGGCCTGGATTCTCGAGGGCTTGAAGGTGCTCTCAAAATGCACATTAAGCCTCTACGGTCACTAGCATTGACCCTAAATCCTGTGTTGGGACAAAGCTCATGGATACTTTTGAAGACGTACAGTATCAGATACCTTTCGTGCCTTCTCTGAACACTGTACAGTCTCAACTGTTTTAGCCTCTCCCAATATGAGAGCTCTCTCAATCCTGTGATGTTCCTAGTGAAACATCTTTGGACTTGCTCGACCTTTTGCAAACCTGCTGAACTCATTGGAGCCCAAATGGGTGAGGCATATTCAAGATGTGGCTGGACAATCGACTTGTACAGAGTTAGCATCGTGATGCTATTCTTGGACTTAAACGTGCGATATATCCAACCACACATTTGAAAAGCCTTACCCACCTTCAACTGGATATGCTCATCGAACTTTCCATTAGTTTGGAGGAGTACATCTAGATCTTTCATAGATAAGACCTGCTCAATATTTTTACCTCCATTATCTACGAGTGGAGTATTTAAAGGAGTTGACCCAAATGTCATTGAGCGGAATTTCATTTCGTTCAGGGCCACATTACTCTCAGTTACCCAAGAGTAGGTTCGATTTAAGTCCTTTGCAAGGCTATTGGAATCTTGGCCATTCTACCAGAAACTAATTTTGTATCGTCAGCATAAGAAGAGAGACTGGCAGTAATACTACGCTTTTGAAGCGGGGCAACGAATATTATAAACAAGAGGGCCCTAAGATCGAACCCTGGGGAACACCTGACTTGACATCATGTATGTCACTAAGGGATCCCTCAACCTTAACCAATTGCTTCCTACCAGAAATGAAACTTTTTAACAATTGAGAACCCTGCCTTGGATCCCAATCTCATGGAGCCTGTTAACTAAAAGACCATGATCTACCTTGTCAAAGGCCTTGGCAAAGTCGTTATAAACTACATCAACTGATTCATGGCTCTCTAGTCCCTCAATAACCCGCTCAATATGTTCAATCAGTCGGGTAACCGTGCTAAAATCTGCTCGGAACCCATGCTGGCTAGGAGGAAGGACTTCATGATTTTATGATCTTCTAAAACACCTTTGCAATATTCGAAGTGAGAGAAATCGGCCTGTAATTACTGGGGAGCGACTTATCTCCCCCTTTTGAAAATTGGAACAACATGAGCTACCTTCAGAGAAGAGATGAACTTGCCCTGGTCCAAGATGCAACGCATCAAGTACGAGAAAACAGGAGCAAGAACCTGTGAGCATCTCATCAGAAACTGAGATGTCACGCCATCAGGACCAGGAGAACTCGAAAGTCTCAAGTCCCTGATGGCCTCTAAAGCATCTTGATCTGTGACTACAAGATCATCTAAACGCTCAGCTTGGCTAACCTTGTCAATCTCAACAGACTCATCTTCAGAGCAATGAGCTGTTGCTTCCGAACTCAGTGGGGTTGAAAACACACTAGAGAACTGATCTCCAAGCATGTTAGCCATAGTCTTTACATTGCTAACGGCTTCCCCATCAACCTCAAAAGGCCCAACAGAGTGTTTCATTTTTCTCTTAGAGTTCGCATAAGAGAAAAATGCCTTCGGATTCAACCTGACCTCCTGAACCACCTTACTCTCAGTTTGTAATTGGTCATATTCGATGGAGGCCTTAATCTTACCCTGAACTACGTCCAACTTTTTTTGGAGACTAGCCACAATTACTGGATTCGAAGTGCTCTTCAGCCTTTTTGCTAGTTTGCAACTCTTTTTGAACAAAGTCTTCCTATATTTTGGAATTTTTGTCCGTGTACCACCCATCGGAACTTATCAATGGCTGCATCAATGGACGATTCCTGTTTCAGAATCGAAATCAGGTCAAGTTCTTGTAATCTTTCTATAATCAACGGCCAATGTTCATCTTTGAACTTGAACTTAGCCAAACCGACCTTTTTGGCCGGTTTTACTCTAGAGCACGTCGGCTTTTGAGTAATGGTCGACCCTATTTCGAGAACATGATGATCTGACAGATTACTAGGTGTCACATTAGATCAGGGTCATTGGAAAAGACCAAGTCGAGAACGCTATTCTGTCTAGTGGCTACACCAACGTGCTGGGAGAAATTGCGCAAGATCGCGAATTCTTCCAGCTTTTCGAACGACTGAGATGTCGATTTCGAAATGGGAATATACCCATCAGGACTAACCTCCCACTCTACAACGCTAGCCGGAAAATTAAAGTCCCCTACAAAGAAAACATTTGAGCAAACTGCCAGGTCCAACTCATTTCCAGTGAATTGGAGAGCTGACGAAAAAGAGCTTGCTGAACAAGAAGGGGGTCTATACATTGTAACAATAGACAAATCAAGACCTCGAAGATGACAAACTAAGACCTCTACTTCTCCATTCGACATTTGTACATGACTAATGTGCAAATCATTCCTAACATATAGGCATACGCCCCCATGTGGGAATATGGGATTATCAGGGCGTATCCTATCACAACGAACTAAGTTGAAATCAACTATGGTTAGTTCTTCATCTAAGACCCCTGGCCAAAGCCAGGTTTCTGTGATAGAGATGAATGCAATCTCTCTCTCAACGGCTAGTTCTTCTAAGAACTTAACTTTTGTGCTGTCTTTTTTAGAAATCAGACAATGCACGTTCAAGTATAGCTCCTTTACGGGCCTCTCTTTTGACGGACCAAGTTCACAAGATCTTGGACCATCCTCTCCAACCGTAAAAAATCCCTCTTATCAACAAAGCTACGTTCTACTGGAGGCAATGCATGAGCTAATGGGGATGGTTGGGTTTGAGGAATGGGTTGGGCAGCTACATTTGAATAGGAACGTATTTTGGGAATAGGGGTGGGGCAAGGAATATTAGGGAGGAGAGTTTTTATAGGAATAGGGGTGGATTGGGTATTTGAAGGAAGAGGAGGGAATTGGGAGAGAGGGTGGGGGGTAGGAGGAGAGGGAGGGAGGAAGCTAAATGGGTTAAGGAAGGGGGGTGGGGTGGGATTAGGTTTAGGAATAGGGTCAGCTCTAAAACTACGAAACTGAGCTATCCTATTTCTCGCCTTTCTTTGCGTCCCTTCAACATGGACGGAGGTACACCGTACATTAAAGCACGTCTTAAGTCTCATGGACTGACAGCACATGTACGGGTGAAAAAAAGGACAATCTACCTTTGAACATCCCTTCTTACTATTGTACATCTCAAGGCCGAACTTGAGAAGTTTTTGACACCATTTAGAGTGCTCAAACTGACAGCCTTTTCCTTCTTCAGAACAAGGCTGCTTTCGATAAACAGGACAGACTATTTTCTCTACAACTGTCTTTTCCAGCGCTTTTTTAAGAGGAGATACTACTTCAACCTCTATGTTGGTCAAATTAGTCGACTTCTCAACTACTGGGTGAGCCTGTTCTTCAAGCAGCACCCTGGTTTCATTGACCAGAGCAACTAAAGTCTCTATAATAAACGGATTATTGACTATGGAAGGATCCTTTGCAGCTAAGACCAGGTCCAAACATTGTCTAGCCTCTTTGCTGACTTTTCCAAAAATAGCTTCCATGATGAATGCAGGCGGAACTATCTATGAGCAGCAAAATCAAGAGACCAAGAGAAAGAAAAGAACTAAAAAGCTGTGCAATCTTGTCCTGAGATTCAGGACAACAGAGCAAAATAGGAATGAACTACTTCACATCAAACTAAACATACAAATCTAAGATGGAGATAGTAAACAAGAAGAAAGGGACAGAGAAAAGCAAGGAATCAAGAACATATGTGAACTAGGACATCAACCAAAAAACACAGAAATAAACTCAACTAACTGGTCGAACACAAAATAAATCAATACAGTAATGAACAATAAATTCTAACTCTAAAGGACCAATACAATCAAACTGAAGAACTACACATAACGATTTGGAACTAGAAAAACTACACTACAAATCAGAAAGAAACTGCTAAAGCTAGACATAAACATAAATGAGCACTAAACTTATTAGGTTTTAAAGTAATTACGTCTTACCAAAGAGCCGTGAAAAACCAAACCTAATTGAGTGAATGAATGGCAATTCCCATTCATTCACCCACACACAAACACCACGAACATTGCACGTGCACAGCAACCAAGGAGCAATAGAGGAAGTCACACCTTGGTTCGAAATTCCTGGGAGATAAGAACGAGAGCAAACTAAATGCGTCTGTTCTCAGCGAGCTCCAAAACAGAAATTGCAATTTTTGTTTTTTTTTTGTTTGACTCCGAGACAGCTGGCTAGTTGGAATCAAATGGATTTCAATATATTGCTATGTCTCGAATTTTTGTGGTGTGAGTGACAGAGTAAAATGATGAAATGTACAAAAAAGCGTCATGAAATTGAATTCGCCTTTGATCTCACCTGGTGTGACAGATTTGACATAATCTTGCATAAGGGACCCAGTGATGAGTGCCGAAGCTTATAATATCTCCTCGAATCTCATAAACTACAAACTTGACAAATAGCTGAAAATTGAGATCGGATATATTCAAGCCCTGCTTTTGCAAGAATGCTTCAATTGGCAGCAAGAAATGTTTTTCTCGCTTTTTGATAATTTTCTCGGCATAAGCCGAAACTAGTCGCTTCAATGGATGACGCACAAATATCATCTTGGAAGCGTTTTGAGGCAAGTCATCCACCCTTGTGGACAAACTCAGCATTGTCGAATGCAACCTGGCCGAACTGAAGTCCTTGGGGACGCCAGGCACGATTGCCGAGAAAATCGAGTACCAAAATGAACTGGCCACTTTGGGCACGTGACAATACGCCAAACCAGTTTGGGGCTCCAACAGAAATCTGTGGAACCTTGGCTGGAATTTTACCCGGGGAATTCTAGGTTGATGGATTTGGCACTGCCTGTTTAGTCGACTGATTCGTTGACTCTGAATGAGAGTGGCATCGTGCATGTTTTCGGAGACACTCCTCAAAGCGCTTGATAAGCTTGGGTCGTGGATGTCTTTCGTGGACAGATTAGTCTTAAGACTTTTCCTCAAAATAAGCAGAGGTTCCCATTCAAACATTGTAACAAAGAAAATGATCCCCAAGGCTATAATGAAACAAGAATGATAGCTCGGCATCATTATCGTGCAATTTGTGATGTATTTCAGACATCCACTGGAATCGTTGCCACCACCTCGCCCTTGTTTGATCAAGTGACAAAGATTGTTTCAATACTCCGAAAACTGTTTTTGCATCTGTGATTCTGGACATGGAAAACGCTACAAACTGTTTCATCATTGCGGCTACGCAAATACACTCAATTAGCACAATAACGGCAAGAACTAAATCATTGGCAGTGCCTGTGTTGATAAATAAAGCTTGATAATTAACATATTTCTTTAATATTGATTTGGCGGAATTCTTCATCGCTTCCAAGAATGGAATCGTAAGCACTTGAATTTGAATTCATTAACTCCCCCACACAAAAAGGTGTATAACAGAGTTTAGTTCATGTAAGATGAATAGAAGGAATCGAAAATTAAACTAGCTGTGATCTTCAATCAATACCTTGAATGTCTTAAAGTTATGAGGAGCTTGTGCTTCAGTTGCAAGTTTGTTCCAAGCATTCACTACCCTTTGGGAAAGAAGTTTCTCCTTATACTCAGTCGATTCAAGTCCCCCTGCAGATCTTGTTTCATGGATGTGTCCTTAAATGTACATTGTGAACCTTGGTGAACTTTGATTGCTGAACATGACCGACCTGATGTAGAATCATGTAGTATTGAATTGAATCTAGTTTCACACGCCCTCTTTCTAGGAAGATCAGGCTCAATGAAGTCCATTTCCTTCCATTATCTAAGCCTTTAAGGTTCGGAATCAATGTTGTGGATCGCTTTGGTTTGCTCTCAAACATGTTAATATCTTTACTCAAATTTGGACTCCAAACTGGGAGGGCATTGCCGATTTGTGGCAAGACGTAAGAGTTAAATATATGCAGCATTAATTCAGGCTCTATGCAAGCAAAAGATTTTCCAACCTGCCCAAGTATTTGGTTCTAAGTTTGTGCTACCTTCTCCATTTGCATGTTGAACTTCAGATTGTCCTCTATAGTCACTCCAAGACCTCTTTCTACCTCAGGGTCTTGTGGCACTAAGGGCTTATCTCGCTCTTTATATCCTTTCCTAAAATGTAACACATTGTGTAACACAATTCTTGGCATTAATTTTCATGTCCCAATCTTCTGCCCATTGTCCAAGTACGTCTACAGTGTGTCCCGAAATTGAGTTCCCCTCATGAATTTACAAGTCTTCAACATTACCTCTTTTACAAAAGATTCATTTAAACAGCTTTGAACAAACTAAAGAATAGTACGGCCCGTACTATCGGAACTATCGAAATCAGAGGTTCGGAGTAAAAGACCAGGCTGATTTCACGATGTACAACCAACAACAGACATCCGTGAACAAAACCATGAGAGGCACTCGCACCAACGCATTTTAAGACTACGAAACCAACACGCCTTCAACTCGATTGGGAGCTTTACCAATCGTACTACTTTAATACACGGCCTTACGTATTAGCCAAGATCAGTCATCGGCGTCATGTTTGAGATTATATTTTCACCAGAATACTTAGTTGTTTCGGGCCTCCCATTTTAAACCCAGTTTAATGTCTAGGCTTGGTATGCTAAATGACTTTCCAGGTCAAAGCCATAGCTATTAGCCTTTGGGAAGGCGGATTGGAACTTATCTTTGTTTTAGAGAATGTTCAGATGCCTCAGAAACTCTCCAGACTTGTCTGCAATTGAAAACCTATGAGTATGCCTCCACAAGGAGTTAGTTAATTTGATGCTCGAAACCAATCTCGATGCTCCGAACAAAAACGTCAGATGCTCCGAACAAAAACGTCAAAAAGTGTGAAGACATGATTTAGCTGAAACTCAAGAAAAGTCTTATCAAAGTGCAACCAATCGCATTAGAAATCGTATTGCACTTGGCGTGGCTACCCAGGTAAGTAATAGCCAAATGCATTGAGCTTACGCTAACAGTTTTAGAGCAAATAAAAGAATAGGAACTAAATTTCTAGACACACTGTATATTAGACTGGATTTGTGCAACACCAACATTACTGTCAATGATTGACAAAAGCTGCTGTACGGCCAAGGCGACACTGTATATTAGACTGGATTTGTGCAACACCAACATTACTGTCAATGATTGACAAAAGTTCCAGATAATCCGCGGAAAAGGATAAAGTTCTTTATTCCTCCGTTGATGTCGTTGACAAAGATCACAAGCACCAATGGCCCTAGCACAGGTCCCTGTGGTAGATCTGACAAGACTTGTGCCCATGATAAGTATGATCTATTAAGAACTACTTGCTTTCTTCTATTGTAGGGCCATTTTGTAATTCATTAATTGGTTCAGGTTTCCACAAATTCCAATTCGCCACAACTTTTTAGTTAGTCTGGATCGGGTGGCTGTATCGAACGCCTTTGAAAAGTCAAAATAGACTGCATCAACAAGATGTCGTGCGTCAACTAGATCCATCCGTTTTTCCATGTATTTCAATCCATTCGTAACACAGGATTTGTTTCTATGAAAGCCATGCTGACTAGGAAAATTGGCTTCTTGATATTCAATCATTTTGTTCTTAATACATTTCTACATGATTTTTCACTCAATGTTAGTTTAGCTTACCGGTCTACCCCTTCTTCTTGAAAATCGGGCATATGTTTACTTCCCTCCAATATGGAGGGACAGCACTCGCCTGAATGGATCTGTTAAACAACACTACTAAGGGATAGCTTATTACATCAATTGCTGACTTTAACATCCTTCCACTGATTGAGCCTGGACCAGATGATGAGTTTAATTCAATAGTCTCGATCTTTGAAGCTACTTTTGGCGGGTCAAAAAGACGCACATCGGTGATGCCTCCATCTATCCCCAATAGAGGTCAGGTCTATCATTTAGTCCTGTCTCACAGAAGACGGAGCTGAAAAACTCATTTACAATATTGGATGTTTCCCTGTCACTGTCTAATTGATGACCACACGGATTTTTAAGGGATGTAATTCCCGCTCTTGATCGTGCTTTGGTTGTCATACCATTATAAAAGCCCTTGGCATTGGATTTCTCGCTCAATGACTTCTTGAAAGCTTTCTTGGCTTCGAATATTTCCTTTTTTTTCTTGATTCCTCAGATTGTTGCATCCAAATAGTGACTCCAATCTTCAATTGCCTTGTGGAATTCCCAGTATCGTCACTTTTTGCGAGAGGTTCGAACGACATTCTGATTTAGCCAAACAGGCTTGTCGTTCCTGCGACGCTTTTTGAATGGAACACATATTGACTGAGCGCAATCAAATATGATCTTGGGCTCGTTCCTTGCTTCTTTAACAGATTGGCACTGGGTGATCTAATGCCAACTGACCTGGACAAGTAAAAGTTTGTTTCTAAACTCAACTATGTTGCCCTTGCTCCATTCAGGGATCCATTTAACTGTTGGTGCTGAAGGGTCAGCCCCGCGAAAATACTCAGTCGTAATAAAATGATGCTCACTCAAACGGTTAACAGTGGCAATTTGAACTTCATGTATTGACTCCGGAACATTACAAAGCACATGATCAAATATGTTACCTTGAATATGAGTTAGAATGTCAATAAGCTGGCTCAAATTGCCAACAAATGTTGCATCCAGAAAAGCCAGCTCAGCACCTTCTCTAGAGTGCTGTGACTCCCAACATACATATACTGGGTAGATTAAAGTCCCCGGAGGCTCGATATTTCATAGGTTTCTTCATCTGTCGCATCAGGTGACTTGTAAACTGTAATGAGTTCAAGTCAATATCTCCAATCCTGATCCCAGAGACTTGACTACTTTGACGTTGATATGTAGTGGGGAGTAGTTGGCATCTTCCTTTACGTAAATTAGCACTCCGTGTCCTTGCCTCTATTGTTACTGGTTCGATCATCTCGACCAGCTAGTTCGAATCCTGTGGTTTGATCTCATTGTCCATGACTCACTTACCATTATCACAGATGGGTCTTTTTGTATGAATAGCACCTCAATTTCAGCCGTTTCATTTAGAACCGACCGAGCAATGAAGCAGATAGCCTTGGATCGATTCCTTGAGAAAGAATTTCAGCGAATGATCTTCTGTGCACAAAGCTAGGCAAAGCTGATTGATGTAATTATCTAGCTTTCAGTTCATATAATTAATATCTGATCCATCAGGGAATCTCATCAACCAATGTGCAGAAGTGTCTGTTTTCCCTCGCACGAACAAGACCTCAACTTCTCTCCGCCGCTAATGGGTCTGGAAAACTCGTAGAATCAATGAAAACTTATTGAGTTTGGAAAGAGAAACATGTATCTTACTAACAATTAATTCAAGATTGAGTTTTATTTTCATCTCGAACTTAACTATGGACAATGACGGGCACTTACAACAGTTTCCTTCACAGAAATGAGCATTTTTTTTGGATTTGGTCAGTACTTCTCCCCATTACATTTCAGTATTATCAAAATAAAAGTTTGCAATTCGTCTATCTATTACCTTTCAATCTTTATTGATGTTTGGTGTACAAACAAATTTGAGTTGGCAGATTGGGCTAGTCGTTGAATGTAGGGTAATCGATCTGGAATCGTTGTTAAAAAAATGTCCAAGTCCGACTTGAGAGATGCTACCGGATCATCAACGCCTACGTATTCTTTATGAATATTAGAGGGATTCAAAATAAACAATGAAGGAACCCGAGAAAATAGAGAAGTGGACTTCATTGTTCGAACTAGCCTGGATTCGCGAGGGCTTGAAGGTGCTCTCAAAACGCACATTAAGCCTCTACGGTCTCTAGAATGGGATGAACTGGCCTTTGTCGAACTGAAAAAAACCTCAGGGCTAAAAGTACACACCTATATAAACCAAATTATCAAAAACTCGAAAATTTTGAACCGTAGGGGGAATTTGACATTTTGTTGGCGAGTCGGCTACTGCTCCTCTAACGGTAGGCCTAGCATGATATTGGTTGTAGTTCGTTTAAAAGGCAAGGATTCGATCTGACCTCCATGATCACACTAATCTCCTTTTCAATTGATCATTCTCAATAGAGGCCTTGATTCTTCCTTGCATCAAGAAAAAATTCCTTCTGAAGCAGGATTCGAACCTACACCCTATGGCGAACACACTTAGGCCTCTGTTCGGTGCATTATACCACTTACGTATGATGAAATAAACCGCTTGGTTATTGTAAAATGTTCTTTCGTTTGCAAAAGGATTATGAATTCCATCAGATTCTAAAACAAAGCAATTGTGATGTGGTAACACTTGTGTCATGCGAAATTATTTTCATTCCAGATTACAATCCTATTTACAAAGCAATTAAGCAAGAGCTAAATTGAACAGCGAAGCAATTTTATAGGGTTTTTTTTCCAACGACGTTGACTTAATCGAAAGAGATATCAAATCCAAATTTGGACCACATTAATCCATTAGAAAATTAGCAACAAAAGCCCTAAACAAGTGGTGTAAGAAAAAAGAGGCTCTGTTCTTTGCCATTTCATCTGTATTCCTCATTCCGTATTTTGCTTTCTTTGAAGGTCGATGTGTGGAGGGAAAGATCAACTACAGATACTTGATTTAACATCGCAACATTTTTGGAACCTGAATTGCACTGAAACAGTGACAGAAAGATTCCAAGGGATCTTGCACACAGAACAATTCCTAGGGTCTGTTCGTGACCCAAAGCAAAGTAGGCTCCAATTGTGATGGTGCGGCTACGCGACACAAATTTCATCACATTATTTCGACAAAGGAGCGATTCACATCTCAAAGACAAATCTTCTTCTTAGCTTCACGTCCTAAAGCAATTTCATCGCAACTTATTTTGGTTCACGGGGAGCGTTCAGTGCCTCTAAACTTTTACCGTAGAAGGAAAGCGAGAGGAGCGCAAAAAATGTGAGAAAATTGATTTCATTTAGGAATAAAGCAATGACTTTTGATTAGCAGCAATCTTTTGCATTAATTGTTGCCTTGTAGACTTGAGCTTTTTAGACTAGATTGGTTGAGTGGCATTTTGATTGGTGGAAAGAGTGACGGAACAACATTTATTGAGTGAAAAGGCTCAAATAGACTTCTAAAAGAGATTAAATATGAAATTGCTGAAGTTCTTTGTCGTTTGATTAACATGTCGTTAATAACTGGTTACATACCAAATGAGTGGAAGACCGCCAAATTGCTCCCACTTCAAAAAGGTGGCTACAAATCCAATTTATCCAATTACCTACCCATTAGTATTTTACCTTCATTTTCTAAAGTGTTGGAAAAAATGTGTAGAAACAAATGCTTCATCCTTTTGCAGAAGACCACCTTGCTTATGAGCAATTTGGCTTCCGGCCGAATCATTCCATGATGCATGCCATTCATAATTTTCTGAACAATATATCAATGAACCAAGATTTGAAATTATTTGTTGGAATATTTTTGGACCTTCAAAAGGCCTTTGACATAGTAAACCACGATATCCTGTTAAAAAACGTTGACAACTATGGATATAGTCAGAATGTTTTAAGGTGGATAAGTAAATACTTAAGAAATAGAAATCAACAATAATACGTTAGATTTTCTGACCCTAACTTGTGGAGTGCCACAGGGCAGTACTTTAGGCACATTATTATTTCCAATATACATAAATGATCTTCCTAGAGCAATGGAGCTGAAATTAACAATGTTTGTTGACGATGCTACGCTCCAGCACTTTAGCAACGATCTTAATGAATTGAAACACGAAACTGATCGAGCATTACGAAAACTTTTGAAATGGCTTGATGCAAACAAACTAGTCCTGGATGTAAAGAAGACGAATCTCGTTGCATTTAGTCCTCGAAATGCATTTCATACTTTTTATCATTATTTGACGTTGAACGGGCACAATATCCAACAAGTTGGATCCCATTCTACCACCAAGACAGTTTGATTTATAGGCATTAAAGATAAGTGATGAAAATCTTTGTCATTGCAGTAGAGTGGATGGGCCAGATTGAACAGATCCTTTGTCCGTCTCCCAGCCAAATGCCATCAGCGACAGGAGTTGACAAAGGTACGTGACAGCCAATACTCCAAAGGGATGTCGGGCTAAGGACAATAGGGTGTTAGCAAGTCCTTTACCGGGAAGGACAACTTGTGTCCGGACATCACCTCCGGAAAGGTCAGGTTCCCAACACTGTTGGACACTAACCTTGCCAGCCCGATGGTGAGGGGCTCGGTTTCACATAGAAAATGTATCCATGCATTGTTGGCATATTGGGCCACGCAGAGGTATTGCTTGAGGAACTTGGTGTAGATGGCATCGGCTGATTTGAGGGCGGATTGGGCGGAGTTGAGAAGCCAAAGGTGTAGGCCATAGAGAAAAATTGGGGTGACGTAGATTCGGAAGATCTGAAGGACTATTGGGAGGGGAAGATTCTTCATGGCAAGTCTATTGCATATGTATCTGATCCTGGCCCTGGCCTTAGTTATTGTGGATTTGAGGTGATTGGTGAAGGAGAGTTGGGAGGAGAAGGTGAAACCAACATAGTTAAAACTATTGCCGATTTCAATCGGACAATTATTGATGTGGAAGGAATTGATGTGACCAAAGTTTTGCTTATTGAGATGCAATGTTTCAAAGTTGTTGCAGTGTGAAATCCACAGAGCAGTGCAAGATATCTGCAACTCTGCTAATTTGCGCTCCACAATCTTAAAATATCTGGTTATAATAGTCTGTGGTGAAAGAAAGTTCTGTGCTTGACACAAATTACTACTGGAAGGCCAGTAAATTCAATTCATGCAGAAAAACATATGAATGTACATTCAGGTGCAGTAGAATACTAGGAGGGAGAGTATCTGGCGTTTCTGGCGTTTTGGAAAATATATTTGGTGGTGAATGTCTTAAATTGGCGTTTTGGGGGGTCATCTGGCGTTTTTAGCATGTCGCCACCTGGCAGCACTGAATGGCCATTGAGGGGGGAAAGGGAAGGGATGATTGAGAAGAGGAAGAGAGTTCGAGGGTTAGCAGCTCCCACCTTGAAAAAGACGTGGCCAGGGGAATATGGGGAGAGGAAGAATTTGAAGGGGAGGTGCACTGAACGGGGTAAATCACAGATTAATGGGGGCCAATGTTGGTGGGCGTGGCCACCAACATGTCCATAAATGACAGAGATGCAAAAAGGCAGGGAAAGGGCTCAGAGTGCAGAGTGGTGTCCCAAACTTAGAGACAATGGCCCTCTCAAGCTCAATGATAAGGGTTGTTCCAAGTTGGGGTGTAGCCATTTCCACCCGTTAATATGCATGAGACTATTGAGGCACAAATTATGCCTCAATTTCAAATGCACAAAAGCCCATCTCAGGGGAACTAGGAGGAAGAGAAAGCAGTTGTCTCAAGCTCATTGTCAAGTCTCTCAATCGACTTACCCCACCCTTTCCTCTCTCCTTCCCTCTTTCCCTACCAATGTGCATTGTCTTATTTCAAAAATAGACAGTACAAAGATCAAGGTTCTTAAGGAACTAGCTTTAGATAGGCAGATCTTGTTCATTCCTTTCACAGAAACTTGGCTTCAACCAGGAGTTTGAGATGAAGAGCTAGCCATGGTTTGTTTCAATTTAGTTCGATGTGATAATATCACATTGTTAACCCCTTACTAGTGGACAAGTGGTGAGCAATGTTGGAACGCAGTGCTTACGCAATTAAAAGGAAGCCCGCATGAGGCAGTTGAGAGCAGGAAAACTCATTGATGCCATGCGAAGCGTTTTCTGTCGCACTGGTGCACCATTGGTCCTTTGGTCAGACAACAGTCCACAACTTGTTTCTGTGGTGTTTGAAGGATTTCTTTTTGATTTGGGGGTGATACATAAGGTGAGTTCACCGCACTTTCCCCAATCCAATGGAAAAGCAGAGTAGGCTGTTAAGTCTATGAAGAGGCTGTTGAAGGCATGCTGGAGGAGCAAATCTGTTGACTCCGTCATATTAAGTAAAGCCTTGTTGTCATATCGGAACACTCCATGCCATCGGGACGGGAAAAGTCCGGCCGAGAAATTGTTTGGTATTCCCATTCATGACGGTCTTCCAGCGCACCGAACTTCATTTGGAAAACATCACCAGATACCCTCTTCTCAATTAGACCGTGTGTCACATCATGGCCGATATTCGAAGGCTGAGTCTGATCGGCACACCAGACTTCTACCTCCTTTAGTTGTGGGCGACCTTGTTGCTATACTTTATTCCAAAGAGAACAAATGGTCGATCTATGGAACAATCGTCGAGGTGAGAGAACATCGGCGATACTTCATCAAAACTCCATCAGGAGCAATATTGTGTCGAAATCAGAAATTTTTGCGGAAACGTCACCCAATGTCAATTCCTTCTCAATGGGACCCCCCCAAGTGGTTTCGTGAACGCAAATTTTGAAATGCGAGAGTACTAAATTTTACCCAGTCGCATTTAAAGATGTGCGTTCACGAAGCTATCTGATAGTCGCAGTAGGTGCAACTGGGTGCAAATCGCATCTCAAAATATGCACACACGAAACCATGCGGACGTGCCCCATTGGTTCCGTCAGACACCTTCTCCTCTTCGCCTGATCCTTAGACGCCTATATCCCCTGAAACGTTATCAACCAATCAGACTGACGAACGTCTTGCCCGATCTCTTCGTCCTCAACGAACTCGGAAGAAACCTGAACGTTTGGGATATTGAAATTCATTTACTTTTTTGTGTTTTCAAGTCTGAAAGTAGCTATCACTTGTTATGCTTTGCTGTTTTGCTGTTTCAGACTAAGTGGGGGGGTGTTGGATGATCATAATCGGCCTTCTTTTTTCATGCTCTTACTTCGATTTTACTCAGCGATGTACTTCGACCTAATTTGTCATTTTCCGATACGGAGAGAAATACATTCGGTTTTTAGATGCAACAGATCAAGGTGACTCCTCCTTCAGTTCCGTCGCCTCCTCTTCTTTTAGGTTGGAATCATTTCATGAGAGTTCCAGAGCTTCATCTCTTTGACGAACTGGAACAAAACTTCACAACCCCGGTTTCAAATTTCGATGTGTTGGTGTCAGGATTTCCAGAATAGGTACTGAACTCTCCAAGGTCTGAAGGAAATTGATTGATTTCTTCTGGCATTAGAACACCCCTATATTACATTACCCCTCCTCCTCCCCTCAAAGTTAACATAAACTAAATGATATGAATTGGACCAATCTGTGTCCAATCAACACTTCCCAGAAGAGCTTTTAAAATGCTTTGTAAATCTAAAAGATCATATAACGTCATTATATGGTCTGCGGTCCTGTCTCACCAGTGAGACCACTAACCCAGTGGTTGAAAAGCCTTACTAAAGGTTGGCATAAATAACCAAATGAATCTTGTGAACTGTTAGGCACAAAAGCAGGAGACGCCGATGGATAAGTGGCGAGTGGGTGCATGCGCTCTCTCCATCCTTGTGGTAAAATCATAGTGGAAACTAGTACAAGAGCCACTATTGACTCATTGAAGCGGGAAAGGAAGATGACGTCATCGTCAAATTTTGAGAGATCACTCCTACTTTTGAGGCTTCATATCTCTTTGCTGAGGGACTAAATTGCAGGTTCAGTTCTTTTATCCATTAAGGGAATGGTTCATGCAGGTAGGTATTTTTATAAACTGTCTAAGTTTCACTCATTAACATGAATAAAACCTAATTTTAGAGGAAAAAAAGCCGTTTTGCGGCTGATTTTTATGTTTTTTAGAATTTTGTGTTTTTGCAATAAACTTTTTGAAACCTTAGAAACTGTTATTGTCCAATATTGAGAGTTATATCTTGGATTTTTAGTACCTCTACTGTTTTGAAAAGTGCCCCAATGACCTCCCAAAATTTGTGCTGCTTATCGTGCAGCTGCAACTTCAATGTGTCATATAAGAGTACGCGCATGAGATTTTTGGTCCCAAAAGTCGTTTCCATTGTACTGTGGTTCTTCAGTTCACCACGAAGGGGGCTTTTCTTGGGTTGCATATTTACTACATTAGTGTAGATCTCTATCTAAAAGAAGCGTATGCTGTGTTACTTTTTAAATTGTAACAGACTTTAAAGGCCTAAAACGCAAAAAAGGTCGTCTTCTCGGAAAGTTGATATTTCACACTACGCAGCCTGACCATCGAGAATGATCAGTGACGCCAAAACATTAACAGACGATCATTCTTCTTTGACCTGTTTCTTTAGTCTTGTAAAGTTCAATTTGGTCAATTCTTGAATCGATTTTTAAGTCTACTCGTGATCGTGAGTGCGTACTGATGTGCGACGAGATGGCCATCCAAGCTAAGTTCGAGCATGATGGCTCCCTGCAACAAGTTCTTGGGTATCCAACCATTGCTTTAGCCCCGTCTACTGCCATAGACATCAAGAAAGATGAATTGGCCACAAACATTTTGGTTTTCATGTTGGCCGGGGTTGCCCCTGCAGCTGAAGCTGCATCCGCATCAAACACGTTAACCCCTCCCATGCTGAACTTGGATCCAACTTTTGATGATTGGATAGGAGGAAAGGTCAAGGGATACAGAATTTTTGCTTTCTCCGCTTTCCTGGACATTCGGAACTCATCCACCCCATTTATTCGTGTTCTGGGGGCGGCACCCACCAACTATGCGCCTTTTGTTTCGGATATCCTTTGCGATGTGTTCCAAGAGGACGGACAGCTGTTGAAAACGGTGCGAAGTGAAATAAGAATCCAATTACCCTTCAATGGAGCGTCCCATTGCTCTTTTTTCTTTGAGTGCCATCTCTCATCAATATCTGTATCCGTTTGGCCAACGGCCCATTGGGTTAGGGTGAGGAGTTCACGTCCTTTAGATCAAAATAACACCTCTTTGCCTAAACTGAGGATACATTGGTTGGCCATACCCAATCCAGCTGATACGGATGGAAAATTTGTCGCATGTATTAAGCCATTTTTTTGGCTTTGGAACTCTCCTTTTGAGTTTGGTCGAGACCTCAATTGGAACCGAGGCTCAAAGAGTTCTAAATTATTACGCAACAAAAGGATTGGTCACGCTATTTCGATGGACTCTTCCATATCCTACACAATGCTCACCACACCTGTATCAATGATTGCAAGATGAGAGTCATCAACCGTTTCGAGTTTTTGGTGACGGTCGACGTGGATGAGTTCCTTCTGCCAACGAATGGCATGACTACTCTTTATGATCTGATTCAGGAAATTCATCAAAAAGAGGAAGCAAACAATCGGAACTCCTCATTCATTGGCGCATACACATTCCTCAACAAATTTTTCTTCAAGGAGTTTGGCAAAGTCGACAATGACGATGGATTTTATTGCATCCAAGTTGTCAATCTCCATGGTTAGAACAGTAGAGACGGTTGTATCTTGTCGTGCAGGAGTTGGAAAGTCTGACGACAAGATCCCAAGTGCCATGAGATTGTGCCAAGATATTAAAGCAGGACCCGTCAAATCTTTTGAGACCAAGGCGTCTATTATTGCTTCTGGTCCTGAATTTACCGTTGCAGTGAATGTTATTGCTCCAGTGGACGCCATTTGCGTTCCATTGGCAGCAGACAAGCGAGTACGGGAGGGCCTAATGAGTGCTTCATCAGGGATAGCCGTCAAGGGAAGAATTATGGTCAAGCTTGGTTCCAGGGACGCAAGAAAATACGTCTGCTGATCGACCACGGCCAGGACTTGCATATTCGACGTGGAGTAGAATGCTCGAAACGCACATATCCATGTCCGGACCTCCTCTGGGTTAGCATCTCGAGATAATTCAAACGGTTGTAGACCGATATTGGCCTTGAAAGAAACTCGTCCCGCCGAGACTGATATCAGACCGTCCAAATGGGCTTATGCGTCGTTAACCAAACGAACTGATGAAGAGTACTTTTAAGCTATTTCGTCTAACCTGTTATTCGATTTTTCAATGGCGTTCGGCCCAATTGTGATCAATGTATCATAGGCCTTTGATAAGTTGCTTTGCCTCAACTCTAGTTCTGATAGGAGCGATGACAGTTCATCATAAGAAGTTGTCGACGGTACGCTTAATGAAGCGGCCATAACTGCGATGTCCTTGATCTGGTTCTCGACGCGGGTGAAGTGGCCAACCATGGCCGGAATGGTACCATTAGCCGTACTGATTGGGTTAGAGGCAGTCATTGCAATATCGGCTTTACTTGGCTCGGCCATGGCACTTGTCCGTAAATAAGGTCAGTGCAGCACTATGGGAGTAACTTGTAACTTAATCGCAGTTCTTGACCACAAATAGCATGCGGACCCTGCCAACTGCGCCATGTTAGATCTTGATATCACTACATAATTAAAAGTGGAAGTCTTTATTTCCTGTTTAGGGAACTGCACTGCCTCTTATACTTGTTCCCAAAGAGCACAGATCCTGTCCATGCATAGATTATCACACAGTGGTGAACCGGCTTATGACTCGGATCATTTCATTCATACGATGGGCTTTGATTTCAATCTTGAGCGGGTCGATCATGGTTGCAGAATGAGCGTGAACGTCTCTAACTCGGGGTCACCAGTGTGGGAAAATAACTCGAACGAATCAGAAGGCTTGTTTGGTTTTTTTTTATATTACCCAGATTCTGCCCAAAAAGATCATTTAGTGAACCTTTTAAACAATACAGCCACCTGATATCAGGTCTCATGGGGAGCAAGCAACCCCTTGCTCGTCCGAAAACACGCAGCACTTTTCATGAATAAAGGCGGGAAACAGTCGTCGCTACAGAGACATGTTTAATTAACAGATGGTGTCTATATATTTAGTGTTCGTGAGTCGAGATATTTATATTAAGGGAAATGCAACTCTGGTGAGTGTGATGGAGGGAGCAAGAGTAAAGTAAATGGCAATTGAATATTAGTTACTAGATGATAACAAAGAGTTAATGCTTGATTGAAAGCACACCCCCGATGACGCCCACTCTTTATTTTCTGGCTAAAATTCAGTACCATCTATTCATTACTTTAAATCTAGGGGCACACATTTATGTTATTTAAATCTAGAAGCATGCATGCCTCTTTCACGGCCGGCACTAACACAGATGCCCATGTCCACGCATTAGTGTCAATTAGTGGCTCCTCACCAAGGCAAGTTTTGGCTTTATCCCAATCACAATGTCGGTAATGTTGAGACAGGCCCAGATGCGATGGAACAACATAGTCTATGTATCCTGGAAGGCAAAAAGCAACTCATGATAACAAACAGAAGGCTCAAATGGGCCCCCTGAATTAAGGGGTTATGCATTGAGAGCTGAAATTCCAATATACTAAAACCTCATGGGGTCATGTTCCTCGAAAAAAGTCAGTTTCGAGACAAGAAGGAAATTGCAACCTGTTGCAATCAAAAATACCTTTGGAGAAATTGGCTGTGTGGTGCACCGTCAAAAAGTCTGTTGCATTTGGACGGGCTATGTATTTCGACCTCCTCCGATATGGATAGAAAGATGGTGACCTCTTCACGTACGCTTGTGTGCTCAGACTGTTCCTTAACTTATCCTCAATCTTTCCAGCTTTGCCAGGTTCTCCATCGTCCATTATGACTTTGCCGAACTCCTTGAAGAAAAATTTGTTGAGGAATGTGTATGCGCCAATGAATGAGGGGTTCCGATTGTTTGCTTCCTCTTTTTTATGAATTTCTTGAATCAGAGCATAAAGAGTAGTCATGCCATTTGTTGGCAGAAGGAACTCATCCACGTCCACTGTCACCAAAAACTCAAAACGGTTGATGACTCTCATCTTGCAGTCATTGATACAGGTGTGGTGAGCATTGTGTAGGATATCATTCCGGCCGTATGGAAGAGTCCACCGAAATAGCGTGATCAATCCTTTGGTTTCATAATATTTGAGAACCCTCCGAGCCTCGGTTCCTACAGAGGTCTCGTAAAACACAAAGTGGGATACCCCCAAGATTTTGTACATCTCTATGAACTCAACCAAAGCAAAAGGAGAGTTCCAACGCCAAAAAAATGGCTTAATACATGCGACAAATTTTCCATCTGTATCAGCTGGATTTGGTACGGCCAACCGATGTATCCTCAGTTTAGGCAAGGAGGTATTATTTTGATCTAGAGGACGTGAACTCTTCAAGCGAACCCAATGGGCCGTAGGCCAAACGGATACAGATATTGATGAGAGATGGCACTCAAAGAAAAAAGAGCAATGGGACGCTCCATTGAAGGGTAATTGGATTCTAATTTCACTTCGCACCGTTTTCAAAAGCTGTCCGTCCTCTTGGAACACATCGCAAAGGATATCCGAAACAAAAGGCGCATAGTTGGTGGGTGCCGCCCCCAGAACACGAATAAATGGGGCGGATGAGTTCCGAATGTCCAGGAAAGCGGAGAAAGCAAAAATTCTGTATCCCTTGACCTTTCCTCCTATCCAATCATCAAAAGTTGGATCCAAGTTCAGCATGGGAGGGGTTAACGTGTTTGATGCGGATGCAGCTTCAGCTCCCATAGAAATTGATCCTTGCGAGGGTTTAAGATCAACATACTTATCTCTGGGTTGAAATATGTATGGTAGATAATTGGATTGACTTGCCTGAAACGGAAGTGTTATCTTGTAATTGCCACGTAGGTTTGGGCACTCCAACCGAGGGGAAGCTGCTCAAGTTAAGAAATATACGTGTATATACAAGTGTTTACCCTCAAGCAAAAAAGCGTGACGTGGACTATCAAGGTCAGGAATATGGCAAGAAGAATGGTTTGAACACAAGCAAGTCGTTTGACGAAATGCAATATATATTCACGTGTCAATTTGGACATAGCTAACCTGAAATGAATAATAATCGTCACTCAGATCTTGTTCCATCCACTCCCTCTCTTGTATTAAATTGTACATTCTAACAATTCTAAAAGAAGTCCTTATTTAGAACGTCATGTAGCCGAAACGAAAAGCGGGAGAGGCGCGAAAGAGTGCTAAATATACTACTTTGCAACTCTAAGTCCAAAAAGTAACATTTATAAATGCATACGCACCTACAATCCCACAGATTGGCAGAGCAAAAAGTTATAGTAAACAAAATTTATCTAACCTTAACCAACCGCGTGACCACTTGGAAAACAAGAACACTTAACCTGGTTGTTGCATCAATATTAGGACCGGCTTAACGTGCGACTGCTCTCAACTGAAGACAAGACTCAATTCAGAAAAAGTTTACTTGAGGAACAGATGTTCCACTTGAGGTTCCCTTGCTCTACTGATCAAGCATTTGAGATTCTTGCCTTGTTCAGGTTGGCTCTTAGACTGCTTGCTTGTATCAGCCAGCTCATTTTCACACTAGAAATCCAAATATTTCACGACCAGATTGAAGCACTATAATGACTCCCACCAACAATTACAAAATTAAAACAAAGGAGGGATGGTAACTGGGATATTCCATGATCACCTTACGCCTCACCTCTCACAAGTCTTGCATCACAAGCCTAGGCTGTTAGACAAAAAATGAAGACTCATGCATGAGAATGATGAAACGGGTCTTCAAGACTTTTGTGACACGGCCATTCTCATTTGTTAAGATGACTCGGACGACTGATTCAAGGCCTCCAAAGCGCTCCACTGAGTGAATGTAGATCGAGTTGGAGGAGCATGATATTCGATCCCGATGTGGTTAAATTAAACATACCCTTGTTTGTTTGCTTATTTTTGGAGATTCTAGGTTTGCTTGAAAATATTAGCTCTACTTTCAAATAAGTGCTGTATAAGTGTTGTCAAACTCCAGCTTGCTCATGAATTTCGCAATACCTTAAATTATGTCTCAGAGAACCTTGTTCCAACGATTTTTTTTGCCTGCTCGTGCTGGATCGTACACTCGTACATTCGCCTTCACAACGTCAGAGGAAAATTGACAGAACTGTCTGCTCTTGTGCTCAAAGTGCCGAAAATAATATTTTGGCAAACAATAGTTGTCATATCTGCATGTTATGGTGCATCTGCACGAGAAACATTCTGTCACAAAGTTTGCCTAACCATTTCGGAAATGCTTGGTATTTGACAAACAGTTCATTTCTGAGCCGTCTGAGAACCTACCAGATCAAAACAGTTTGACAAATATTTTGAATTAGATTTCTAATCCGATGAACTTGCAAGTGATTGTATCATTTCCCGATGGGTCTTTCATTCAATATTTATGTTATGCACGGTAAACAAGATGATTAGTACCTATGATGAACATAGGGAAAACTGAGCACTGAAATTTGAAAAAAACACCGATGGGCATTATCATGATGAGAATGTTTCGCTTTCCAAAAAGGTCCTTTTAACTTGAAGGCATGTTTTGCCCCGTTCTATGAACTATACCTTAAGCCACCTGGTGATTCATTTTTAATAAAAGAATTGCTTTTCAAAAGGTTTTTGAAATTCATTTTGACTATAAATCATAAACCAATTGTTTGGAAACGAAAACCCGACCAATTTTCCAACTCATTATAATCGTGAATAAATGGACAACACCTCTCCCAAAGTATCATATCATTTAATAGGCGGGTACGGGTCGAAATATGACAACGATATATAGTTCAAAGGTCATGTCAGAAACGTTAATACAAATATAGTAAGAGCACTAAACATGATAAAGACAATTTGGATATTCATATGCAGTTAACATTATAGATGGCATTGACTAAAAAGAGTTCAGTTTTATAGAACAAATAAGGACCCGCCCCCAAGAACAGACGGCATTTGACAGGGAAAGTGATGGTCATGGTCAGCTTTAAAGTAATGAGTCAGGGTCGGCACTTCCATTGTCTGGACGGGATGAGATGAATCCGGATTCCGGAGATAGGTGTTGGTTGGTTGATCGATTGATAGATCATCATTCAATCATTCAATTCTCGATAGGAGATGAAAGTGTGACTGCTGAATTAAGAGGGGATGGGATGACATCTGATGACTTTGAACATTGATTGACAATTCCAGGCCCCTTCATACTGTAAGTTGGGGTTATCCTGTGTCAAAATGAACCACAATCAATACCTTTTTCTTTGTTATAAACCATCATGGATCGAATGAGTAGCAGAGACCGAAGCCGAATTGAGACCAATCAAAAGAAAATGCGTTGACACCGGAGCTAAAAACTGATGGGGTTTTTGAAAAGAAAGAACGGCATTTGGTGTTCGAGTCACTGGCAAAGAGATCAATAGTGGGAGGATAAGGGAGAACTTCGAGTAGTGCAAGGTAGGACAAATGGGATAGACCCCAATCTTGAAGATCAAAGAATCTGGATAGGTGGTCCGCAATGGCAATGCGAGGATCTGAACGAGGAAGCCACAATGATTGCAGGGTAATGAAGTGAGAACGACAAGTAAGGTGAATGGACATTGCCAGGCCCTGCAGAGACCTCACCTTAGAACCCTTACCAAGAATTCGAGAGACATTTTCATTGTCACAGAGAAGAAGAATGATATGATTTGACCAAGAAGGAGCTGAACAAATGACCAACTCTTTAACAGCAAGGAGTTCGCGAAAGGTAAAGCTAGTGGTACGTTCCCAATCAGTTAATGGTCGAGAAAGGGCCATGGAGGAGACACACGAGCCAGGTCATGACAGTGTTTGATGTAGGATAGGAGTAACCATGGGAGATTATGTTTAACGTCAGCACGAACGATTAAAAGGAAAAATGAAGGAACAAATATGGGAGTAATTTGACTACTATTGTTTCTGCGTTGCACAAGGGAACCCTGGATGGTATGGAAGTCCGCAGGAGAAACATTTCTTAGCCTCGTGGTTGGGGTTGGGGGTACGACTATTGAAAATCTGGTATGGAGCAGATCTACTGAACCCACGAGATTTGTTCAGGAAGCGAAAAGACTGGCCATTAGAAGGATGCTGCAGGGGGCCAAACTGTTTGAAAGATACTGACTTATCATCAATTTTTTTCCGGTCACGATTGTTGGCGACATGAACACGGGACAAATGTCGATCCACAGTTTCAATCCGTTTGATTGTGGTTTCATCAAGGTGATGGTTCCCTTTAATTTAATTTTAATTTTAGAGTTAATTGTTGATCGTACTTTAGGGCCGATTTGACGTCAGACAAGGTCTGCACGGCTCGTTTGTGATGAAGCAGAAGCTCAGTAATGGGAGAGAGGTCGTGAGAAGCAGAGAGCCCAAGAAGGACCCGAGCATCCTCCAGAGAGGCAGAGAGAAGAGGGGAACCTAAAAGGGGTTCTATCTCCTCCAAGGCAAAACCCAACATCACAGAGGTCTTGTTTATGTCCCGCAGATTGTAGGTGCTTTTGTTTAAGCCTTCGCACGATCTCGCCATTTCCAATCTGCAGAAGACCGATTTGGATCGGATATCTGAAGAAAGGTAGCCCGTTCAGATTTACTTGTAGTAATGGGGGGGGAGGGAAATGTAGGGCTTGAAACATCATCAAAATGAGCGGTTTCACGGACATCATCGTAATGAGCGGTCAAGAAGAAGGCGAGTGAGTTACAGTAGGTGTCTTAGAGACAAAAAAGGGGATCGAATAGAAATGTTAAAGTGCTCACCGGGATCATTGGCCATGAGTCCAGAACTGGCATCCCCCACAAAATGACCAAGGGGGTGAGGGTGAGATAACAATCCAGACGAAGTAGAGGGGAGGGGAGGGGGGCATTAACCCACTTGAACGAGCGTCTCGCCAGACATCGGGGTGGGTGGAAGGGAAGCGGAACCACTGGGAGGGGCGAGGGATTGAGGCGGAGGGACCAACTTGGCCGCGATCTTGTTCCCGAGTTTTTCCAGAAGATCGGTTTGATTGCGAATTAACGCCTCCGTTTGATCCGCCGTACATTCCCTGAAGGATTGACGCATGTCTTGGGCCACTTGGGAAAATTGAGCCAAGAGTTCCACGTTGGCTTTTCCAGATATTGTTGGACGGAGAAGCGAGGAGGGGTCGAGGGAATAAGCTTGAGAAAGCAAGTTGAGGACGATTGCGGAGGGATGTGCTGAGTCAGAAGAACCACCGGGTAATGCCTTATCCTTCCATATCTTGCTTATTGATTACTGACTACTTAGACTTGAGAGTGAGAATATGGATAAATAGAGGTTCTTCCTAAAGTAGAAATGAGTAATTGTTGTTGCCTTAGGCCGGTTCTTTGAATCATGGCTAATTCATGCACTAATCCATGTACAAGTTCCCCGTTAATTAGCCGTGACTTAGTTCACGAACTTTTTCGCTTTCTTTGAATCATGGCTAGTTCATGTACAGTTGGCGGTGAATTAGTTACTGACCTATTGGGTCAAGAGCTACATTGAATTTTCCGGCCAAATTTGTGGGAATAACAGAATACTAAATCAAAATAAGATCTTAACTGAGGGTGACCAGACTTTGGGAAAATTGGCTGAAACGGGAATGTTTTCCCGAAACCGTCGAAATTAGGTACCTTTGTTTGATATAGAGATTTTAAGAAATCTTGTTTGTATGTCCGAAAACGGACCTTTTGTCAGGCATTCTACAAAAAGCTTGGGATATTCGACATTGTTTTGTTCTATGCTTTAATAGTACACAGGTTTGTGGCCAGCCATCTAGTTAGAATCGTGATTTTTCACTAACCCACTCAGCTTGCAAAATATGTATAGGTGTTTTCATAAGCAATCTTTTTGCCTTGGCTCTCAAGGGCACTCATTCATGAAATAGTTGAACAAAATCTTCTCGGTCGCTCAAAAAGTTATCTGACATTTTCCTTAGTGTTCCTGAGTGTGGCTCAGAGGCCCCCTATTCATTCAACTCGTGGAATATGAATGGCCATAAGGAAATGTATTTGCTTAATTACATATGGGGCATAAGCATAAGCAGTCACATTTGTAGTTTATAATTTTTCACTTTAATTTATTATAATGATGATGATATGTTTTTAATGTTCAATTCCAATTCTGTTTGAAATACATGAAAATCAAGCACAGGGAAATTAGCCATGGTTCTTGTCATTTCAGTTTAGCGGCGAATTAGGAGATCAATTCTTGCCGTCTAGTTCATGTCTTGTTTAGCCAACGAATTAGTGCATGATTTGGTCGCGACCAAATTTAGACATGATTCAGAGCACGCAAAAGTGGGGTCGTGGACTAATTCGTAGACTAATTCATGTGTCAATTGACTTAGACGCGATTCAAAGAACCGACCTCTGGGATCATTCTCATTTGAAGAAGAACATAATGCGTTAACTCAATCGCGAAAAGCTAATTCCCAAACTAAGCGTCCCCGTCCATATTCCAGTTGTTCATGGCTTTGCGTATAAACGTTCCATGTATCACAATCTAGAACCATTCGAGAACATCTTGTCTTTTACCATGTTTTCTTAACCCTCTTTCGCTCTCTCTCAATGGTGTTTGCTCTAATAATAGTGAATCTTGAGTCCCATTGAATTAGATACTTTAGGACATGATGCCACCTGATTCAGCGTTCTCTTCTTTTGACAAGTCGGGATTTTGTGAAGGGAAACATTTAACAGTTGTATCGAAACCGAGGAATCCATTTGCACTGGCAATTCATCATATGAAGTTATGATGTTATTAGAACAAGAGAATGTTGAAAGATATCATGCCTGCAGAGCGAGAATACAGAAAAAATGAAAAGAGAAGCCAAAAGAGATTTTCCTAGCTCTGCTTCAAAAGCTTGATATTACTGCCAGACTTTCTTTTTATGCTGACAGGACGACGTTAGTTTCTGGCAGAAATGGCCGAGATTTCAGTAGATTGGCAAATGACCTAGACCAAATCTAAAACTACTATTGGCTTACTAAGAGTAATATGGCCTTGAACGAGTGAAATTCCGTTTGATGACTTTCGGGTCAATCAATGCATTTGAATACTCGAATTGTTGATAATGGAGTAAACAATATTGAGTAGCTATCATCTATGAAAGATTTCGGTGTGTTGTATGGCTGAGTGGTGGTTGTTGACCAGATCTTAAAATCGCTGGGAGGTGGAGGTATGCAAGAAGATTAAGCTTTTGAGACTATGGGTGAAGAGGTCGAGCGAGCATTAAGGCAAACTACAGAGAGGTGTAAAGCTTTGGGATTTCATACTAGTGCGCCCTCTGGTTCTACCATGAAAGAAGTGTCACCACACATCTTACTGAAGGTAAAAAGTTGGCACCAAATATTTTTTTCGTATTTTCTGCATATTTTTATCACTGGCGATGTAATGCCATCTTTATCAAGTGAATGTTGAACTTAAATGGTTCAAAATAATTGTCGAACGATTTCCAAACAGGGCGTACAATTTTGTCAATGAAAATTTGGAAGCACTGGATGTGCTAAATTCATGGTAGTTCTTGCCACGATTATGGCGCAGCCTGACTAGCTCACACAACTGAAATCCGATCCGGTACTTTACACGTCTCTATTGGTGACTAGAATAAGAATACAACATCTTCCTTTCCAGGGGAGGACAGGGACACAGGACGGGAAATAAGTAATACAACGAAATATGGCAAGAAGTGCTAGCATTGACCAGACATCCAGCGGGGAAGTAAGGTCTCTTGAGCAAAGTTTGTTTTGTTTGTTTGTTACGAAGTCAGAGGGCAGCTCTCTCGCTCGGCCTGCCATCTGAATGGTGGGTGTTCCAATTGAGGGATATTCCCATTGCGTCATCACAGCTAACATTGATTATTACCGCACCCTCTGGAATGACCACAGGTTAGCCCATTTAGGTTGTTAAAGCATAACAACGTAATATAAATATCGCAAAGTAGCTTGGACTTGGCTAGCCTGGGGTCGAAACAGGATTCGCAAAATGGAAAGCAGATGCTCTACTAATACGGTACCCCAGCAAGCCTTCCTAGGGAAGGCATTGGTTGGCCTCATATGCAGGCACAGTAGACATCAGTCTCTCTACTTATGCTGAGAGAACACAAAAAATTAGCTGGTAGGACATCTAAGATTCCAGAGCTCAGTATTTTAAAGCAAAGGAATGAATCTTACATCGGAAAAAATGCAATTACTGCAAAAAGTACTATATCTTCCCTCGATCTAAGATTTACTCCTTCGCTTTGAGCAATTGGGTTGAGGAGCCGCGTCAAGGATCTAGATCGAATCTACTCTTGGCCCACCTAGAATGACTGGAGCGGAATGAAATTTCGGTCAATGGCCTTTGGGTCAACGCCTTTAAACACCCCATTTGTAAATAATGTAGGAAAATATATTGAGTTGGTCCCTTCCATGAAATATTTACGGGTAGTCCTCCAAAATAATGGACAGTTCTATAAGCATATCCAGTTGGAGGTGGTGCTTTTCAAATGTTTGGTTGGATATATCGCATGTTTAAGTCCAGAGACAGCATCACGATGCTGCCTCTGTACAAGTCGATTGTTCAGCCACAGCTTGAATATGCTTAACCCATTTGGGTTTCAATTAGTTAAGCAGGTTTCCAAGAGGTCGAACAAGGTAGATCATGGCCTTTTGTTGAATAGATTTTGCACTATTCTATGGTTGTGGTAGTCTCTAGTCTCACCTGTATTTCTTTGCTTCTACTGCTGAAAGTTCTTCATCTGGGAACATCATTCGGTCTTATCGTTCTCATCCTGATCTTTATCACGCCCAGATAACATAGCGCAGTGTTAGTTTTCCAACCACGCCCCTCAACCTGCACCCCAACCCAGCGACACGTTTATCGAGCAACCACAGGAGCTCTTCGTCTCCCCCACGAATCTTCGACACGATTCGTGAAAATGCGCCTCATTGAACGAATCGCCAATCACCTGGTGTAAATTTCGAACAAGTTGAATTTGGCCCGCAATCTGAGAGTAGCTCAGATAAGTATGTAAAATAACATCAGCCCATTAAAATACATCATTGTCAAAAAGATAGTCAATTATTATCAACCGCACTCTTAGTTATGTATTGACGTACAGTTTCAAAAACTTCTATTCAGCATATGCTTAGTTATTACAACTTGAAAATTGTGTTTTACACCAAAAAAGATCGAAAAGTGGCCTAATCACGTTTCCAGTTATTTCCAAGGCATATTTTTTTTTAATTTTTATTTTGTGCGGACTTCCTTACCGCTACCGTGATTGGAATCCCAGCAGTTCAAGACGAGAAGATTATTTATTATACTTGACTTTTATTTATATATATTATTTGATCGACCAACGAATTGGAGTTGGCTGATCTGGCTAATCCTTGAATATAAGGTGAATCCGGAATTTTAGTTAAAAACTTGTCCAAGTCTGACTTAAATCTTGCTACTGGATCAACCCCTACATAAAACCTACGAATATTTGAGGGCAGCAAATTGAACAATGAAGGAGCCCGAGAAAGAATATTATTATAATATTATTAATATTATTATTGTCTTATTTCATAGAACTACATTTAAGTAAAATTTCCAGTTTTTGAGATTTCTTTTAATGTTAAAAGTAGCAAAAAATGTCACCTAAAACTTAGAAAAGATCAAAAATTGTCCTTTGATCTAGCTAAGTGCCAAAAGCTGTTCCGTCCACCAGCCAGGGGTGAAAGGTCCTGACTTATTGAATTCCCGTGTTGAACGGAAACATGGAACTCCTGACCCAAGCACTAGGTAAAAATACCTTGATAGCTCTCAAAGATGGAGAGCACCTAGTACAAGGGCTTAAATTTCTTAGACCTATCTTAAGGCCTCCGGTTATAACCCTAATCAGGGCATACGAGCAATAGTTCGAGCTTCCTTTATCAGGGCCTCGAACAATCATCAAATGACTAAGGATACAAATCGCTAGCTACCTCTACTCCCCATTGGTCCCAGATCAATCTCGATTGTCTGGCATACCTGGGCCAATCTTCAAGGCTAACTATCCTGCAAAATGTGGTCACTATCCTAGTCTACTGTGCATCTGATCAAACGATGCTGATCTCTACACTTAGAGTCTAACACCGGATTCTTGCCAAATCAAAGATGAACTTCGGTTACAGTTCCATCTACTTTATTCAGTTGCTCTACATGAAAATGACACTCTACCAATCAGCTGTCTTGCTCGGGTAATGAAAGAAGGGGTAATTGCTTGGCCATGGAAGAGGGAAAACATGAATGGATAGAAACTGGTTTGATCCTACTTTTTGATGAGGGCGAATCTTGCGTCCAACGGAGATCCACGGCGATGACGTCGGTTCGATGGGATTGAAAGTCCAGAATCGAATTGACGGAGTAATATCAACGATTGACTGTATAGCTTCCAGAGACTTTTCAACTCGTCTATACTGGATATGACGTACTGTTGCACTTCCCAGGTCCTCTTGACTCTGCACGGCTTCCTGGGTCCCGTCTCCAAGCGTTGACTTTCACTGCTCTGGTTTCAAAATAGATCGACTTGATTTCCAGCACGTTAGCACAATTGTCCTTCGTTCACCCAACGAGTAGAGCTTCACGATCAGAGAGGTCCTTTCACTTTGGTGTTCCAACATAACCCTGTTCTGCTTGAGCACGAAAGATGTGACTTATCTCCTCGAGATCCAAAAGGTGCTTCTGCTCTCCTCGAGCGCAAAAATGTGACTCCTGCTCTGCTCGAGCCCAAAAATGTGACTGTCCGTTGATTCAACCTTTATAGATGTTGGCTTGCTCTTCCACATGGAGGCTAAAAGGGTGGCGACGGCGACGGTTTCTTCGGTAAAACTGTTGCACCTGCATGACATCTGACGCGAACAAGGATTTTCACATACATGCCAGATTACTCCTTTCGTCAGGCTAGCCACATTGGCCATCAAGGGGTTTCTGGATTGCCGACAATGGATGTGTCTCCTTGATAGGTGTGGGATGTGGGTCACATCTGACACAATGGGTCTAGACGGCAAAGGGTTGACATTGGGACTGATACGAACATTCAGGAAGAATTGGTAGTATTGCTGTCAGGGGGCCAACATTTTGGTAACGTCGATCTTGAGGGTGAGATTGCTTATCCAGATCCTCTTCCCCCTTCTCAAATGCTCACGAGAATATCGTTTTTGATGACCGAGGATTTCCTGTTTCTCTCTCCTTCAAACATGTAGCCGACATTCCTTCACCCATGGTTGTAGCTGGGCTGAACAGCCCTCTGGGTACTGGAGCTTTTCATGGTTTGATGGTTTGATGACGTCACTACGATTAGGCTGGCATTTGGTCGACATCTGACCGACAAACGGACTACATGATGGGCAATCCAACAATTTGGGATTTTCCCAAGACAATAACATATTTTATCTTAACATTTTGATAAAAACCGTTCCGGGAACAATCATTCATCTTGTACATCATTTATCCATGTCATATTAGGATGATGTACTCGATTGTGGACGGAACAAAAGCTACACTATTCCATCATGCTCTTAAAGTATTTGAACGATACGTCTGACAGTTAAAAATTCAATTTGTCTCTCTTTGCAATAACTTATTTCTACGTACTAGCGATATTGTTATTCAACGTTAGTATAATTTTGTCAAAATTCAAGATCAAGCTTAATTAAAGTTGCGATTTACAAGTATGGCATCACAATTGTGAAATATTTGAAGCAATATTGCAAACTCTTTTCGGGATTTTCTACCAGTTTCAAGATAGTGAAATATTTTCATTGATATCTTAGGCGTATAAAAAAGAAGATTATACTTCAGGCAATTGCTTTAAGATATAACCAGAGCAATTTGTAGTCAAATTTGATGCATTTCGTCCATAGATGTAGCCTTAGACAAGATGATTCTAGTTTTTGAGGACGTCTGTTCAACTCTAGCAATCTCTGAATTTGTTCCATAGGGTGGGGCACAGTCTAGAATTCCAAAGTTTTGCAAAAAGAGTTGCAAATTTCTTTATTTATTTTGAAGTTCTTCCCCTTTGCCACCATAAGTTCCGAGGACATTTTAGAACGGTTACCCAACTGATTGAGTATGTACGTAGACCGGGTCATTGAGGGACTAGAGGGTCGATGTTGTTTATCTTGACTTTGCCAAGGCCTTTGAAAAGGTAGATCATGGCCTTTCAGTTAGCAGGCTCCATGAGATTGGGACCCAAGGCAAGGTTCTCAATTTCTTAAGCAGTTTCATTTATGGTAGGAAGCAATTGGTTAAGGTTGAGGGATCCCCTAGTGACGTATACGATGTCAAGTCAGGTGTTCCTCAGGGCTCCATTTTGGGTCCTCTCCTTTTCATCATCTTCATTGCTCCGCTTCAGAAGCTTGGAAGTGGTAATACAGTGGTCACCGCTTAATAAACCCACTGGTTAATAGGCCCAACTGCTTTATAAGCCCCAATTGGCCCGGTCCCGAATTTTTACTAAATAAATAACATCGTTTAATGAGCCCAAACCACCGCTTAATAAGCCCAATTTTTTGGAATATCGGAACTTTTTCGTGAGTGATTTTGAGGTTTCAAGTCAAACTTTATCCGATTCCGAAAATTTTCCTCATGAGCAGACCAGTTGCAGACCAGTTGAGTACGTTACTGATGCACGATACATTACATTAAGAATCAAAACAAGAAATCATAGTGATGGCCACAACTCAAAAAGTTAGCAATTCATTTCATCGGTCATGCTTTACGTATTTGTTTATTTCGGTTTGAAAAATTCAAAGTTAGTTTCAACATTGGATCACCTTTGAAAATGTCTGAGAAAAGAAAAAGAAACGATCTTGACTTCAGCGAAAAGCAAACTCTAGCCAAGAAACTGAAGGAGCTTGGCAAAGTGAGTCAACGTGAAGCTGCCACAGCACTTGGAGTATCCAGATCTTTAATCAGAAACATTCAAAAAGGAGAGATTGACGTAAATTCCAATCAAGACCCATTAGACAAGAAAAAGCGTAAACGACATGGAAAAGACAAGCAAGTTGAGGAGGCTCTGTTCAAATGGTTTCAGTTTGTTCGATCCAGAAGTGCTCCCGTTAATGGACCCATTCTTTGTCAAAAAGCCACTGAAATTGCTCAAAAGTTGGGCCATGAAACCTTCAAACCAACTGAGGGTTGATTTAGTAGGTGGAAGAAGAGGTATTTGATCTCTTTCAAGAAATTGCAAGGCGAGGCAGCCTCGGCAGATGTCCAAGGAGCTAAGGACTGGATGAGCAAAAACTTGGATTCCATTCTGGACAAATATCATCCCAGTGAAATCTATAACTGTGACGAGACGGGAATTTACTTCCGGGCTCTTCCTGACAGCACATATGTCGAATCAAATCAAAAAGCTGATGGACGAGGTTTCAAGACTGCCAAAGATCGAATTACAGCACTAGTTTGTTGCAACTTAGCTGGGGAAAAGGAGAGACTCCTAGTCATTGGAAAGTCCAAAAACCCAAGAGCTTTCAAGAATATCAGAAGCTTTCCAGTCAGCTATGATTCTTCCAAAAATGCTTGGATGACAGGATCAATTTGGATGAATTGGCTCAAGGAATGGAATGGACATTTAAGGAAGAAAAAAAAGAAGATCCTTTTGCTCGTGGATAATTGTTCAGCCCATGTGCTAGATGAACTGTCTCAAATCAAAGTCATGGCTCTCCCTGCAAACACAACATCCATCATGCAACCCTGTGATATGGGTATAATCAGAACACTCAAGGCTCATTTTAGGACCGAAATGAGACGCTCCATTCTCGATCTTTTGGGCGACGAAAATGACAATAATCTGACAAGTTTAAGGGCTAATGACGTCACGAAGAAAATGACCATTCTTGATGCAATGCATATGCTGTCTGGAGCCTGGGCCAAAGTTTCTTCCCAGACAATCATCAACTGTTGGAAAAAAGCCGGATTTTACAACGATATCTGCAAGGCCATGGAGTGCTTTATAGGTCCATATCAAGTCACAATTATTCCTTCGCTCTTCAATTGAAGTCATCCCCAGCTCCATGAGGCGTTGGGAGTAGTCGAGGTCACGGCCAATCCCACCAACATATTTTGTGAAACGTCTTTGAATGGCTTCCATCTTTGCAATACCAAAACTGGGGTAAATGCAGGATAGCCATATTCAAGTGTGGGTAGGACATTCGTTTTAAAAAGTTTAATTAGTACATCCCCCCATCTTGTGGTAAAGTGCCGCCTTATCATACCCAACAACCTGTTGGCCTTGGAGCGCTGCACTGACACATGTTCACTAAATTTCAGACGCGAGTCAATCCAGATACCTAGATCACAATGTGTTTGTTTTAGAGATAGTGCGTCTCCATTTATGGTGTAGTTTTGGGGCACATTTGATTTGCCAAATTTTTGTGCCAAACACTTTTTGGAGTTGAAGCTCATTTCGTTGCTTGTGGCCCATTCTTCGAGATTATTCATATCCGCCTGAAGTTTCAATGCATCTCGACCACTAATTATAGAACGGGATAGCCTCACATCATCCGCAAAAAGCCGCAATGACGAGCCATTGGATACATCCATGTCATTCACAAATATTAGGAATAACACAGGGCCAAGGACACTCCCCTGTGGAACCCCGGAAGTGATTTCCAACCAATCGGATACTGCACCCTTGATCAGGTCCCTTTGTTTTCTCTGAGCCAATTTTGCATCCAACCCCATAAATGTCCTTCCACACCGATCCTCCATAGTTTCTCCAGCAGAATATTATGGGGCACTTTGTCGAATGCTTTGGAGCAATCCAAGTGTACCACATCAAGGCAACCTCCGGAATTGAGCACTCAAGCGACTTGATCAACATGTTCCAATAGATTGGTAGTGCATGATCTACCACTCCGGAACAAATGTTGTTGTGGAGTGATGAGATCATGTTCATCTAGATAAGATGTCAGTTTTCTTTTAATAAGTCTCTTCATCAGTTTTCCACAGACGGATGTCATCGAAATGGGACGATAGTTCTCTTGCAGTAGTCTGGAATCTTGCCCCTTTGGTATTGGACAGACATTTGCAATTTTCCAATCCAACGGGACCCGCCCATCCAACATTGATTTGTTAAAAATCAGAGACAATGGCCATGCCACCGAATTTCCAAGAAACTTCAGCACACATGAGGAGATGCCATCAGGTCCACGGCTGAAGGAACTTTTCAGATGTCGTATCGCCTCCTCAACTTCAGTAAACGTGAAGTGTACTAAACTCAGAGAAGCACCACCCGTCCTTTTCTTTGGTCTCCGTGTGCAATTTTTTAAAGGGGCGAACACAGAAGCGAACTGATCATTCAAAAGTTCAACCATTCTCATTGGCTCCTCCGTTACCGCCCCTTGGGGAGAGATGAGAGGGCCCACTCTAGGTTTTGTAGCCTTCCTGCTGTTGATATATCGGTAGAATCTTCGGATGTCTCGACATGTGGCCAGCTCATCCTCATAATTACATTTTGAAGCCTCTACCTCCCGCTTAAGTTCCCCTTTCATCTTTTTGAAGGCCTGTAGGCAGTTCCAATCCTTGGTGGCCTTATAACGTTTCCACAATCTATTTTTTCGTCTTATTTTAGCTCTCAGTGTCTTGGTAAGCCAAGGAGGACTTTTCGTCTTTGATTTGCTCCTCAACGGAATATAAGCACGTATTCCATGTGCTATCATGTCTCGGAGCAGTATCCATGAAGAGTCCACCGTACCACTTGATACTATAGTTAGCCAGTCAACTTGGGTCAAGAACGAACTAAATCGGGCCCAGTCTCCCTTTTTGAAGTCTATGTCGAGCACTTCTTCTTCTTCCTGGGACCGAATGTTGACCCCCATTTCCATAATGCAATGGTCGCTTATTGCCATATCCCACCTATAATTGACGTATTCGATGTAATCAACATCATTTGTAAGCACAAGGTCAAGAATATTCCCAGCACTATGCGTTGGCTCCGACACCAATTGGTCAAGGTACCCACTAGACAGGGCTTTCATGAGTTCAAGATGGTCCTGTGAGATCCCTACGCGATGATTAAAGTCGCCAACAATTAACGTGTCCCTTGATCTATCGGACAAAAACGCGTTCAGTAGTTGGCGGTCACCCAAGTTCGGATGTCGGATGGATTTTTGGTCCAGCACGTCTGGGAACCGACACATGTTGATGGGAACACTCTTGACCTTGTACTTTCCTCAAGCTTGGAAATTGTATCATGTGTAAAAATACGAGAGGACCTGTCTATGAATGATCACTATGCTCTGGAATGCGACTTTTTGGGCAGTGTTGTTTGCCCCACCTCTCAACAAAAGGTGCCAGTCCCCTCCAGCGGTAACTACGAAGATTTTCGAACCTTTCTAGACAACATTCCATGAAACGTCCTCCTCGCTATGTTGATGGAGGAGGCTTGGCAGCTCTTTCGTGATCATATCAATACGGGGATGTCCATGTTTGTACCGTGTAGATTGCGCCGGGAGAAAAGCAGACCTGAGTGGATGACGGATGACTTTACTCGCAAAATTCGGATAAAGCAAAGATTATGATCAAGATATAGGAATACCAAGGACGAAAGCGACCATTTGAAGTTCAAATCATATAGGATCAAGGTCCAGAGATGGATCCGGGAAGCCAAGTTGGTTTCGAGGAATCTCTTTCGCTCAGGAAGAATGTGCGTTCCCTCTATGCATATGTCCGCGATGTGAGGAGGGGTAGCAAGTCCATTAATGCAATTGAGAATGCTCAATGCGTTCCCCATCACCGGGAAGTGGATATGGCAAATATTCTCAACGACTATTTCTCCTCTGTCTTCAGCAAGAGTGATAGCGACCCCTCTCCTTTTTCGCTACTCTAACAATGGTCCCGTGCTCTCCAAAGTTGTGTTCTACTCGTCCAAAGTATTAGCCGAACTGATTAAGCTCAATCCCTCCTCTGCTCCAGGTCCCGATGGCATTTTGGCTTTCATTTTAAAGCGTTTGGCCTCGTCTTTGGCGGGACCTTTGCAATCCCTGGAGGTAAGACGGCTGAAACTGGGCTTCGTCTTTACCTTCAAAGTGTGTTCAGGCCAAATAGCAATCAGGCTACTGGGCGACGCACCGACGTTTTTTGTCCGGATCGAAAGTAACAGTATGGAAACTAGGAAGCTGGCAAGCAAGCCCCTTTTCGAGCCCGTGGCTCGAACGAGAGCTCGTGGTCATTCTTTGTTCGAATGACCAGAGTTTGCAATGATTTGCCACTCTCAGCGAGATGTGAAGAAACGAGAGAGAAGTTCAAAAGCAGCTTGACCAACCTCGTCCTGGAAAAAGTGGCAACACGGTGAATGTTGCCTGTGCTTGGAAGAGAGATGGTTGGTTTTGGTGGAGTATTGCTCGGTCGTTTCTTCTCCTCCTATTTACTCTTGGCCCTACCTCTAACGCCATACAAACCTATATTCTTTTATCATCTAACTGATGTTTGAGTGGTTGAATCAATAAACAACAAACAACGAGTGTGTTAGGAGTTCGAAATACGCGTACATGTCAAGCGATAGTTATATGGAAGCAAAGGAAAGCTTAAGGCGCTGTTTAAAATCAATTATGTGTGAATAACGGCAAGGGAAAAAATTTGTATATATAATCTACTGACTCTTTGAGTGCCAAAATAACCCCAGTTTTTGGTTAAAAAAGCTGACCATCGTGGCACACTGAATGCACATCTAATGAGTTTTTGAGCTGGTCATTTTGGCTACCAGCTTTAGTTAATGGAACCCCATTATTCCACTTCAGGTTAAATATTCTGGTTGTTTTGCTTGGCCCTGTAAGTATCCACCGCGACCCTGCTTTCAGCACTCACGAACCGTCTAACATTTACAATTCACCAGAAATCAAGAATTGAACGAAATGGTAAATCCTTCATTTCAAACATAATTCAAGCTAACTTCCCACTTTGTTCGTGTAATTCCGCATTGATTAATAGAATCATTGCTTGATCGGATACACACCCAAATGAAGCTGGCTAAAATTTGGTACCGTTGATATCTTATTTCAAATCTAAGGGCACACATTTATGTTGTTTAAATCAAGAAGCAAGCATGCCTCTTTAACGGCTGACACTAATGAGGTTGCCCATGTCCACGCATTGGTGTCAATTAATGGCTCCTGGTTTAGGCAAATCTTGACTTCACGCCATGCACAAAGTCGGTAATGTTGAGACAGGCCCAGATGCGATGGAACAACATAGTCTCTGTATCCTGGAAGCCAAAAAACAACTCATAATAATAAACATTAGGATCAAATGGACCCCCGAATTAAGGGGTTTTGCATTGAGAATTGACTTTTCAATATGCTAAAACCTCATGATGGCATGTTCTTAGGAAGAATAGTTCGTTTTGAGATTAAAAAAAGTAATTGAATCATACTCCGGCATTGTTAAGAAAAATCAAACATTTGGAAGACGAGAGGCCCTTTAGCAGGTTTGCATTGGTCAACCTAGATCACGGTCGCCCTGTTTTGCTCGAATCAAGTTCAACGAGAAATAAACTCAAGGCCCAGTGAAACTTAAAGATTATTAACAAAGGGACGAGACTGTCGTTTTCGGGAGTGAGTCGTAAACTGTTGTTTATTCAGTAGGCGCATAGCATTATACACAAAGGAATGGGTGCCAGGGATGAGAAATCATTAAAAGCCATTTTTGACCAAGTGGCAGAAAATGGTAGCAATAAGTGACAGAAATTCCTGCAAAGTGGATTTTTGCCATCGCAGATGGGTGCGCTTGCTACACTTGTTCCAAGTCTGTCATAACTTGTCGAAACTTAAGAGTCCCTCTTGCAGCATCATGTTTTTCAGTGGGCTTCTCATGACTAAGCTTTAGGTCGAATACATGTTCAATATTTAATACTTTAATATTCAGGATGGGTATGTACTTACATTGCATAATAATATGAATGATAATAATAATAATAATAATAATAATAAAAATTATATAATTATAATAAATAATAATAATAATAATAATAATAATAATAATAATAATAATAATATAATATAATATGTGTGTATTTATGAGCCATTGTATGTGTTGTTGATACATATATTGATGGATTTGTACTTAGAGAGCCATTTCCCTCTATTTGCATCCATGGCCACATTGATATGCTCTTTAATGGTGCATCACAAAGTTCTTTATCAAAACTCTCGCCTTCTCAGGGTCATTTCACATCGGATTTCGTCAGGGAGTCTGTTCCATGCTGCCCTTGCTTTCACACTAACCATTTTCCCTTTCCATCCAGTCGTCTTCCACTCGCTCACATTCCCTCTGGCTTTTGCTCTTGTCATCGGGCCTTCATGTTGGTCATTATTTCCTGGTCTGAGTTTCCAGCCCTCGAGCAGGATTGACATCTCACAAAGTTCTTCCACCGACTTAATTCCAAGGATTGCCTCATTTCTGTTAGCGGTAGTTTGCCATGTCTTGGTACTTGTTTGACTGCCCTTTTTACAGCCATTACAGGCTGTCTGGATCTTCCCTCTCTGTACTTCATTCAACAGGGGTAGATAGACGGGGCCATTTGACATCAGTTTTCCTTTTATCCAGGAGTTGTACAATATGGTTCTCTCTTTCACTCTTAAATTTCGACCCTCAAATCTAATTCAGCAGGCTGACATGCTGATTTGTTTGCAAATTTCTTCCGTTTGCTGGTCCCATTTTAAATCATTTTGGATTGTACACCCAAGAAACCTAATGGAACTCGTTGGAAGTACAAGGCTTCCTTTCACTATTATAGGAGAGGGCGAAAACCCAAACCCAATGAGCTCAGACTTCTAGATGTTGAGGCAAAGACCGACAGCATCAAACCATTCACAAATCTTATTCGCCACCTTCTGCGCTTTATCCTCACATTCTTCAATGGTTTCACCAACAACGATACTGACGCTATCATCAGCATATTGAATGCTTGTTGCTAACACCACCCAGAGCTGCAGTGATATTGTTCCAATGTTGTAGTACGTGGGGCTTGATGGACCTCCTTATATCACCCCAGTGTCTGACCCCACTCTTTCTGATTGTTCGATGCCAACTTGCACATACGACTCTCTGCCACTCATGTAGCATTTTGTCCATTTTAGAAACTTGGGACCCGCCCCAATCACTTTCATAGACTGAACGATAAAGTTTCTGTCTATGAGATCGAAAGCTGCACTTGCGTCCAGTGCCACTATCGTGACCTTCATCTTTTCTGAGAGCGCCTGCTTCACCCGCTCATTCACCTCCATTAGAGTAGTGCTTGTTCCCCTTCCGGTTCGGAAGCCATGGTGTCCATCTGGAATAATGCCTCTCCTTTCAATGTTATCCTGAAGTTGTTTGCATGCTGCTGTCTCGACAATCTTCCCAAGGCAGCTTGTTAGTCCAATGGGGCGATACGAGCCAGGGATCTCCTTACTTCCTTTTTTCTTCCATACAGGTACTGTCTTAGCAAGCTTCCAGTCCGAGGGGAACTCGCCAATTTCAAGTGACTCATTCAATATTTGAGTAAGGCAGATGAGTATTTCAAACTTAAACGTTTTTATAAATCTGTAGCTTATTTTGTCGGGTCAACTGCTTATTTTACTTGGGAGAGAATCGATTAGACGGGACACCTCTATTTCTGTCAATTCTTGCAAATCCCAATCTTCTCTTCCTTTGTACTCTTGTTTCAGTAATTTTATCACACTTGATGGTTCAGAATGATTCCTCAATGTATTCACATTATCTTGAAAATGCTGTGCCAGAAAATTAGCGCTTTCTTTGTCACTTGACGTAATTCCTCCATCTTGCTTGGTCAATCTGATATTGTCTTGGAACGATGAGTCTTTTCTGATTATGATGTTCCACACTCCTTTACTAAGGCTTTTACACCTCATATTTGATTCCGCTTTTCTTATGGCCTTATCCAATTCCCTGACATATATATTACGCAATTTCTTGTTCTTGTACTCGGAGAGAAATAGCTCCGTTTGTAGATTCTTAAGATGTGGGGTGAACCATTCAGCTCTGGGGCTAATGTTCACAATTTTCTCTCTTGTGGCTTCCTTTATTAGTGTTTGACAACAACTTGTAATGGCTGATACAGCGTTTGCCAACCCCATCCTCTTCACATCCAGTTTTGGTTGTGTTTGTCGGGCAGTCTTCACTGAATCTGGTGTGAACTTAGTCACGTATATCTTTTTCTTGAGAGAGCACTTCTTTGATCTAGAGATTGACGTCACTATGATGTGGTGGTCGGATATTTTTGGATCAATGACTCTGCAATGATAGCTATGCCCTCGGATGAAACATAGATCTATCTGTGTGCTATGTTTCCCTCTTCTGTCATTTACAACACGGGTGGGTTTCGTCACTGTTTTGGAGAAGTCATTGTCAAGTGCCCAAGCTAACAATTTCCTCCGGTTTGACTCCTTTTCAGCCAGCCAGTCCACATTGAAATCTCCGAGTAGGGTCGATTTTTTCTTGCTGATTTTTGAAAACCAGTCAAGAAACTCAAAGAGTCTGGTGGCTCTCTCACTCTCCGATAGTTTTGATCCATCAACAGTAAAGTCATTGTAGATCGATGCAATAGTTGACTGTGTCGTGTTCAGAACAATGCACGATAGGTCACCCGGATAATGAATCTGATTTATCACAATCTTGTTCTTCACATATGCTAATACTCTGTGCTTTTTTCTTTCATCAGTGAGTTTGGAATAACCAAAGCATCTTGGAATGAATTCGTTTTCAAGTATATCTACCTCACTGAGAAAAAGTATGTCCATCTCTTCTCTTCCAGCCAAAGCTTCAATTTCATGAAATTTCGTATAGAAACCTCTCTGAATATTTAACGCTGCAATCTTCATTTTGTGCTTGATCGGAGTACTGGTTTGTCTGAGAGATCATTTACACTCTCTGGGATAGGTTTTACAATTTTCTTCGTTCGTGCCTCCTCCAGTGACGGGTAAATGTCTTTGGGAGGACTGTAGTGTTCATGTCGAAGAACATGCCCACCAGAGTGCTCGCCAACTTCTTCTTCATTATCTATTTGGTTTCCATCATCATGTTCGTTCACAAAGGTCTCCTCATCAATGATATCATCATCCCCATCCCTAGGGGTTGGAATGGACAGTCCAAACTTAGTTTTTTTCGATGTGACCCTCCTCCTTGCATTTGTAACATTTGCTGCCCTTCTCTCGTAGAACGACTCTGATCCGCTTGCCCTTGATAGAAAGATGGGTGGGTAACCCTTCTCTCACCTTCTTGACCTTGATGAAGACATTCCCATTTGGGATTCCAGCCAGTAGGGGGCTATGATGTTCCTTGTAGGTTTCCTTAATTACACCTGATACTGGCTCAGCAACACTATATGCAGCGGCTATTAAATCCCTGTCAGTGACTTCATCCGGTACATTGATTAGCCTGAGCTGATGGATTTCGACCTTCTCTGAACCCTTGAGCGAGAAGCACCACATGACTCCAAGCTCCTCTTTCTCAAAGTACGTATGACTGAATCTCTCCTTGATTATGATGTCTGCCACAGTCTTGACCTTGATGCCACACGACCTCCCTGACGATTCCCTGAAGAATCTGATGTCAGAAATCTCCTCCACTCCCAAGCCTAAATCTTGAATGATGACCTGCCCTGCTGCTATGGTGGGCAGCCTGGTACTTCTCTCAATTGCTCCTTGGTCTTTCCTCCTGATTTCAATTTTCAAGCTGGGGAATTTTCTCTTTTCTTGGGCTACATTAGCATAGCTGACTACCGAGGTAGTCGGGGCCACCACTGAGACAACAGTCGAAGCAATAGGGGTCGCTGAGGTCATTGAGGCCGCTGTGGACATCGGAGTCGTCGAGGTGACAAAAGGCCCCGGGGCCGTCGGGGTCATTGAGGTCACGGTGGCCATCGGGGCCGAGTTTTCCGCCTTTTTTGCCATCGAATTAAGTGGCGAATTTGCGCCCCTCTTCTTGGTTTTAGTCATTTCACAAATGTTATCACTACATTGACCACAGGGCACTCTAAGGAACGGAATGCCACGTTTTGTCACAACGTTTTTCCTACACAGGACACAAACGTTCTCTCTCATTTTTGAAGACACCCTATCTTTAATTAGAATAGGACGTACGTGAAGTTTTATCATAGAGGAAGCAAGGCCTAGAGAGTGCGGTGCCAGCCAGCCAGGCACACTCGTTCACTGACTTTAATTGTTTTAATTGTTGGGCATGATTGTGTCAAGTATGGCATCACTAAAAGTTCTTTGTTGTGAAAAAAATTAGAAATATAGCGCTCATAGATAGGGTATGGTTTCTAATTATAGAGGCGCTGCTTCCAATTGAGTGGAGGTACACTGGTCCAGTTACCGATTCAGCTACAATAAAGCAACCACAACATGCTCGATTTTTGCATGTATGTTTCTTCTCCTATGGCTAAACATGGGGTTCAAAAAGCCCTATCAAGTTTCCAGAGAAATTCCCAAACACAAATTGCCATTTTTCTACCTCAAAAAGTCATAGGGAACAACTTTAACTTTATTGCTTTATGGAATTCTAGTCCACATAAAAAACTTACGTACCTAAAAATATTGTAAAAAGTAAAATTTTCAAAAACCTACTCCATGTAAATTAGGAGCACACTTAGTTAGCTCTAAAATATAGTTCACGATATCATCTATTTCACTGCTACTAAGTTATATCGGATTAAGTGGTCCAAATTTCATCGCTTTAGCCCCAAAATGCCCCAGGTACATGTTAATTCAATTTCCATTTAATATCGATTTTCACTATCGCAAAAATGAAAGATTATTTTTCCATTTCTTGCATAATTTCAAACTAACTTAAAACCTTGTACAACCATATCTAAAACCCTCAAAAAAGCAGATTTTTGAAAATTCATTTTTAAAAGCGTCCAAGGTACATTTAGTTGAGTGGTCACTGAAAATTTCACAAATATCAATGAAGCCTTAAAGAAGCTATTTTCAATCAGTTTCAACAAAGTCGTCAAGAAAGGACAAAAGCTATAACATTGTTTGTTGTATGTATTGTCTTCAGAATTCAAAAGAATGCATAACTAAGTGTACACATGATGATTGTAAAACACATTTTCAAAGATTACACTTTTAGTGTGTTTTAAGTGACATTATGTAGATAGCATTTTTAGCTATTGTGAGACTATGTAAGAAGAGGAAAAGTAATCTTTTGTATTTGTGATATTGAAAATCGATATTAATTCGTTCGGAAATTGAATTAACATATAACCGGGGCATTTTGGGGCTAAAAACGATGAAATTTGGACCACTAAATTCCATGTAACTAAGTAGCGGTGAAATAAATGATATCATAATTTATAGTCAAGAGCTAACTAAATGTGCTCCCAGCTTACATTGGGTAGGTTTTTGAAAAGTTTAGTTTTTATTAAGTTTTAGGCATGTAAGTTTTTTATGTGGGCTAGAATTTCATAAAGAAATAAAATCAAAATTGTTCCCCATGATTTGCTGAGGGAGAAAATTGCCAAGATGTGCTTGGGAATTTCCATCAACACCTTGAAGGGTGTTTGTACCACCTTGTATACAAGGCTACTAAAGCATGGAAAAGCCACTTTTTGTGATCACCAAACATTTCTTGCCAAGTTAGGCCTATACTTTTGGGGCAGAAATTTTTTAATGTCAATTATTGACAGAACTACTGAAGAAAATGTGTGACTAATATCCGTTTTATAACCATTGATGGTATGTGCCTCAAACTAGGCAAGTTAGTACACTTAAATTGACTTCAAACATGTCTTGAAGGACAATAACAGAAAAGTGCTAACAGGGTTTTCTTAATAAAGCAAGAGCTTGCTCTAAACACAATGAGTCAGTATATTTTTGCAAAAAATCTTGTTTGAAGAAAATTGTTTCAGGAACATCTTGACCAAATTTCAAGTAATTTGGTGCACTTGTTATGAAACTATGGTTCTAACTCTGGGAATGACCTTCAAACCCAAAGTATGCATATTGAAGCTCTGGGCTACATATTTCTCTTCAAACTCATATGAATGCTTTACAATCATGAAATGATATGTCTTAACAAATGTGATGCCTTTTTTTATCGGACTATATTAGATGCTTTTGATAAAAAAACTAAATTGAATGGGGAGGCAATGTGGTGTAGTGGTTAGTGGTGTTTCCTGGCATGAGTTAGGCCCTGCTTCAAATCTCCTCCCTGACCTTTCCCAAAGGAAACTTTCAGACGCTAACAAAACCCACAGATAGAGAACCAAAAACTGATACCGGACTTGAAACTGCTTAATGGAATTTGGAAATGGATGATGTGACGGCTGGCTTTGTTGGCCAGGCAAGGCTCACTCCTCCAACTCTAGCACCCAAAACCAAAAAAGGGGAAAATGCAGTCCAAAATTAAAATTCAAATCTTTTGAACTAGACTTTGTTATTAGTTTGTGCCCTTTAAACTAATGCCTGCCTTTTATATAAACTTTTTAATAAGTAGAAATTTTACCTCTATTTAAAGACAACTCATTCATTGGTTAATGCTTTTTGTCAAAAGTTTGGTATCAGACAAAATTATCAATTAACTATTCCAAATATTCTGATTTGTTAGCATTTTTGTACATGTACTTTTATTGCCTATTCCTTACATTTCTTTTATATTTTGTAAGTGTAGGTAGGTTCCTCATCAATTAATTAAATGATTCGTGTTGATTTTCCAGTTTTTTTGAGCCAGTTTTGAGCAACTTTTGCTAATTTGAAACACATTTTGACTGTTTTTAGTTTACTTCATATTCATGGGCATTTCGTTTACTGTTCTGAATTTCAAAATTAATCAGAAATATTTAGCATATGAACAGAGTTGTAGAACAAAAACATCATAATTTACTAAAAAAAAACACTTAAACGTAGCATGGCTAATCTTGTTTTATTGATACTAGAGTTACTGTCTTAATTCAATGCAATGGCCTAACTTGGCGGGCAAAGGAGAGCATTGTTGTTTCCGCTCTTTAGTGTTCCTGGGTTAAATCACTCCTCGGGGATCAGCGCCCAGTTTATAAGGCCAAGTAGGGAACATTATGCAATATGATGAGACCATTTCTCGATCTAATAATCACTACTTGGCTATAAAAAAATGGGCTCTGATCACGGGTTTCTAGAGATGTGGAATGCGAACACGGATTTCTTATCTCCTTAACCTTTCATTTTATTCCAAGAAAGCACTTGATGCAACCACAAGGTCTTGTTGAATTGTTGAACATGGCCAAATTTGCCATGCATTTGGAACTCAGGCCAAAGTCATGTAGCATACACTACATTAATTTCGAATTTTAGGGCCAATTCGGCCACGACCCAGGGCAGGCGGATTTGGCGGCAAGCTCGTACATAGTTCATAATTCTAGAAGTTCGTGCTCAGATATAGGGTGTGTCTTTCGGGACACACACAACAAGGAGCTAATTCAAAAGTCCTGCTCACTGAGTCGAGGAAGCGCCCTCTGCTTCGTCTAAGGGCGGACAAACAAACATAACAATAGTTTCAAATTCGCAATTTAAATCCAGTAATTGTGTATAGTCTTTCAAAGAAAGTTGAATTTGATTTAAGGTAGAATTAAGGTCTCCATTGAGACAGATTAGTTGAAAAAGAAAAGTAGATTAGTTCAGGAGATGAGGTGGAATCCGAAAGCATTTTTCTCTTATTCAAACTCTAAGAGAAAGATGAAACGTCCTGTAGGGCCTTTTGAGGTCAATGGGGAAGCCATACACAATGTAGAGTCTATGGCCAACATACTTTGAGATTAAATCTCTAGTGTGTTTTCAACTCCAAAGAGTGTAGGAGCAACAGCCCATTGCTCTATTGATGAGTTTGTTGAACTTGGCAAGGCTTGTCAAGTTGAGCGTTTAAATAATCTTGTAGCCACATATCAAGAAGCTTCAGAGGCTATCAGAGACTTGAGACTCCCGAGCTCTCCTGGTCCTGATGGTGTGACATCTCAGTTTGTAATGAGATGCTTGCAGGTTCTTGATCCTATTTCTCACACTTGATTAGGAATGAGAAATCATTAAAAGCCATTTTTGACCGGTGGCAGAAAATGGTGGCAGAAAGTGGCAGAAATTCCTTGAAAGTGGATTTTGCCAACGAGAATATAACTTTGATGGAAAATTATTAAAAGCCATTTTGACCACCGGGCAAAAAAAAGGTGGCAGAAAGTGGCAGAAATTCCTTCCTTTATGCAAAAAGGCAGGCAAAGGGTGTAAACTGGCTCACCCAGAATGGTGTCCCAATGGTGTCTCTTATCCTCCACCTAAGGTTAGTTTTGTCCAAAAACAGGATTTTTTAAGGTTAGAGAGCCTAGTCAAAGATGTGATAGCTCTAGTCCATCGAAGGACTATCTGCCCATAAAAGGGCTTTATTTGAATGTGCATTGTCTTATTTCCAAAAAAGATAGCACAAAGATCAAGGTTCTTGAGGAACTAGCTTTAGATAGGCAGGTCTCGTTCATTTCCATGACAGAAACCTGGCTTCGACCAGGAGTCTTAGATGAAGAGCTGGCCATGGTTGGTTTCAATTTAGTTCGATGTGATAGAGTACGCCCTGACAATCCCATTTTTCCGCATGGGGGCGTATGTCTATATGTTAGAAATGACCTGCACACTAGTCATGTAAAAATGTCTAATGGAGAAGTAGAGGTCTTAGTTTGTCATCTTCAAGGTCTTGATCTGTCCATTGCGACAATACATAGGCCCCCCTCTTGTTCAGTAAGCTCGTTCTTGTCAGCTCTCAAATTCATAGGAAATGAGTTGGACCAGTCAGTTTGCTCAAAGGTTTTCTTTGTAGGGGACTTCAATTTTCCGGCTAGCGTTGTAGAGTGGGAGGCTAGTCCAGATGGGTATATTCCCATTTCGAAATCGACGTCTCAGTCGTTCGAAAAGCTGGAGGAGTTTGCGATCTTGCGCAATCTCTCTCAGCATGTTGGTGTAGCCACCAGAGCGAATAGCGTTCTTGACTTGTTTTTTTCCAATGACCCTGATCTGATCCAGTATGTCCATGTGACACCTAGTAATCTGTCAGATCATCATGTTCTCGAGATAGGGTCGACCATTACTCAAAAGCCGGCGTGCTCTAGAGTAAGATCGGCCAAAAAGGTCGGTCTGGCTAAGTTCAAGTTCAAAGATGAATATTGGCCGTTGATTATAGAAAGGTTAGGGGAGCTTGATCTTATTTCAATGCTGAAAAAGGAATCGTCCATTGATGTAGCCATAGACAAAATGATTCTAGTTTTTGAGGACGTCTGTTCCAGTCTAGCAATCTCTGAATGTGTTTCAAAGGGCGGGGCACATTCTAAAATTCCGAAGTATAGGAAGAATTTGTTCAAAAAGAGTTGCAAACTAGCAAAAAGGCTCCAGAGCACTTTGAATCCAGTAGTTGTAGCTAGCCTTCAAAGAAAGTTGGATTTAATCCAAGGTAGAATTAAGGCCTCCATTGAGACAGATCAGTTGAAAAAGGACAGTAGAGTTGTTCAGGAGGTCAAGTCGAATCCGAAGGTCGAATCCGAAGGCATTTTTCCCTTATGCGAACTCTAAGAGAAAAATGAAACACTCTGTTGGGCCTTTTGAGGTTGATAGGGAAGCCATTAGCAATGTAAAGACTATGTCTAACATGCTTGGAGATCAGTTCTCTAGTGTGTTTTCAACTCCACTGAGTTTAGGAGGAACAGTCCATTGCTCTATTGATGAGTTTGTTGGGACTGGCAAGGCTTGTCAAGCTGAGCATTTAGATGATCTTGTAGTCACAGATCAGGATGCTTTACAGGCCATCAGGGACTTGAGACTCTCGAGCTCCCCTGGCCCTGATGGAGTGACATCTCAGTTTCTGATGAGATGCTCACAGGTTCTTGCTCCTGTTTTCTCGTATCATGATTCTAGATTTTCTTGAAATCTATGATGTCCTTCCTTCTAGCCAGCATGGGTTCCGAGGACATTTCAGCGCAGGTTTGCAAAAGGTCGTACAAGTCTTGTGATGTTTCACTGCGAACATCACAGGAATGTGAATATTGGGTATTGGGAGGGATTAAAAACTTTGGGACTGTTCAGTGCTCAGAGAAGACACGAAAGGTATCTGATATTGTACGTCTTCAAAAGCATCTGTGGCGGGATCGATGGAGGTCGGTCAATGAGGAAGCGTAATCGATCCATGGGAGCGGTGCCACAAAGTTCAGTAGTCAATTGGGGTTCCAACCACTACTGCTAAACCAATGATGATACCAAATGATGTTAAATCGTGTACCGATAAATAAGTGTTTCTTCCCAATACGTTGATCAGAACTTGGAGTTGACGACGATGACAGAGTCTTATACTCTAGCTAGCTCGAACTCTAACACTGAGTGATAATTCTCACTGAAGATGGAAATAAGAAGCTGGATCTGACTCTTCAGACGAGCGTTTATTCTTACTTCTCGGTGATTCTAAAACAGGAGTTTATATGCAGGTCAAAAACATTTCATTTTACATAAGGTCCACCGATGGCGTGATGTTGCGCTCATATCCAAAGGCCTGTGAGCACCAGTGAATGTATGAGTTGACATCCGGTTATTACAACGGGATCATCGTTGAAGATGGACATCTGTTGCGACGGAATTGTCTTTGTCGCAACTTGTTGGTGCGTGACCAAATCACGCCATCTTCGTCCAGTTACATAATATCATGAATTGCGTGGCAATTCATATAATGGAGTACACTGTAAGTCTACTCGGCTTCGATTGGTTTGGGCGTCGTCGATTACACTAGACATCTATAAGCTTTGTCCCAACCATGATTTAGGTTCAATTGTTGTGACCCTAGAGGTTTAATGTGCGTTTTGAAGAGCACCTTCAAACCCTCCAGAATCCAGGCTGGTTCAATCAATGAAGCCCTTTTCTTTTCTCTCTTGGGCTCCTTAATTATTTAATTTGCTTCCCTCTGAAATTCGTAGGGAATATGTAAGCGTTGATCCAATGGCAGGATTTGAGCCAGACTTGGACAAGTTTTGACTAAATTTCCCGATCAACCTTATATACCAATGTTAACCAGATCACCCAACTCTAATTCGTTGGTCGATCAAATAATATAGATATGAATAAGGTTAAGTGAAATGAGTAAATTTCTCGTCTTATACTACTAGGATTCCAATCTAAGTAGCGGTAAGGAATTCTGTAAAAATAGGCATTAGTGGGGATTACAGTCCTTGTAGCGGTTAGCAAAGCCCGCGAAAACCCAAACCAGAAAAAAGTACGTCAACCCTGCAGGTTAGCTGGACGATAGCTAAATATTTTCTTTCTTTGTGTCCTTGCGTAAAGTGAAACCCTAAAGTTAAGGTTGTCTGAGCTGAAACCTTTTCAATCCTTACAGAACTGATGAATCTGAACGACTTAAAAAAGATTGTCCATTTTTCTAATGAAGTGCCTCACAATAAATACTCTTTTGGGGCCTAAAATCTTATTTGGTTGTTTACTGCACCCCTAGTCATCATATCTTATCATATTGAACCTTTACAACATGTAATTCTATCAAGTTGCGCTCAATATTACCTATGGAGAAATTGGCTGTGTGGTGCACCGTCAAAAAGTCCGTTCCATTTGGACGGGCTATGTATTTCGACCTTCTCCGATATGGAAAGAAAGATGGCGACCTCTTCACGTACGCTTGTGTGCTCAGACTTATCCTTAACTTGTCCTCAATCTTTCCAGCTTTGCCAGGTTCTCCATCGATATTTTCAACTTTACCGAACTCCTTGAAGAAAAATTTGTTGAGGAATGTGTATGCGCCAATGAATGAGGGGTTCCGATTGTTTGCTTGCTCTTTTTTATGAATTTCCTGAATCAGATCATAAAGAGTAGTCATGCCATTCGTTGGCAGAAGGAACTCATCCACGTCCACTGTCACCAAAAACTCGAAACGGTTGATGACTCTCATCTTGCAGTCATTGATACAGGTGTGGTGAGCATTGTGTAGGATATCATTCCGGCCGTATGGAAGAGTCCATCGAAATAGCGTGATCAATCCTTTGGTTTCATAATATTTGAGAACCCTTCGAGCCTCGGTTCCAATTGAGGTCTCGTAAAACACAAAATGGGATACGCCCAAGATTTTGTACATCTCTATGAACTCAACCAAAGCAAAAGGAGAGTTCCAAAGCCCAAAAAATGGCTTAATACATGCGACAAATTTTCCATCTGAATCAGCTGGATTGGGTACGGCCAACCGATGTATCCTCAGCTTAGGCAAGGAGGTATTATTTTGATCTGGAGGACGCGAACTCTTCAAGCTAACCCATTGGGCCGTTTGCCAAATGGGCCTGGATCTGGATGAGAGATCGCACTCAAAGAAAAAGGAGCAATTGGACGCTCCATTAAAAGGTATTTGAATCCTTATTTTACTTGACACCGTTGTCAAAAGCTGTCCGTCCTCGTGGAACACATCGCACAGGATATCCGAAGCAAAAGGAGCATAGTTGGTGGGTGCCGCCCCCAAAACTCGAATATATGGGGCGGATGTGTTCCGAATGTCCAGGAAAGCAGAGAAAGCAAAAATTCTGTATCCCTTGACCTTTCCTCCTATCCAATCATCAAAAGTTGGATCCAAGTTCAGCATTGGAGGGGTTAACGTGTTTGATGCGGATGCAGCTTTGGCTTCCATAGAAATTGATCCTTGTGAGGGTTTAAGATCAACATACTTATCTCTGGGTTGAAATATTTGTGGTAGATGATTGGACCGCCTTCCCTAAAAAGGAAATGTCATGATGGAATTTGCCATATAAGTTTTGGCGCCCTTACCGAAGGGAAGTAGCTCAATGTAAGAAATATACGGTGTGCTAACGTAATTAAGTAATTACCCTTAGCTGGAAAAGTGAGACGTGGAATATCAAGGCCAAAAGTATGGCAAGAAGAATGGTTTGAGCACAGGCAAGCACCTTGCCGGAATGCAATATATATTCACGGGTCAATGTGGACATTACTAACCTGAAATGAATGGTCTTAATTATCACTCAGACTGGGACATTTCTTTTTACAACACAGTGGGTCTCACCGGATAATTGCAAAATCTTTGATTTCTTAAAAAGTACTCAAACATCGAAAGGTAGGATTGATCTGGAATGCTTCCTAAAAATTTGCACAAGTTTGACTTAAAAAGGGGCAACAAGGCCTACGTATTCCCTACGAATATCAGACGGAAGCAAATTAAACAATGAAAGAGCCCGAGAAAGAAGAGAAGTGGACTTCATTGTTTGAACTAGATTGGATTCTCGAGGGCTTGAACGTGCTCTCAAAACTCACATTAAGCCTCTACGGCCACTAGAATTGACCCTAACTCCCGGGTTGGGACAGAGCTCATGGATGCTTTTGAAGACGTACAGTATCAGATACTTTTCGTACCGTCTCTGAATGTTGTATATGTTGGATTAAGGAGGGCAAGGAATATTAGGGAGAAGGGTGTTCAAAGGGAATGGGAGCAGATTTGGTACTTAAGGGAAGAGGATGGAAGTGGGAATGGGAGTGAGAGGTGGGAGGAACAAAGAAAACTAGATAATGCATGGAGTAGGGCAGTAGTTACGTGCTCCATGGATAATGAGAGCCCGGACACGTTGGACACGCCTGGTGCGGTTAGGCGCGCAAATTACGTTAGAAATGAGCTGGGCGGCCCTCCAACTCACGAAAATTGGGTAATCAGGTCTTTGTGTTAACTAGAAATGTAATGGGCTGGAACCCGGCTCGAAACTCGACAACAGGCTGAGCTCTGGGCTAGCCCGGAGCTCAGCCCAGCTCGAAAATGGGAGTGAGAGGTGGGAGGAGGGAGAGGGAGGAAGTCAAGAGGGTTAAGAAAGGGGGTGGTGCAGGATTACAAGGTAGGTTAGCTTCAAGACTGTGAGACTGAGTTAGCCTATTAATTTGCCTCCCCTCTACCTGGACAGAGGTACAGCGTAGATTAAAGCACATCTAATGTCTCATTGTCTGACAACTCTCAAGGCCGAATACGTGAAGTTTTTAACACCATTTAGGGTGGTCAAACTGACAGATTTTGCCTTCATAAGGACAAGGCTGCTTAAAATAAACAAAACACACTGTTTTCTCTTCCACCATCTTTTTATGCTCTACTTCAAGTAGAGGTATGTCTTCAACCTCTACTTTGATCAAATCAGTCGGCTTCTCAACGTCTGAGAGAGCCTAGCCTGTTCTTCAAGCAACACCCTGGTCTGATTGACTAAGGCAACTAACTCCTCAATTGACTACGTACGTAAGAATTCTTCCCTTCCAAGACCAAGTCCAAGCATTGCCTAGCTCACTGACTTTTCCCAAATTGGCATCCATCATGAATGCAAAGGGACTGTCAATTGCAAACGCAATCATTAGCAAGATCAAAAGACCAGCAAGAAAATAAAACCTAACCCAGCACAGTGGTAAAAATACCCTGAAAAGGTTTGACAGAAATTCCCAAATACATCTTCGCATTTTCTACCTTAGAACATTATGGGGAGCAATTTTGATCTTATTGCTTTATGGCATTCTAGACAACATAAAAAACTTACATACCTAAAAACATCATAAAAGCTACTAATGAACAAAATCATCTAAGTATGAATGAGCACTACATTCAAATGGACTTTGAACTCTACACCTTAGACAATGATTCAAAAATGAATAAACTGCTACACAGTTTTAAAGAAAAAGCAGCTAAAGCTGAACAATCACATAAATGAGCAATACATTTTTCAGGTTTTAAGGCATTTACTTCTTATCAAAAAGCCGCGACAGGAATTAAAATTCAATTATTACCAACTTCCATTAGTGGCCTTAAATATAAAGTGAATGGTCGGGATGGTGTACCATTACTGTGTGATGTCTTTACAAGTCGTCCGATTGTGCTTTGCTGGTAGATTGCTTAATAATCAAGACTCTGCGATCCGTTCTACTTTCTGCTCCATTGAAACTGATTTTGTTTGGTATAATCGCAAAAACAAATAATTATGTACGCAAATGTCACAGGATACAAACGTCATCTTAATCGCGAATTAAATCCTCTCTCAGGTTCCTTGCCACCGAGCTCTCTACAACGATATTGTTGGTCCTCTTCCAACATCTTGTGAGTATCGTTACCTCTATACCAAGAGAATTGTAAAGCTTTGGGATTTCATACCAGAGCACTCTTTGGTTCTACCATGACGGAAGTGCCACCACACTTCTATCTGATGACAAAATGTTGGCACCAAATTTATTTTTTCGCATTTTCTGCAAATTTTTGTCACTTGCAATGTAACCTCATCTTTGACAAATGAATTTTGGACTTGAATGATTTAAGATAATTGTCGAACGATGTCCTTAGATAATGAACAATTTTGTCAATGATGATTTGGAATCACTGTATGTGCTAAAATCATGGTAGTTTTTGCCTCACTTGTGGCGCAGCCTGACTAGCTCACACATCTGAAGTCCAATCCGGTACTTTACACAACCGTATGAAGCTTCAAGCTTTGTAGGTTCATTGCTTCATCTGGATGTCCTTCGACGCCTGATTAGTTGTCCCTGTGTCAATTTGGGACGCCATGGTTTTAATTTTCCCTTGGTCATTTTCAGCCCTCTAGGCAATACAATACAAGAGGAGACGACCTTAACCTAGAATCCAGCTCGACTCTCTTCCGACCAAGGAAACCTAAGTGAGCAAAAACTGACCCAAGAACATACAAGAGCATCCATTTTCAGCATTTGACAACGCCCAATGAAAAAGAATAAATTTCTACATCCTGCTTTGCAATTAAATTTGAAATGCATGAAAATACATACAATTTATGAAGCTAACTACTACAAAAAAACGATAACTAAAGCAACATCAGAGTTAAAGATACTCCTAAAAAAGGCAAGAAGAAAAGGATAGAGGAAAAGAAAAGCTGAGTGAAAAAGTGAAATTAAGAATTTTGCAAGCAACTAAAGTACTTGAGATTGAAAGAACAATAAGCAAAAACAAGCTCAAATCTGTCTAACCTTAAGCAGTCACGCAATCACTAAGACGACACAAACACTTAGCCTGGTTTTTACATCAATATAGGACCACTCTCAACAGAAATTAAGAGAAGACTAAATTTAAAGAAGGTTACCTGAAGAGCAGGTGCTCCACGTGAGGTTTTCTTGCTCAAGTGATCACGCACTCTGGGGCAAGATTCTTCCCTTATTCATGCTTGCTCTTAAACCGCTTACCTATATTAGCTAGCTTCTATTCAATCTAGCTATCCAAATATTTACGAAAGTGATTGAAAAAACATAGTGTAGACCCTCCATCAGTTGCCAAATTAAAGAAAAGCAATAAAGTTCGAGCTGGGATCCTCCATGATCAGTGCAACCATCCGCAACATGTATTACCCAATTGATATTAAGAACAGGTGTTTGAAAATGAATGACAAATTTCGTGTTTTCATGCAAGACTCTTCGTCATAACATGCGTAAATTGTATCGACGAAAGTGTTGTATTATCGGAGCTCAGAAGAAAAATCCTATTGAGGGTCAAATAGTCACTATAATGATCTTTTAAAAGAACGACATAAAAAACCGTAGACCACAGATATGAACCCGTTTCACTACAAAAGACTCGTGAATAGACTACATGAAACGATTTTTTCCCCAATTTGGAACTAATGACTGTTAGATTTGGATGCAGAGTAACTTTTGAGTCTGTCTGGTATAAAGCTCGGAACGTAAGTGCTTTTATTGATGTTGCTGGTAATCATAGACTTAGCACATGAGGACAGATAGTGGCACGAGAATATAAAATCTTCCTCCCCCCGCACAAGTTTGAGGACCTACAGTGTCAAAAACGTTTGAAGGTATGAGGGGAAGATTTGAAATTCCCTCTCTAGATGTACAACAACAAAGAAGACCAATCAGAATCGCCGTTGTAAAATCAAAACAAAGAAAACTAGATAATGCATGGAGTAGGGCAGTAGTTACGTGCTCCATGGATAATGAGAGCCCGGACACGGTGGACACGCCTGGTGGGGTTAGGCGCGCAAATTACGCTAGAAATGAGCTGGGCGGCCCTCCAACTCACGAAAATTGGGTAATCGGGTCGTTGTGTTTACTAGAAATGTAATGAGCTGGAACCCGGCTCGAAACTATGATACAACTCAGCTCGAAATCGACGAGTTATGATACAATCCAGCTCGAAATCGTCGAGCTATGATACAACTCAGCTCGAAATCGACGAGCTATGATACAACCCAGCTCGAAATAGACTAGGCCATGCCTCAGCCCCGACCGAACTCGACGGAGCTCAACTGTGGCCCACATCAGTTTGACAACTTTTGTCATTAACTGAAAGACAAGCCGAGGAAATATTATGCATGACAATGAATGGTCTGTTGCAATCAACAATTTGGTTGCTACTCAGCTACTTGTTCAATGATTTTGCTTGGTACTCCATCTTTCCTTATGAAGTATGAGAGTTTGGTGAAACCGCAATAAAATCTTGATAAAAGAAAGGTCACAAATCTTTTTTTAAATGACTTGCAAACACTTCAAAGTGAGTGTAGCTTGGGTGAATTTGAATATTTCGAAATGCTGCGCAAGGGACATTGCCCAAGATCTGGTTCATCAGGCGTTAAAATGCCTATGCCGCATTCTTGAGGCCAAAATGCGAGCTCTTATTCTCCCAAGTGCTCCTATCCCAGATTTCATTATGGTGGAGGAAAGGAAAATCTGGATCACTCACCGTGACCAAATCCGAACGTGGTTTCGGTGCCGCAAGGAGGGTCATTTGAAGGATGACTGTCCTTTAACACCAAAAAGACAACCTGGGAGTCAGACAACTGTGGGCACTTAAGAGTCTACGGGTCAAAATGAAGGCTCAGAAGTTGTCCGGCAACCGGATCAAGACAAATGGATCACCATCTCAAAGAACAACCTATCAAAGAAGGTCTTTACTCAACAAGAGGTCGTTCCCGGAGGTGACAACTCTGTCACAAAGGAACAAGCCGAAGGTGGAAGTGACGAAATCGAAACAGGGGGGAAAAGTTCAAAGAAATGATGAGCAACAATATCAAGAAACGGAAGGAAAAGAAAGCGAAATTCAAGAATCAGGAGTACAAGAAGAAGAAAGGAAGAAAGAAGCAAAATCGATGAAAGAAACTCGAGGTTTGACTAGATCAGAGTCATGGGCTAAACGCGATGATCCCCCAAGGGTGTGAGCATACCCTGACCTAGATGAACTTACTTATGTGAAAAGTCATGTTATTAGACGCAAAAATGACCCTCATATATTATCGCCATGTTCATTTTCCACGGATTAAATCATCAAGTTTTCATAGTTTATCTCTGTCTCTCTAGCAAGTTTATAACCAAACCAATCGCTTGTATGCAGAGGACCAGTCATGAGTGGAAGATCTCGTTTTTTCCTCGTTTCATGTCAGGATGGAAGGCTACAACGGGGAGCAGGGATGTCTGAGCGAAGCATCTCTTTTGAACGACTTAGGTTATTGCAATGAGTTGGTTAGAGGTGAGTGGTTGGTTTCCGTCAATGTTAGATCCATCATGGCAAACAAATTAAAGCTAGAGGACTCTCTTTTGAAGCAAAGACCCAAAGTTGTTGCCCTACAAGAGATCTGGCAAGCCAATAGTGTTAATTTGTCTTTTGATAATTTTAACTTTGAATCTGAAACACGTGTTGGTCGTAGAAGAGGGGGATTTGGAATACTAATTGATTCCTCTTTGACATATACAAGAAGAAAAGACCTCTCCTTAGTCTCAGATGACTGCGAATTCATTGCAATTGAAACAGACAAATATATATTTCTCTCGGTGTACATGCCCCCTGATGCCAACATTCAAAATGCAATTTCTGAGCTTGAAAATTCTTTGAGGAAGTGCAAAACTAAATTATTATTTTTATAAGGATAATTCAACATTGACTTTACAAAAAATTCTTCAAAATCCAATAAGTTTAGTGACCTTATGATGACCTTTGAATTGGTTCCAACTGTCAGTAAACCAACTAGAATAACTCCTCTGTCCAGTACTCTGATCGATAATATATTCACAAATTGAAAGCTGAGCATGAAATGCGGGATACTCGTATGCGATGTAAGTGACCACTTAGCACCTTTTGTTTCAATTGAAATGGAGCAAAAGGTTAAATCTGAAGAAATGTTAAAAGTCAAACGACGCACTGGTCCAAAGAATTTGTCATATTTTTGCAGGCTACTTAGAGAAATTCATTGGAACTTAAATGAAAGTGATCCGGCTGCATCCTATCCTTCCACAACTTTCAAAATCAATTGCTTGATGCCTTTAATGTGTCCTGCCCAATAACTAAATATCAATCTATTTCAAAAACTAAACGTAATCCCTGGATGACATCTGGTCTCTTGACATCCCGGATGCATAAACAAAAATTTATGACGAAGTATCACAAAAAGCCCACTGTGGAAAATCATTCACAATTTCTTCATTACTCGAAGATATATTTCAAACTAATAAAAACCTCAAAAGCCAATTATTGGCAGAATTTCTTTGAATTACATAAATGAAACTATAGTGAAATATGGAAAGGTACAAAAACCCTACTAGGATATAATCGTATAAATAACGAATTCCCTCTAACAATTAAGATTGGCCAAACTGTGATAACTTATAGCATCATCGTTCAATCAATATTTTTCGACAATTGGTGAAGTTCTGATGGACGAAATATCTAGTGATAATGAAAGTAGGAACTATTTAGGTCATTTACTTCGGCCCAGTAGTTCACGTCAGTATTATTTTAAAGTAGTAACCCACTTCGATGTTTTAAACATAATTACAAAACTGCCCTGCAAGTCCAGCTACGGATTGGATGAAATTTCCAATAATATGCTACAAAATATCAAAGAAGAAATTGCAAGACCCTGGTCACGCCTTAATAATATTTCTTTGATTAGTGGCTACCTCCTCATTGAGTGGAAAAGTGCCAAAGTGATGCCCTTTTTTTAAAGCAGAGACAAGGAAAGTATCTCTAACTATTGCCCCATTAGCATCCTGTTGTTCTTGTCCAAAGTCCTTGAAAAGGTAGTGTATTGACAAATATTTGCCCCTTTTTCCGAAAGGCATCCAACTAATGTCCAATTTGGGTTCAGGCCAAAACATTCTACTATTCATACCATACATAACTTTTTGCAAAATATATCTGATCATGACGATCTAAGATATTGTTGGGATATTTATTGACCTAAAAAAGGCTTTTGACATCGTGAATCACGCAATCCTGGTCAAGAAAACGCAAAGATACGGCTACAGTGCTAATGTTTTACGCTGGGTTGAGAATTACTTAGAAAATAGACAACAGCAAGTACTCATTAATAATAATTTGTCTAAGCCTGCCACCATCACATGCGGAGTGCCTCAAGGAAGCATCTTAGGTCCACTTTTGTTCTTGATTTACATCAACGATCTACCGAACGCGACTAATTTTAAAGTAACAATGTTCGCGGACAACAACACCCTGCAACACTTCGGAAATAATCTACAAGTTATGGAAGTTGAAGCCAGTCATAGCCTTAAAAACCTTGCAAGTTGGCTGAAAGTAAACAAGCTAGTGTTGAACTTAGATAACCCCAGAATGTTAGTTTTAGTCCGCAAAAGGTAATCTGATTTTAGGTTAGAACTTAATGGCCGTACTGTTCAGCAGGTTGGCCCAAATAAGGTTGAGAAATCTGTCAAATTCTTGGGACTAAACACAGACAGTCAGTTGAATTGGAAGGATCATATAAGTCTAGTCAGCAACACTGTCAGGAAAGTGATGTTTACCCTTTTCATGGCTAAACAGGCCATTCCAACTAAGTTAAAATTGTTACTTTATAATGCACTCGTCAGGAGCCGGCTTGAATATGGGATTGAATTTTTTGGCTCAAGCTCGGCAGTTAAAAGTCTCATCATTCTTCAGAAACGTTGCATCCGGTGGATAGTGGGGGCAAAGTCACGGTGTCACAGAAGTGAACTATTTCAAAAATGGGGAATATTAAAAGTCGAGGATTTAGTCAGAGTAAATCAATTAAGATTCATGTACAATGGTTTTTATAAAAAGGTGCCTGAAATTGTTAGCAATTATGAAAACAAAGAAATGCGAGGTAGCACTATACGGTTCTACTTATGTCTTGTCAAACTACGTTGGTATCAACGACTCCGGGTGTATTCTTTTCCAACATTATTTGGCGGACTTGAGAGACTCAGAAAGTTCACATTACCATAATGTTAATTTGAATAATCTAATGAAATTTCCATGCATCAGCTTATCTTTGAGTAAAATTTTGCAGCGTCCTTGAAAAAAATATTCACTGGTGCTTGTCATGACAGTATTCTTTCTTACAAAGCGCATCAGTTCGAAATCTGTGGAAACTTTTTAGTTCATCTGATCATTTACTTTTTCGAAGTGGAGGCACTTGTCAAACCTCGCGCGTCTCTGACCAGTCTCTAGGTCAACCTAGGATCTCATACATTTTACTATCCAGTCTATTTTATTTTTCCCGCTTTGTGCTTATCTATCTTTAATGTCATCCCGAGACCTTAAATAAAACATCATCATCATCATCATCATCAAAAGGCATCCTCAAGAATTCGAACACACCAAAAGGAGTTATGATGGCGATCTTTGGGATATCAAATGGCGCCATTTGGATCTGATGGAAGCCCCTTACCATGTCAATCACACCGAACATCGTGTTATTGCGGAGCTTGGCCGCAAAGTCGGCCAGTGTTCATCTCTGAACTTGACTTAAAGAAACCGACCTTTTGGGCCGGTTTTGCCTTTTGGGTTATGGTCGACCCTATCTGCAGAACATAATGATATGACAGATTACTAGGTGTCACATTGACATACTAGATCAGATTATATCATTGAAAAAGACCAAGTCCAGAACTTTATTTGCTCTGCACGGTGTTCAAAAAGCCCTATCAAGTTTCCAGAGAAATTCCCAAACACAAATTGGCATTTTTCTACCTCAAGAAGTCATAGGGAACAACTTTAATTTTATTGTTTTATGGAATTCTAGTCCACATAAAAAACTTACATACCTAAAAACATTATAAAAACTAAGATTTTCAAAAACCTACTCAATGTAAATTAGAAGCACACTTAGTTAGCTCTTGAATGTAATTTACGATATCATCTATTTCACCGCTACTTAGTTACATCGGATTTAGTGGTCCAAATTTCATCGTTTTTAGCCCCAAAATGCCCCGCTTATGTGTTAATTCAATTTCCCAAAGATATAATATCGATTTTCAATATCGCAAAAATGAAAGATTATTTTTTCCATTTCTTGCATAATTTCAAACTAAGTTAAAACCTTGTACAACCATATCTAAAACCCTCAAAAGCAGATTTTTGAAAATTCATTTTTAAAAGCGTCCAAGGTACATTTAGTTGAGTGGTCACTGAAAATTTCACAAATATTTATGAAGCCTTAAAGAAGCTATTTTCAATCAGTTTCAACAATGTCTTCAAGAATCGACAAAATCTATAACATTGTCTGTTGTATGTACCGTACCGTCTTCAGAATTCAAGTGAATACGTAACTAAGTGTTCACATGATGATTTTAAAACACATTTTCAAAGATTACACTTTTAGTGTGTTTTAAGTGACATTATATAGCATTTTTAGCTATTGTGAGACTATGTAAGAAGAGGAAAAATATATGAAAATGGTTAAGACCAATTCGAATCCAATAATTGGTTGGCTAGCCTTAAAAGAAATGAACAGTTGAAAACGAATAGTGGAGTGGTTCGGGAGGTTAGGTCGGATCAAAAGACTTTTTCTTTTATGCAAACTCTAAGAGAAAGATGAAACACCATATGGGACCCTTTTAAGTTTATGGTGAAGCCATAGACAATGTACATTGAGGTCATGGCTAATTTGCTTGGAGAACAGTTCTCTAGTGTGTATTCAACTCCAAAGAGTTTAGGAGCAACAGACCATTGCGCTAAAAAAGAGCCTGTTGAGATTGGCAAGCTAGTCAAGATGAGCAATTTGATGATTTCATAGTTACGGATCAAGATGCTTTAGCGGCCCTCAGGAACTTGAGGCTTTTGAGCTCTCGTGGTCCTGGTGGTGTGACATCTCAGTTTCTGATGAGATGCTCACTGGTTCTTGCTCCCGTTTTCTCGTACTTGATGCGTTGCATCTTGGTTCAGGGCAAGATTCCATCTTCACTAAAGTTAGCTCATGTTGTTTCAATTTTCAAAGGGGGAGATAAGTCGCTCCCCAGTAAATATAGGGCCGATTTCTCTCATCTCGAATGTTCCAAAGGTGCTTCAGAAGAAGAAAACAGAGTCGAACAATCAAACTTCGAAACAAACCGGAGGTTCGATCACATCAGTAACTGTAGGTCCCTTGGTTGCATTTTCTCTCTGGTCAAGCTAAAAAGTCCGTTCAATAATCTAAGCAAATCTTCAGCAAACTCGGAGGTTTTCCAAAGTAAAAGCAATAAACTCCAAGGCTTTAAGACGAATTGTGATTGAAAGCTGAAGCATTGCAATTAATGGTTATCAATGGGGACGTTTAGGCAGGCTCTGGCAGGATCGTTTTTTTGTTGGTATTAATGTCAGTGACGCAAGTTCGGAGCTTTAAACACGTTGTCGGGAAGCTAAGCCTTCATTCGCATTGCATCATGAAGAAAGGTCGGCTTCGTAAAAACTAGTTTGAAACAACAATTGTGAATCACTGGCATTGGCAGGCAAGTTTGTTTGTTGGTACCAGCCCTTGCCAAAATGTCTAAATAGAGGCGTGAAAAGCTCGGTGGAAGATCTAACGTCTTCTGGGGAGGTTTTGTAGAGCTATGAATTACCTCCTGATTAGATCAATTCCCGCTGAGAGAGTGATACATGAGTTTCATCTTAATGTTCAAGCACTCGATTAGTGGGTAACGCAAAACTGAAACGTCTTCTAGCGAGGTTTTAGAGAGCTTTTCACTCCACGACTGCCGTACTCCATGGTTCAACTCAGTCGCACATCCGAACCGTCAAACTTCTCCAGTATCTTCTCGACGTGATAAACAAATAATTTGCCAAAGCCTAGTTCAGTATCAATCTCATAAGGCAGGCAGATTATTTGACAAAATTAAAAACACGTGCGTATGCAGCAACCAAAAGAACTGATTCAGAGCATTTTTAGTTAGTAGCCACAGCTGTATACATTGTGAATTCCATTCTTTCTAAAGCTGGATCAACAATGTTACGGTCCCTCAAAACCCGAATTATTTGCTGCCATTCAAGTTTAAGTTCGGCTTTCACTATAACTTGTTTTACTTATTGTTGCTTCATGCTTTTTTCATCTATCGTGAATAAAGCTACCACGAAGCGGATTATAAGACTGGAATCGGACCTCAAGTTAAAGAGCAAGTTCAGCAATCTCATACCTTTAGATCAACGTTTGACGCACGAACAAGTTGGATTTGTTTTTGACGACCCAACTACTTATGACGGACCTATTTTGAGAAGTTGGCCTCCCAACCGCGATCGTAACGTGTCCAAGCTCATTCGGCCTGGTCAAAATACGATTTTAACGGGTAAGTCTTAGACGCAAAAGCGGAACACAAGTTTCTTCTAAATGCTCTTTGCCAGTAAATAGATCAAGGTTTGGTGCAACCTGGCTTGTTTTTGTAAATATTCTGTCAAGTCGTTACCTTACAAGCCTCTGCAAATAATTGACTCACAAACGAAAGAGGGTGCAGACATGTCCAAGATTACGAACGAGTTTTAAAGCATTGTCAGCCAATTAAACTGTTTTGATTTTGCTCTTGCATCTTATTTGACCCGTGATGGGAGCCCTAACCTATGTCTTTGTGGCTAAAAAGCTGACATTCCGGTTCGAAAGACATCATTAGAGGTTGCTTGCTAGACTAATAACTCTTTTTTCAATTTTTTAAACCAGTATGTCCGTGTGACAAGATTTTGCGAACTTAGTCCGTCAAAAGAGAGGCCCGTAAAGGGGCAATATTTGAACATGCATTGCGTAATTTCTAAAAAAGACAACACAAAAGTTAAGATCTTAGAAGAACTAGACGTTGAAAGAGATCTTTTATTCATTTCTATAACAGGATCCTGGCTTCGGCCAAGGGCCTTAGATGAAGAACTAACCATAGTTGGTTTCAACTTAGTTCGTTGTGATAGAATACGACCTGATAATCCCATATTCCCATATGGGGTTGTACGCGTATGCCTATATGTTAGGAATGATTTGCACATTAGTTATGTAAAAATGTCGAATGGAGAAGTAGAAGTCTTAGCATGTCATATCCGAGGGTTTGATCTGTCAATTGTCACACTGTATAGTCCCCCTTATTGTTCAGTAAGCTCTTTTATGGCAGCTCTCGAAGTCACTGGAAATGAGCTGGATAAGGCAGTTTGTTCGAAAGTTTTCTTTGTAGGGGACTTGAATTTTCCGGTTAGCGTTGTAGAGTGGGTGGCTAGTCCTGATGGGTATATTCTCATTTCGAAATCGACATCTCAGTCCTTCGAAAAGCTGGAAGAATTTTCAATCTTGCGCAAGTTCGCCAACATGTTGGTGTAGCCACCAGAGCAAATAATGTTCTGGACTTGATCTTTTCCAGCGACCCTGATCTGATCCAGTTTGTCCATGTGGCACCTAATAATCTGTCAGATCATCATATTCTTGAGATAGGGTCGACCACTTCTCAAAAGCCGGTGTGCTCTAGAGGAAGACCTTTGAGAAGGTACATCATGATGAGGCTCCGAAAAAATATGTTGGATTCTTGGCCCAAATGTGTCTCGCTGGGGAGGCCGAAAGCCTCGCTTGGGACGAGTTACGGGTCCCCTCATACCGGATAGGGCGTGAGCCGGTTCGATGGGGCGTGAACCAGTTCGATGGGGCATGAGCCAGTCCGATGGATGTTCCGTTAAACAGCCAAAGGTGAAAGGTCCTGATTTATTGAATTTCCGTGGTGAACGGAAACATGGAACTCTTGATCCAAGCACTACGTAAAAATAACTTGATAGCGTTAGAGACGGAAATCACCTAGTACCTTGGCTTCAATTTCTTAGACCTATCTTAAGGCCTCCGGCTATAGCCCTAATCATGGCATACAATCACTAGTTCGAGCTTCCTTTATCAGGGCCTCAAACACTCATTAATCAATTGAGAGGATACAAGGATACAAATCGTTAGCTATCTCTACTCCCCACGG
>NC_081451.1:3987882-4020304 GCF_007210705.1 Tigriopus californicus
TTGCTGGGGTACCGTATTGGCAGAGAATCCGCTTCCCGATTTGCGAATCCTGGTTTGATCCACGGTTTGGGGATATTTAAATTACAGCATGAGTTAATGCTTTAACAACTTAAATGGGCGAACCTGCGCTCATTCCCAAGGGTAAGGTAATGACTAATATTGGCTGTGACGACAAATAGGGAATATCCCTCAATTGGGACAACCAAAATCAGATGGCAAGCTGAACGATAAAGCTGCCATCTGACTTTGTAACAAAAAAAGCGAACAGCAGGCATACACCTCAAATGGGAAAATGGGATTATTAGGACGTACCGAATCACAACCAACTAAGTGGAAACCGTCTATGGTTAGCTCTTCATCTAAGACCCCTGGTCGAAGACAGGTTTCTGTTATAGAGATAAATGAAAGCTCTCTCTCAACGGCTAGTTCTAATATCTTAACTTTTGTGTTGTCTCCATTAGAAATCAGACAATGCACGTTCAAATAAAGCCCCTTTAAGGGCCTCTCTTTTGACGTACCAAGTTCATGAGATCATTGACCATCCTCTCCAACCGTTAAAAAATCCCGCTTATCCGCAATGGTGTGATCTAATTGAGGCAAAGCATGAGCTGATGGGGATGCCTGAGTTTGGGGAATGGGTTGGGCAGCTATATTTGAATAGGAACGTATTTTGGGAAAAGGTGTGGGGCAAGGAATATTAGGGAGGAGAGTGTTTATAGGAATAGGGGTTGATTGGGTATTTGAAGGAAGAGGAGGGAATTGGGAGAAAGAGTGGAAGGTGGAAGGAGAGAGAGGCAGGAAGCTAAACGGGTTAAGGAAGGAGGGTGTGGTGGGACTAGGTTTAGGAATAGGATCAGCTCTATGAGTACGAAACTGAGCTTATCTGTCCTTTTGTTTCCTGTGCTTCCCTTCTATGTAGACAGAGGTACACCGTACTTTAAAGCACGTCTTAAGTCTCATGGACTGACGGCACATGTACGGGTGAAAAAAAGACAATCTGCCTTTGAAAATCCCTCCTTCCTATTGAACTTCTCAAAGCCGAACTTGAGAAGGTTTTGACACCATTTAGGGTGGTCAAACTGACGGCCTGTTCCTTCATCAGGACAAGGTTGCTTCTGGTAAGCAGGACCAACTGTTTTCTCCAAAACTATCTTATACTGCTTTAATTTACGTGGAGACACCTCTTCAGCCTCTGCATTGGTCAAATCAGTCGACTTCTCGACTTTTGGGCGAGGCTGTTCTTCAAGCAGAACCCTGGTCTGATTGTTTTCTCCTGTTTTCTTATGCCAAATGAAGGGTAAAACGGGTTTGAACTTCATGATGTACATTAGGGAGCAACGTAGCCGTGGGTATCAAAAACGTGACTCGTATTTTAGACCCAGGATATATATGGTCTTGCTTTTATCTTTTCTTGATGCCTTGACACTCCTTGTCAGAAGCTGGGGGAGGACTGAGGCGACCTTGCTGATGCTTGCCCCCATATTGCTTCTCGTTATATAAACAAGTCCCTCTTGTCAGATAAAAAGCTAGGAAGATTCAATGATAAGTTAGTCCATTACTATCTTCCGACTCAACCTCCGGTCTGGTGGCGATCCCTACTCCATTTGAGGGTCCCTGCAGTTGTTGGATCTTGTAGACGTTTGCTTCCGCAACCGCTTGCTTCAATAGCCGCTTGCTCCGGCTTGTGGCCTCCCGCTGAGGGTATCTGGGCTCCCATCAAGGCTTTCGGCCTCCCGCCGAGGGTATTAGGCCTCCCGTACAGGCTTCCCGCCTTGTACTCAACCCTCCTGATAAGAAACTTGGGGCAATACTGTGGCGGCTCTGCTAATGTTCACCTCCAAATGGCTTTTTGTTCATCAAGTTAGTCACTCTGGTCATAAAAATAGTTAAAAATGTTCAATAATCAATAAGTCTATTGCTTTCTACTGACTTGATTGATTGAAAAAGGCCATCTAGTGTCCATTTTGACGCATGAGGGCCACTTCAAGCAGAACAGGCACTTTTGAACAATATTGTTGATGGAGATTATTCCCCCATATTCCATAGCAATTGCCAGGGCATTAGTCGTTCCTCAATAAAAGGAACGACTGATACTTACAATTACTTTGGTCAAAAAAAGTAATTCGTTACACAACTGTGACTCGAAAAAAAATGTAATGGCGTTACTCGTTTCAATTACTTTTACTCGAATTTTAGATAACCAATATTTCATGGTTTTTGTTCCATCAAGACCATTCTTCTCTAAAGAAAATGTGCTTTTATCTCAATGAGTCCTAATGAGTATCATCTGAAGATTTCGCTTCAACATTTTTTATCAACGAACCTTGGCATTTAACCTTGGCATAATTGTTCAAAAGGTATTGCATTATAATGCTTTGAGAAGTCAAGACCGGATGGGATAATGATTGTTGAAGGTTTGAAACAATGTCGCAAAAGTCATAATGGAAAACCAATATTAGACATTATGTCATGGAAATGAGCAGGCTTTAGAAATTTGATGCATCATAGTCAAGCTAAGGAGAGATTTTCCTTTCTTGACAATTGCACTGAATCCGCTTTTCAGTGCAACGGAATTTGATTGAGAAGATGTAAACAATAAAGTAGCTAGTAGAGTATGAGATTAAAAAACCAAGGACACCCTCAGAGTAATTAAAAGCACGAACGATTTTCAACTCTGACTTTCTTTGATCGTAATATGCTAAATGGAATTAGCAAAAAATGGCAATTTCTGTTGAGCCTTAAGGTTCCCCAGAAGTCACGAGATCAACGAAAATTTAATGGCCATTCTGGAAGTTTAAAAAGGAACGAGTAACAAGTAATTCTTTTTGTTTTGGGGTCGTTACAATTACACAAATATAGAATGTAATGTTACAACTCCGTTTTCGAAAAAACGAACGATTTACTGTAATTTCGTTACTTGTAGTTTCGTTAGTAATGCCCTGCCAATTGCAAGTCAGGACACCTAAAAAAGACAGAAAAACACATTCAATATCTATTTTCAGGCTTCAATTTGTTTAACTTAGAGCCAATTAGGTCATTGTAAGATTTTGAAGCGTCTTGACTATCAAGTTTTTGTCGTGTGTTCGTGCCGAATTGGGTCTAAAGTTGGTAAAGTACTTTTCTTTTCAAATATTCGATACCGTCTTCCCGGATTTCGATTAGCTAAGCTTAACATTGAACGTTCCAAGTATTGCAATCTTGATCCATTTGTAACTTTTGCTTTTTTCTAAGGTTTCACAACCTTTCTCAATCGTGTTTACTCTAGTAATAACTGATCTTGAGTGTTATTGATTTAGGTACTTTGTGACAGTTGTGCAACTCTGTGCAACAGATCCAGTGTTTCTACACGTTCTCTTGGGAAGAAATGCACCAAAGTAGACAAAGGAGGAATTGCACTTGAAGAGTCGGGATTTTTGGAAGGGAAACATTCATTGGTGGTATTGAAACTGAGGAATCCATTTGCACTGGCGATTCATCACACGAAGTTTTGATGTTATTGGAACAACAGAATGTTGAAAGATATCATGCCTACAGAGAGAGAACGCAGAAAACAATGCAATAAAATGACAAGATAGGAAGTGCTTCGTATGCATTTGCAAGATAAATAAAACTGCTAAGATGCATTCGAGTATTTCTCTCAAAACTTGATATGGCTTTTTGACCACCATGGTGACACGGATGAGACTAGGTCATGTTGATCGCAAATGCTGATTCCACCAGCCAAGCTGACCTCTATTTCTTCCCAAAATTTCAGAGCTTTCTTTCTCGGGCAGCCTTGGCCAAGCCTCTTCCTTGCTCACACGTTCAGATCACCACATCATGGCCTATTGTCCGTTCCAGGGGTAAAGATGATATCGACCACCCTTTTCGCCGAACCCTGATCCAGTGCGGCCACAAATGATGGTATTTTGTATCTTTGCTCGAAATTCCCCTCAAAAAAAACTGGGACTCCGCTTGAGCGAACCACACTTTCGGGTGAGACGACCAGGAAAGAGGGAGTTTGACTGAAACGGCGGAGACAGAAGTCGAAACGACAGGAGCAACCAATTCGGATTTTGGAACCTCCATGTTGTTTGTGCGATGTTCCCGCGACGCGAGGAACGACGTTGGGGTCACCAATGAAGCGTCTTACATAGACCTTTCAACAAAAGGGTTTGTATTTCTTTGATACCTGACAAAAACAGTAATTTACATAGACAACTGAGTAGGAGCACAATCCGTTGTGCGAGCGGGAACTACCCAATTGTTGCCGAATTTTACTAAATAATGCTAAAATATTGATGTCAGAAATTGTTGGCAACGTGATATCTATTTACATCAATAGCCAATTGCATATCCTTTTTGGTTAATGACAGTAGTCAATCGTTTTCTATGATTAGCAACCAAGCTCTGACATGTGTCTCTTGGCATGGCCTAGACCCGTTGCTTCAGCTCGTAGCACAGGTTTTCGATGGGGGTTTAGGTCCGGGCTCTGCGCTGGCCAATCCAGAACCTTGACCTTGTTGTCGGACAACCACTTTGTCATGATCTTACACATATGCTTCGGGTCATTGTCCTGAACGTGTTCCATCGCCGTCTAAGGCCGAGATCCTTTGCTGATTGATTAATGTTGTCTTGCAGTACTTTGAGGTAGTCCTCTTTGTACATGGTGCTATTGATGCAGACGGGCTTCCCAGTACCAGAGCCGGCAAAGCACTCCCAAAGCATGATGGATCTGCCGCCATGCTTAATGGTTGGAACATCCCACCAGACAACGACTTGTCACGATGTCCGAGGAGCTCAATTTTGGTCTTGTTGCTCCACAAGCATAAAGACTAGAATGCCTCGTTCTTGTCAACATGGTCCATAGCAAAGGTCAAACAGTCTTGAACAATGACACTTTTTCAGTAGAGGTGTTCTACGGGGTTGCCATCCACAAATACCGATACAATGAAGAGTTGTCTTCAGTGTTGATCTTGAAATCTTATTGCCCTCGTCCTCCAGGCTCTTGAGGATAGTCTTTGATGGCACTTTTGGAATTTTCCAAACCATTCTGACAATTTTCCTTTCAGCCGGGGGTAAAATGATTTTTTTCGACCTCGTCCATGAAGATTTTTAACTGTGTGATGTTGCTGGTACTTTTTGACGAGGGCTCTCACTGAGGACATTGGGATGTCAAACCTTTTGAAAATGAGTTGATAGACACTACCAGACTAATCGGCGTCAATCGCTTTGGCTTGGAGATCCCAGCTGTACTACTTGGCCTTGACCATGATGCAAACGATACGAATTTCTAACTGAATGGACGCCAATGCAATGGACGACTTTTTATACCAATCGGGGATCAATCTGGCTTGAACTTGCAAAGCAATATTTGACAGGATACTTTCTGTGATCTGCATGTTTTAACTGGAAAGTTCGACCATAAGCAAGTCAGTGTAAATCAAGACTGAACTAGATGTAACAAACGTTGCCAATATTTTTCAAGACCTTTTTATACATGATAAGTTCTAACTCAAAAATGAAATTATCAAATCTGTTTCATTTTGGAGTGATGTTTTCTCATACTGATGCTATTATCCTCAAAAAGAATTGTGCGATTTGAAACATTACTATACGAGTAACATAGAATTATGTCTGAAAATCAAGGGATTGCCAAGAATTTCCGTCCTAACTGTAGGTCTCCCTTTTCCCTTAGTCCTTGCTAAAATCCATCAATTTAATTGCTTTTACCTTCGCTCATAGGCTGGCCAATCCGTTTTCTTCACAATGTAATGTCGCATACAACCTTCATTTTCAAAGCTCTGCTCTTGGCAATGACGATGTGGAAATATTAGCTGGATTCTTGGATGATCACGATACTCCTGTCGTCTTACGGATAAGACGACTGACATAAGGTTAACAAGCCATTTTGAAGGTTGTTAGAACTATTCAAAGAAATATTGGTACATATTGGCAAATGGGAGTTTAATCTGAGCCAGAAGTCAATTCGTCAATCAGATCAGGTTCTCATCATGATTTTGTGGGGTAGAAAACTTGAAAAGACGGATTCGGGTAGTTTTCTCAAAATTGGATAAGACTTTTTGACCATCGTGATGAGAAGGGTGAGAGGAGGGGAGAGGAGACGTCCGTATCCAAGAATCAAGCTATTGTGTTCTTCGACTTCGCGCCTATTCCAAGTTCGTGCCTTTTTCTTTCCTTTTTTCGTACCTTATCTCTCCAATATTCACAGTTCACCAGAAATGAACAAATGCATGAAATAGTAAATCCCTCATTTCAAATATAAGACAAGCAAGCATCAGGTCTGTGTGTAACTCTAAATTTATGTGAAGAAAAAAAAAACTTCAATCATTTACTATTTGATTGATAGAGTTTGTTCGATCACGCACCCAAATTATATACACTGAATTTCCGGGCCGAGTTTTTTTAACATTCATTTCTCATTTCAAATGAAAGGGCACACATTTATGTTGTTTAAATCGAGAAGCAAGCATGCCTCTTTCACGGCCGGCACTAACAAGGATGCCCATGTCCACGCATTGGTGTCAATTAATGGCTTCTGCATTAGGCAAATCTTGATTCCACGCCATGCACAAAGGCGGTAATGTTGAGACAGGCCCAGATGCGATGGAACAACATAGTCTCTGTATCCTGGAAGCCAAAAAGCAACTTATGAGAATAAACAATGGGCTCAAATTGATGCATGAATTCAGGCATTGAGAACTGAATTTGCTTTATACAAGTTCCTTGCGGTGTTTTCATAAGATGTAGTTCGTTTTGAGTGAAAATGGTAATTGATGCATATTCTGGCATTGTTATGAAAATTCAAACATTGAGAAAGCATGAGTTTTTTGGGTGGTTTCCTGAAGACAGTCATTGCTTCAATTTTCAGGAGCTAACTAATTCAATATGAGTCCATAATTGGTTGGTTGGCTTTTGACATCCTTGATTCATCGATAAGTTCATTGATTAGCTATGCCTTAATCCGTACTGATCAAAACTCTTTTGCTTTTGTGGTATGAACTACTCTACCATTCTGACGTGAGGTTTGTAAACGCTCGTACTTCTGATTTATGGCTTGAATCATAACTCACTCGCTGGCTTGGATGGCATGAGTAGTCACATACAAAAAATGGGAGGGCGCGTTTTAGCGGAACCTCTGGGGGCATGTCATCCATCGACAATTAACCTCCTGTATCTATTCTGCCTACTATGTTGAAAATCCTGCAAAGAAATGTTCATTCTCAGATGACGAATTACCTCCTAAGTGCAAGGATACTTCTAAAAGGTCACCGTGACTTTAGGGAAGGTCTATTAACTTTCAGCGCCTTAGTCTCTCCCTTGAATGAGGCCTCTCGATCAACAGACAAGGAATCCGTAGATTGCTACAATTCGATCTGTCTGCTGCCTTTGACGCTCTTGATTAGTTCATTCTCATAAAAAGCTAGAGTTCTACGGCAACAAAATGGATACGGTCATTCCGGTCAACGGTGGAAATGGGGGGGGGGCAGCTTTTCCTTATTCCGAGAAATTGTGTGTGGGTTGCCCCAAAGGTCCGCCCTGCCTCCATTTTATTTCTCAAACATGTCACTCATCTTCGTTTCTGGATTGATCAGTTTTGTGGATGATTTAATGGTTGTGGTTAAAGCACCGATCCCAAAAGAAACTAGCAACGAAATTGGAAAACGTCGCCAATTTTGTGCCGCAAACAATCGGAAAGCAAAGCCTTTGAAGGCAACACTATAGGGCTAGTCAGAGAAACGACACGCACGAGATTTCTGAGATTTTTTGGCTCCATTGCGGCTGCCTGATGTTTGCGATGGAGATCGGCTTGAACACATTTTAGTTACGTAATTCTGAAAGTCAAGTTCCGAATTCAGGGAGCCAGTGCCTTGATGGCTCGTTTGTCTCCTTTGGTTGAAACTGAGTAACGCAAGAGAAGTCGATCAGCCCGACACCCTGTTGCCCAACTACCAAAATGTGTTCAAAAAGTCTCAAATGGCTTGGTTGGAGTGACTTTTCTCTGACAAGCCATCTACGCAACACTAATGTTGATATGTAGAGAGAAAGAAGACTTTCCCACGTTCCTAGACAAAATGTGGTGGATGGCCACAAAGCGTTAGACCAGCCTCAATGCAAGGTGCCTACAATCAACCTCCAAAAGGAATTTGAAATGGAACACCCTTGTCAAGTAGTTGGTGGGATAGCTAAAAGGAGGCTTGGGTTATTCATATTACTGCCTTCTAAGACCTCGCAGTTTAGTTTGAATGTCAAAGACTTGTGGGTCTGGCTGCCCAACAAGGATTTTTTATTGAAAAGAACAGGTTAATATGCACATGACTAGAAACATTGATGAGCATGAATTCAATCTACAGCAACTCCTTTACGGGATCGCAATCAGACTCCGGGTCACGGTTAGACTCCGGGTCACGGTCAGATGTCGGGTCATGGACAGACTCTGGATTATGGTGAGAGTCTGGGTCACGGTCAGACTCCCGGTAATGATCAGGCTCCCGGTCACGATCAAATTCCGGCCTCCATTAGAGACATCCAGCCTTCAGCAGTGCATTCGTCCTCTATCCAAGGAATCAAGTGATCAAGCGCCCACCAGAGGCATTTTTCCTCTAACTGAGGAATTCAGGGATCCAGCCCCCACCAGAGGCAATTTACCCCCATCCAAGGAATCTTGGGTCATGGCGACCACCAGAGGCATTCGTCTTATACTAAAGGATTAGCCCTCCCATAGGAGATTTGCTGATCAGCGCACCATAAAGGGCTCACTGACTACTGGATTGGCTCACCATTGGGCTCAAAAGTCGGCCCACCACAAGGGGATCATGGGCTGGGTGCGTCCACCATTGGGCTCTTTAATTGGCCCACTCAGAGGGCTTGTGGACTGGATCGATCCACCATTGGGCTCCCAAATCAGCCCACCGCAAGGGGTTCACAGACTGGATCTGCCCATCACTAGGCTCACAAATCGGCCCACCACAAGGTGCTCACCGACTGGATCTGCTTACCATTGAGCTCACAAATTGGCCCACCACAAAGGGCTCAAGGGCTCGATCGATCCACCATCGGCCTCAAGAATCAGCTCATCATCGGGATCGTGCTTGCTCATTATTGGGCTCACGGGTTCACAAGGCATTTGCCACCTTAGTTGCCACACGTGTCACGATCCCTGCTGTACCGTACATCCAAATATCAAATTGCTAACGAAACTTGAATATCAAATACTACCACTACTACTACTACTACTCATTTTTTTATAAGTCATCATTGCGGATTCAGATTTCTGGCAAACAAAATGGCCCTTTCAAGTACCAGAAGTAGAAAATTAAATTAGCTAAAATGTCTGAATATTTAGTAAATAAATGAAAAACTTGGCAAATGGTTCAGCGAATAAAGGTAGAAGTGTCAAACTATTTGGCAAATGAAGTTTAAAAGTCTCGGGATATTCTCCCAATAAAAAATCAATAAGTTGGGATGGCGTGTTATTTGCAGGGCTGTCCAAAAAATGCAAATGCATTATTATTCACCATCTCCAATCAATTTGTATTATTTGCAACTTCTGTGTGTTTTGAATCATTTTTTCGCTTCACCAATTTTGCTCAAAAATTGAATGTTTTCTATTTATCTTACCCCTTACTCTTGAAAAAACGCAAAAGATTAAAAATTTAAAACAAATTAGATTCTATCATTTTATGATACTTGCTTCTTGTTTCAAGTGACTTTTTCCTAAAAAGCGTGATTATCTCGCTTTTTTAAAGAGATTACGTCGTTTCAGTTTTCAAAAACAAACTGCTCCAATACTTGGGTAAAGTATTTAGAGAAGAAAGATTTATTTCGGTTCTTATGGTGTGCTAATTTGTAAGCACTACACAGTCTATGCAGGGATAAAGGTCAAACGTTTGGCCTTGAAACAAGCTTTTGTTGTTCAAAGCAAATGGAGTGTTTGTAATTTATTTATGTACCTAACAAATATTCATTGTGGCTTTGGATGCGTGGCGTACTTTAATTAAGAAATGAGACCTATTATTATGGTTCAGTAAAATAGAATATTTTAGAGACAGTTTGTGCACCCATTTTTCGATATCCTTTCGAAATTTTGTTTACTATAACATTTTCTTCTTTCGTTTATTTGCTACTGGCTCGCATAAAAAGAGTATATTGAACTAGAAATATCTGCAATTTCTTCAGAGCTTTTGTATTTTTTGCCCTTTTGTTGCATCTCTATCTGAATGGATAGCCCGGGTTGTTAAACATGGGACGTAAAGCAAATTTTAGGAAAAAGTCTACCTGCACGCTGATTTTGTGCATTTGGGTGGAGTACTCATGAAATGAACATCAATGCCACCTAGCACTATAATCCAAATGAATTTGTGTTGCAAATATCAAAAATACCATTTTTGGTGCAATCCCGTCACCACACTGAAATCATGGCTCAATATTAGACAACTGTTCTCTTCAACAAGCCGACAAGATGAAATAAATATTAAATTGTAAGTATGATTGGTGCCGGTTGCATAGACGTCAACAGCTTATTCCACTTGCCAAGCGTAATGCAGTCTTCATTGACTAGTTTGCATTATTCAAATAACTTTCATTTGATATCTCGTTGCCTCACAAATCTTATCAACTGAAGTGCGCCATAGCAAAACAACAAATCGGAAAATTAGCACGAGATCTGTACAATAAGGTAAGGGGCGAGGGCAATGTGAATTTACCTTTCTATGCTTCAGTTAATATTTCTTCCCCCATTTTCTTCATAGCCTTGCGTACAATGGAACCCTACCGCAAAGATTTGCATACAGACTAAAGCATCGCCATGAGAAAGCCAACTAAAAGCATGATGCTACAAAAGAGACTCTGGAAGTCACGACAAGTTGCGACAGATATGGGATGGGCGCTCTAGGCGCAACCATTCTCTTCTCTGTACATAATACTATGCTCCTGAATATATAGCACTCTAAGGCTTACTCTCTTCATGTCAACACTATTCATTTCTTAGTGAAACTTGAGACTAGGTAGCTAAGTCTCATGTCTTGTTCTCGTTGAACTTGATTTGAGCAACACATGCCGATCATGATCACGGTTGACCAACACAGGTTGGTTAAGCTGAAACTTTTTGAACTCGACAGAACTGATGAAACTCAACAACTTAAACAAATTTGTCCATTTTTCTAATAAAGTGGCTTACAACAAATACGCTGTCTTGGGGCCTAAAATCTTATATGGTACTTACTGCAACCCTAGTCTTCATTTCTTATGATATTGAACTGTAACAACATACAATTTGATCAAGTTGTGCTCAGTTTTACCTTGGGAGAAATTGGCTGTGTGGTGCACCGTCAAAAAGTCCGTTGCATTTGGACGGGCTATGTATTTCGACCTTCTCCGATATTCAAAGAAAGATGGCGACCTCTGCACGTACGCTTGTGTGCTTAAACTGTTCCTTAACTTCTCCTCGGTCTTTCCACCTTCTCCATCGTCCTTGGTGACTTTGCCGAACTCCTTGAAGAAAAATTTGTTGAGGAATGTGTATGCGCCGATTAATGAGGGGTTCCGATTGTTCGCTTGTTCTTTTTTATGAATTTCCTGAATCAGAGCATAAAGAGTAGTCATGCCATTCGTTGGCAGAAGGAACTCATCCACGTCCACTGTCACCAAAAACTCGAAACGGTTGATGACTCTCATCTTGCAGTCATTGATACAAGTGTGGTGAGCATTATGTAGGATATCTCTCCGGTCATATGGGAGGGTCCATCGAAATAGCGTGACCAATCCTTTGGCTGCATAGTAATTAAGAACCCTTCGAGCGTCGGTTCCAATTGAAGTATCGTAAAACACAAAGTGGGATACGCCCAAGATTTTGTACATCTCTATGAACTCAACCAAAGCAAAAGGAGAGTTCCAAAGCCCAAAAAATGGCTTAATACATGCAACAAATGTTCCATCTGAATCAGCTGGATTGGGTAAGGCCAAGTGATGTACCCTCAGTTTGGGCAAGGAGGTGTTATTTTGATCTGGAGGACGTGAACTCTTCAAGCTAACCCAATAAGCCGTTTGCCAAACTGATCGGGATATGGAAGAGAGATCACATTCAAAGAAAAAGGAGCAATTGGACGCTCCATTGGAGGGCATTTGGATCCTTATTTCACTTGGCACTGTTTTCAAAGGCTGTCCGTCCTCTTGGAATACATCGCAAAGGATATCCGAAACAAAAGGCTCATAGTTGGTGGGTGCCGCCCCCAAAACACGAATATATGGGGCGGATGCGTTCCGAATGTCCAGGAAGGCGGAAAAGGCAAAAATTCTGTAGCCCTTGATCTTTCCTCCTATCCAATCGTCTAGAGTTGGGTTTAAGTTCAACATGGGATGGGTTGAGGTTTCAGCGGTGGCTTCAGCTTCATATTCCACAGAAATTGATCCTTGTGAGGGTTCGAGATCAACATACTTCTCTTTGATTCGAAATATGTATGGTACATAATTGGATTGACTTTCCTGAAAAGGAACTGTTATCTTTTAGATTGCTGCATTACCTGAGCATTCCAAACCGAGGGGAAGTAGCTCAAGCTAGGAAATTTACGGTAAACGAAAACAATTAAGTATTTACCCTTAGTTGGGAAAGTGTGAAGTGGACAATCAAACTCAGTAATATGACAAGAAGAACGGTCTGAACAAAAGCAAGCCGCTTTCCGGAATGCATTTTATATTCGCGTGTCAATTTGGACATAACTAACCTGAAATAAACGGAAATAACTATTACTCAGAATTTGGACATTTTTACCAACAACGCATTGAGCCCCACAGGATATTTGAACAATATTTGCATCCTTAATATGTACTCGAATACACCTGAAGGGTAGATAAGGCATGACTTATATGGAAAGAAATTAGTAAAAGCATGGAATTTTTGTTTAAGTTAAGAGGAAGTCATACAAATAAAGTAGTTAATGACTTATAAAGAAGACGAGCACCACCATCGTTTGGAGGTCTTTGAAGATTGAAAAACAACAACTGGTCAGTCTAGTTCTCTTTGAACGAAGAAATGCCAGATAGCTTGCCAATTTAAGAACAAGAAAAAGTTTTTCAGTGCACCACACAAAAAATGCAACAAGTAGCCAGAGGTTGAGTCAAGTAATTTTCAATGGTTCCCTTGGAAGAACGCTCCCCTCTGTCCATAGATCTATGCCTCTGTCTCTGATTAGCTGTAGCCCGCAATTGTCATAATCGTCCCAGAGCCCCCTCATGATTAAAGAGATCAGGATATGCAGCAGGGCAGACGCATCATCCCAAGAATTCGGTTTGCCTTTGTAGCCACTTTTTGCAATTCATGCCAAACTTGAGTAGATTTTTAACCATAATAGCAACCCTGAAAGTCCAAATCTCACAATCATACCTTATGATGCACTCAAGTACAAGAAACTAACTAGGTCTGATTGAAGAGTTTTAGCGTCTTGATATTTTGATTTTCCAATGGATTTTCGAGACGTCCCAAAAAACTCACCCTTAACCTGACAACTTTGGATATGGGAGTAACTTTTAAGTGGAAAAGTATTGGACCGAGTACGCTGTTTGCGGATCACACGTCAGCGTATTTGTTCAATTATTAGTGGTAATGGAATTTCTGAAATTTGAAGGATAACTGTGACAAAGCTAATGGTTGACAATGTTGAAAACAGGATAGGAAAATGGACACTTTCAAACTTCAAATTCAAGGTTGCCAGAAAACCCGAAATTTTTGGAAGTACCTTCTGATTCTATCGTAACGTAAAATTTTTAAGTTTGAGCAAAAAGCAACCCTGGTTTGACGGAAGAAAAATCAGGGTTACATTTTGAGGCTAAATAACGGGTTTCGGACATTCCATCAGTTATGCTATATGCTATTGAAATTGTAAATTTGCTGCCCTATTTGCAACCTCCCGTGATTATTGATTTGATCCCAATCAGTAGTCCTGTTCGGGAAACAGTTTGCCAATTGTGGGAACCTTTGTCATCAAGAGAAAGTAAACATAATTGGATTTTATCAGGGAGGGAAGTTCTGGTTATAGAGCCATGTACATAGTCATAGACATATTCTGGTCAGTGAATGAGTGCCTCACGTCAGATATAGGGCTTTCTAGTAGAAAAGTACAAGCATGAAAAGCGACCCCTGACGGGCGCAGCCTCCAAGATCCAAGAAGCCAAAATTTAATACAATGCAAAATACCAATTTTAGGTGACAATGCGTGCTCTAATCCTGCCGACGACTTTTTTCAAAAGGAGAGCCAATGTCATGTAGATTCTTGTTTGAGTGGTTTTTCTTCTTACATTTCCGTTTAAATTTGGAGTAATTCAAGAAGTATTTTCAGATATCGACGGAAAGTCCAAATAAATCTCCCAACTCAACCGGCGTTGTCAATAAATGGATGTCTGGCAAACGAAAAGGTTTGCCAATGAAGACTTCAGCTTGGAGTTGACATAAAATAAAAGTAACTAACAAAGTCAATATCATCAAATACATGTAAACCATGATTTGGGCAATTTTCTCAAAAGCTCAGTGCTAAGCATCTACATTTACTCGACCAATCAGGCCGATCATGACCAATCCAAAATGGCCTCACTTGAAATTAATTTTTGAAGTTGGGTGATTTACTTGGACTTTCCGTTGATATCTGAAAATACTCCATGAATTACTCCAAATTCAAACAAAAAAGTAAGAAAAAAACACCGGAGCAAGAATTTACATGACATTGGCTCTCCTTTTGGAAAAAGTCGTCGGCAGGATTAGAGCACGCATTGTCACCTAAAACTGGTTCCGATTATTTTCCATTGTTATAGAATTTGCCTTCTTGGATCTTGGAGGCTGCGCCTGTCAGGGGTCACTTTTCATGCTTGTACTCTTCTACTAGAGAGCCCTAGTGAGATAGACTGCTCTGGAAAGAAGAGAACGGTTGAAAGACGTTCATATGGGCAGAAAAAGGAGCAACGACAAATCAACACTTAAATGGTCGGAGATGGATAGGGATCTAGAAGAACACTTCATTTATTACAGAAAGGGAAGCCTCAGTGTCGTATAAACTATCAACAATACACCCACCGAGAGTCTAGATCTAAATTCTTTTACCTTTAAATTCTGAACTAGTGCCCCTTTTCACAAATCGTTTGTTCCCCCTTCATAGTACCAAGGACCACAAAAATTCTTCTAAAGTTGCCCAAAATAATTAGCGATGTTCGGGAAAAATCTTAAGGTAATGGTAAAGGGAAATGCGTGGTAGGAAACTTCATTCACGGATGTCGAATGGTGTTCGTCGTCTTCTTCAATGGTTGAGGGACAAAAGCAACATCGTTCTTGGCAAGGACATTTGGACTCCTGGCAATTCAGATTGATGATGAGTAATGCAGCTTGAATATTTCTGCATGAAAGTTTGCAATAGGACATGCTCACGGGGGTCTTTGTTTACCCCTTTGCACTTGAGAGCCCCCTTTTGACTTACGTACGGATGTGTCGAAGTTTTGGCTATGGCATAAGTCAATAACAATAGCGTCGAAATTAGCGGACCTGCTACACACAAAAAACAAAGGATAGAGGTGGAAGCGATAAAAAGGTAAAACTTTAAGCTCACTTTGAGACAGAAGTTTAATTGTTGGTTGAAAAAGCCGTGGCATTTTTACGGTTGACACATCCCTACATATCCGAAAGATGGCGCTTGAGCGCAAAGGGGTACAAAAAACCAATTAAACTGAGGCTGCGATCGTATCCTATTGGCAGACAATACTTTTCACTGAAAGCTTGCACCACCCCAGATAAAGTTAAAAGATCGCAATTGGTACATAGAAGCATCTTAGAAACATCTTATCTGGATTCTCCGCAATTATGGGTTGTCCCCTAGAAGTAGCTGATCCGGGTTCGCCGAGCAACTCAGATTGTGGGAACAATTTTATCTTGGATTCATTTTCAATCTTCATCGAAATCTCATCCTGTCTCTATAAGGTAGCACTAATTTATAAAGCACCATGCATCACCTCCTAGACTTAGTGATCACACTTTCCACAAAAGCGGCAACCAGAGTTGGTTTAAACTATAGGTGTACATTAAAGCACGTCTTAAGTCTCATGGACTAACGGTACATGTATGGGTGGAAAAAAGGACAATCTACCTTCAAACATCCCTTCTTCCCAGTGTACTTCTCAAGGCCGAACTTGAGAAGCTGCTGGCACCATTTAGGGAGGTCAAACTGACAGCCTTGTCCTTCTTCAGGACAAGGCTGCTTCCGGTAAACAGGAAAGACTGTTTTCTCTACAAGTGCCTTTTCTTGCTCTATTTCAAGAGGAGGTGCTACTTCAACCTCTACATTGGCCAAACCAGTCGACTTCTCAACCATTGGGTGAGCCTGTTGTTCAAGCAGCACCCTGGTCTGATTGACCCAGACAGCTAAAGCCTCAATATTAAAAGGCTTATTTATTACAGAAGGACCTTCTTCAGGACAAGGCTGCTTCCGGTAAACAGGACAGCCTGTTTTCTCTACAACTGTCTTTTCTTGCTCTATTTCAAGAGGAGGTACTACTCCAATCTCTACATTGGCCAAACCAGTAGACTTCTCAACCATTGGGTGAGCCTGCTGTTCAAGCAGCGCCCTGGTCTGACTGACCCAGACAGCTAAAGCCTCTATATTAAAAGGCTTATTGATTACGGAAGGATCCTTCCCTGCTAAGACCAAGTCCAAACATTGTCTAGCTTCTTTGCTGACTTTTCCAAAAGTCGAGGCCATTTGATGCGAGCAATCACGTTTGTCCGATCATTTTTCGACGGTCTTGAAACTCCATCACCCAAACTCCACAATCGAGCTCTTTTGCTTATTTTACGCGCCCAAGTCAAAAGCAGAAGCCTCATTGTTTGATCTGTGCGATTCTTTGACTCTACAAGAGTGTGAGTTGTTTGAAGAAGAAGCGCTGAGGGCTAACTCTGTACAAGTCGATTGTCCAGCCGCATCTTGAATTTGCCTCAGCCATTTGGGCTCCAATGAGTTCAGCAGGTTTGCAAAAGGTCGAACAAGTCCAAAGATGTTTCACTAGGAACACCACAGGATTGAGAGAGCTCTCATATTGGGAGAGGCTAAAAAAGTTGGGACTGTACAGTGTTCAGAGAAGGTACGAAAGGTATCTGATACTGTACGTCTTCAAAAGTATCCATGAGCTTTGTCCCAACCCAGGATTTAGGGTCAATGGTAGTGACCGCAGAGGCTTAATGTGCGTTTTGAGAGCACCTTCAAGCCTTCGAGAATCCGGCTAGTTCGAACAATGAAGTCCACGTCTCTTCTTTCTCGGGCTCCTTCATTGTTTAATTTGCTTCCCTCGATATTCGTAGGGAATACGTAGGCCTTGTTGATCCAGTAACATCTTCTAAGTCAGACTTGGACAAATTTTTAGATAGCATACCAGATCAACCCTACATTCAAGGACTAGCTCGGTCTGCCAGCTCAAATTCGTTGGTAGACCAAATATCATATAAAAATTTAAAGTAACAAATAAACGGATTATGTCTATTCATTTTAATAGTACTGGGAATTACATTCCCTGTGAGCGTTAGAAAAGCCCGTGAAAAACCAAACCAAACCAAAAAAAAAAAATCTTCTTCAGGACAACTTAAAACGGGAAACCAGGTAAAAGGCATCGGCAATGATGGGGGTCTTTCCAGGAATCCATTTTAACTCAAATGTGAATCCAGAAATCGACCTTAAAATACGTTGAAGGCGGGGATTCTCAATTGCGGATGAGTTTGCACCATTGAAGATTCCGAGTAACGGTATATGATCCTTCATCACCCCAAAATTGACTCCCACTAAATATAATCGACATTTAATCATGGCCCATGCAATGGCCATGGCTTCTAGTTCACAAACAGCATAACGGCGTTCAGCGGAGAATACCGCCCGTGAACTGCATTGGATAAGAACTATCCTGCCATAATCCGTGATTTGGATCGAAGTATATCCCAAACCCTTCAATCTTGACGCATCGGTCAATAGAGAAGTGTTGAGGACGGGATTGAAATGGGCTAGGACTAAAAGGCCCTTTCATGTTCCGGGAGCCACTGCAATTTAACCCGAGTACTAAGGAGAGGGCAAAGAGGTTCGAGAATATAAGCTAGATTTGGCACAAACTGGCCCAATTGATTGGCTAATCCGCAGAACGATCTAAAGCCTGTGATGTTAGAAGGGACGGGGAATTTTGAAATTGCCATGTATTTTTCAGGATTTGGATGCACGCCCCTCTCATTAATAGAAAACCCGGCAAAGCTAATTTCAGGTCCACATTAAACTTTATGGACCTTAAACAGATTTTTTAAAACAAGTACACAAGTATATAAGCTGTCAACATCAAGAAAGTCAGTGATGCCATTTTGACAGTTTGTTGCTAGCCTAACTTAACCTGACCTAACCTAGCCTTTCGGTTGCAAGAGCCATGGGCCTCTCCCGACACGTTCAGGCCCATGGGGGCAAGACAGTATCGATAGCGGCCAAAAGGAGTGAGAAAGGTGGTCAAGTCTCCACAATCGTTAGCCAGAGGAATTTGCCAGTAACCTTTTTGTGCATCTAGCGGTTCAAAGAACTTGGCCGATGGAGGTATGGAAGAAGCCTCTTCCGTGGGTGTTGAAAAGGGGTGGACTGGCCGACGTACGAAGCGTTTGAGAGCCGTGAAATCCGTGACCAAACGAATACCAGCGCCATTAGGTTTGAGGAGCAATATCGCCGGGCTAGTCCACGAGCTTGGCCAAGACACTGGCTCAATGATGCCAGCCTTATGTTGCTTGTCTACCTCCATTTCTGCATCAGATGCCAAGGCAAAGGGCACACGTCGAGCTACCAAAATGCTGGTTGGTTAGATATCACAATCGGAGCATAGATGAATTTTCATCAGAGGGCCCTTCATGGGAGGAAGAATATCCTCATTGTTAAATACGTCCGAAAATCTTTGAAAAACTGGATGAAGGGTATCAGTCAAGGAAATCGGATCTTCGTGAGGGCTCTGGTCCTCGCAAATTGATAAAGATTTTATTTTTTCTGGGGGATTAGGAAAATTTGGCGGAATAATGCCAAGATCCATCAAATTACGCAATGACAAATGTCACCAAACGTGTGCAAGGAATGTTGATTGCGTTTGCAGCCTTTATGTTGCAACGACGATCTTCTATTGGAATTTTGTACTTCCAGACCAAGTCTTGAGCAATGATGGGTTCAGATACACCGGTATCTGGCAGAGCATCGACGCAAAATGAATCCCACCAACGTGGGGAGTAATATGGATGGTCACTAAAGGTGTTTTCGTAGAAAGAGAGTTGACTTGAACAACCATGCATGAAGCATTTCCCTTGGATGATGAAGAAGAAGAAGGGTATTGACGAGGACGTGAGTCCGGTCGTGATGAACTCTGATTATTGTCATGGAATCAATATTTTGGATAAGGATGAGATGAGAAGCAGACCCAGTTTTGAAGCAAACAGATGATAAGTGACCCATAGTTATGCATCTATAACACTGTAAGTTTTGAGAGAAACATTCGCCAATTTTGACATGTTTCTCAGGTGGACCATCGCATCGAAAACATTTACCCTTGAGACTTTGGAAAGTTGGCTCGTTTGAACTTGAGTGATTAAAGGTTGAAACGGCGGACACAGATATTTCTGAGTCATTAGCATTCAATGATCTCTCGACATTTGAGGCAGATTGCCATGCTGATGCTATGGCGCATCTCCTCACGTGTGCTCACTCCACGACGAAGAAATTCTTCCCAAAGTTGTTTGTCTCACGTACCAATGATAATCCGCATGGAATAGAAATCATCACCCGAAAAGGAGCCCAACTCAGCTTCATTTCCCTCGATCTGCAGCCTGAGATACCAGTCAGTGAACAGCTCTCCAGGGCGCTGGTTACACCTAAAGAATTTGTATCTCCTTGTGAGAAGAGGGGTTTCTTGAAGAAATGTTTGACGAATATCATCAACACATTCTTGAATGGATTTCGAAGGAGAAGAAACTCTTATGGACATTTGGTGCTGAAGTTTCAAATCAACGCAAGCTCGTAAATATCCTTTCTGTTCATCCAGAGAAAAATCTACCATGTTATTCGAAGAAAAATACAAATCGAAGTTCTCGCGCCATGCCCGAAATTGTTGCCATCTCATCTTCAAGTTTCTCCAATCCATCCTCTGGGATTAGCGAGTATGCGAACGTTAGAGAATCCTCAGCCTTTAATCGAGCCTCGTCCTTTCGAGTCTGGAGGATCCGGGCTCGTTGCATTAGTCCCAATGGAACGGGGTCCGGAAAATTTGACAGAAAATGATTCACGGAAGCAATTGTACTGGCCCGTATAGGCTCGAAAGGAAGCAACGGACGAATTCGAGGTCGCCATTGAAAACTGAATAAGTCGAAGTAGAAATCGAATTAATAAATTGTTGCACGGTGTGTCAATCCTGCCAGCTGCGCCATGTTCTATTTCGAAACTTTCTTGCTCATTCATGTCGATAGTAATTGACAACAATTCAGAGATTGGGAGTCAGATGACGCAGATCATAACAAAGGAGACTGTCGGTTGTACTACAGCACTGTCAAGAGCATTGCATTACCTTATCAAAGGCAAAGATCCATGTGGGAAACGAGGTCAAATTTGCTGGGTTTGTCATACATGCCAATGGCGTTCGACATGATCCAGACAAATCTGCGGCCATATCAAAATTTCCTACACCATTGGATATCACCGATCTGTGATCATTCTTTGGTCTGGCCAACCAACTGGGTCAATTTGTTCTCGGTTTGGCTCACGTTTCGGAACATTTACGCCCACTCCTCAGATCCAAGACTCAATTTCAGTGGCTCCCAGAGCATAATAGATTCTCCAAGGCAAAAGTGATCCTCTCTGAACCAGAGGGTCCACTTATCGCCCTTTGATCCTTCATTGCAACGTCCCTTCTCACTGATGCTTCCAGGCTGAAGGACCTTGGTTTTGCCCTAATCCAGACCTCTACCCAGGGACGCATTCAACTGATTCAATGCGTATCAAGGACTATCGCTTTGGCTGAAGCCGAAATGCAATGTGTGAGCTTGAAGCCCCAGCAATTAAGTAGACTATTTTGAAGTGCCGTTCCTACCTCGAAGGGATCTCATTCAAGGTTTTCACCGATCACAAGCCATTGCCAGGCTTGTTTGATTGCTCTGATAAATCTGACATCGAAAATTCACGGCGGCAACGATGGATTAGCACTAAATCTGGATTCGCATGTAAGATTGAATGGATTCCAGGCAAGAAGCATTGGATAGTAGATGCTCTGTCTCGTGGTCCTTTATTCGACCCGTCGTCAAATGCCAGTGATGTTGAGGATGAGCCATTTGTGAACAACGTACAGGTTTGCCAAATCACGGGAGAATTGGACCAGAATCTAGGCTTCATGTCAAGGGCTGACATAGAGGATCCGTTGTATGAAGAAGTGGATCAAACTTTGTTACAAGGCAAGGATCTGCGAGCACTCCCTTCGTCACATACGGCTTTGGCTTACAAGAATTATTGGGATGGGCTATCTTATGATGAAGATTATCGAGTCATTCTGTACAATGCTCGTGTGGTGGTTCCTTTGGCCGCTCGGAAGACGATCCTAGTCGTCCTACATCAATCCCATCAGGGTGTAAGAAAGATCAGGGCTGCTGCCCGTGTGAGATGCTTTTGGCCAGGAATGAGCAACGAGATCCCCCTCCAAATTCAAAATTGTCGGTTGTGCCAAAAAATTCGTTCCACTCAACCAATGGAAACGATTCAGAAATCTGAGTCCTCCAGACCATTCGAAAGCATTTCAGTCGACCCTTTTCAAGCGGCCGGAAAGGAATATATGGTTTTGGTTGATCGGTTTTCAAACTGGCTGGCTGTCTTGGCTTTGAAAGCTCTGGACACTAAAGCATTAACAAGGCATCTTTTGTAGAGGGCTATTTTAGTGGTGGGGGCCTTTAGCTCTGACTCTTCTTGCTTTACCTTATACTTCATGTACTCGATCTCGTCAACCTTGGCTGGCGCCTCGAGTCCCTCTACGGTCGCCGCGATCTCCTTGTACAAGGTAGAGGCCTGGGCATTGCAGGGCTTGGTATTTGTGTTGATTGGCTTGATGATGTCATGGCACCTGTGGACGGGCGGAAAATCATTGTGGTGGATGCCTAAGGCTTTCAGGTCCAAGCACCCAATGAGGGCTGGGCCTGGGATGCCTGGTACAACAGGGTCAAGAGTTATAGGAGAGCCCACGGCCATGGAAACTGGCAGGGAGAGCATGCCAAGGTTGGTGATTGGCGGGCCGTTTGCGGCAATGAGCCGCGTGGACGACGGGGCAAGCGGGATGGTGGAGGGAACCTCCCTCTGTAGGATGACGGACCACGCTGCACCAGAGTCAGGAACAGCCATTAGCTCAAAGAGCTCACTGTTGGAGACTGGGGGACGGGAGACGGTGTTGATGAGCATGGACCTCAACACCCAATTGATTCGGCTAAAGGAGGGGCTCTGAGCGTCCTTGTTGGCGTTGTAACGGCGCCCAAACGCCGAATTGTGGCACTGGGGCTAGCGTTTGCGTCCGCAATCTCTGGTGGGAGACCGAGAGGTAGGCTCCCGTCGAGGGGAGTGGCATACCACATGGATGTGGTCCACTCTCCCGCATTTAAAACAGAGCTTCTCACAAAGCGGGCAAGCTGGCCCCTGATGGCGTTGGGACCAAAACCCACAACAAGCAGCCTCCATTGCGGCAATGATGTCCTCAATGGTCTCCTTGGTGGCCACCACGTTGACGGGGACGATGGCAGGCGTGGCAGCCTCGGCGGCCATGGCCTCAAAGGCCGTGGTGGCGGCGTGTAGCTTCTACTCTCAGCTTCTTAAAGAGAGCCGTCTTAGTCTGGCATCCCATCAAGATGAAGAACATTTCAAGGCCCTCTCTCGTCATCTCTCACAACTTGGTTGCAAAGGCGATCCTGTTGAAGGCGGCCATGTAGTAGGAGAAGCTTCTGCCGTTCTTCTTGTGGGCAAGTAACTCACAGTGCTGGTAAAAGAGGGGATATAACGTCAGGAAATGGCTCTCCAACCGGGTCTTTGGTGACATTCTTCACAATGTCGCACGAGTCAAGGGAGAGGCATGACCTCAGGACACCTATCCGTGTGGCATCCGTGGCCGTATCCAGGTGGGACGCTCCGGCGTATTCGTCAAAGTGCCTCATCCACGGCTGTAGTTCAAGGGGCGTGGAGGACGCTGACAGGGTTGCTGGTTTTACGGAGACAACCAGCCTGAACTGGGGCGGCCTGGGGGCGGCTTGTGGCACCGGCGTAGTGGAGGCAGGGGCCGTGGAAGGTGTGTTTAGAAGGGTGAATTCTATGTCGAGGATCTCTGCATCTACCAGCTTGAAGTCTGCCTCCATTCGGATGGACCTCTCTGTATATTTCATGATGGCCGCCTTGGTGGGGTTGGTCCTCTCTGTTGGGTCATCACTGAGGTAGCTATACCCTTCCACTTCAAACGTCTTCCTGTCGGCCTCTAGCTCGTTGTACTTGGCTTGGAGGTTGGTTGTGTCGCCCTGTGGCGTGTTGGCGACCCTGAGTAGCGTGCCTTGGGTCAGGATAGCGGTCTTGGACGAGGCAAGCGCGCATGACATGGTGGAACAGTTGTGAAAGATCACAAGGTGACGGGGGTCACGGGCTCGCGTGGGGTCGTGAGATGGGCCATGAAATGCTCCATGGATGGGCGTCCATGGCGGTGGGGAGCTCGGCGAGGATTGGGCCGGTTTTGTTTGGGGCGTAGTTCGACTAGTGCTCCATGTTATGCAGTATGCCGAAGGAAAAGGAGGGATGGTGTCTTCTGCTTTAGATTAAAAAGTCCATCCCAATATGTTAATGCAATATTTCACATGAAGCTCATCTGCATCTTTTCGATCTTGTTTAGACCTGCTACGGTCATTAGAGCCCAAGTGGGATGCGTACTCCAAGAGCAACTAAAAGATTGATTTATATAACATTTTCATAGTAAATGGGTCTCAAGATTTGAAGTATGGCCGTTACATGTCTTTCGTTTTTTGGGTCAGCTGATGTTGTTTACATTTGCATGTATTTCTCTTTAGTGCCTTGTATTAGAAGAGTACGACAGTGAGTTCAGCGCACCACTGCGGCAGAATTTTGAACCTTCAATTCCGTTCCAAAACACCGAGTTTAAATGCGTCCCAGTCCCACACCAAACTCGTTTTTTCTTAATGTTATTGCTTTAAAGGTTAGTTTTAAGGTTGAAGTTGCATTTCAGACATCCTTAAACGTAAGTTAATGTTTTAAACACCACTTTATGCGCCACTTTGTCCATTTTCTGGGGAAAAAGTGCATAATCCGAATTTGGTGTTGCTGTGATTGCAGGTAATGATGCCTAAAGAGTAACTTCAGCCTTATAACTAACCAATAAGGGATAAACATTTAACAAGATGCGTTTGGTTTGGACCTGGGACGCATTTAAACTCATTGTTTTGGAACGGAATTGAAGGTTCAAAATTTCACCGCGACGGTGCGCTGAACTCACTGTCGCACTCTTCTAACACAGGGCACTAGTTCTCTTGTGTTCTCTCTTGTAATTCCTTCAAAGTCGAATTTTACAACCAATTTCTGCCAAGTGGTCAAAAATGGCTTTTAATAATTTCCAATTAAAGTAATATTCTTGTTGGCAAAAATCCACTTTGAAGGAATTTCTGCCACTTTCTGCCACCATTTTCTGCCACTTGGTCAAAAATGGCTTTTGATGATTTCTCATCCCTGTCCGTCACACCATCGGAGCCAGAAGCAGGGATGAAAAATCATTAAAAGCCATTTTTGACAACTTTGATGGGAAATTATTAAAAGCCATTTTTGACCACCTGGCAGAAATTGGTGGCTGAAAGTGGCAGAAATTCCTTCAAAGTTGAATTTTGCCATCGCTCTCCAGAAGCGCTACTTAATTTGAGACCATTTTCTACCACCTGGCAGCAGCGATGGAAAAAATAGGGATTGATCGAATTCCTTCCACTTTCTGCCACAAGTGGTAGTAAATGTCAGAAAGTGGTAGAAAGCGGCAGAAAGCGGCAGAAAGTGGCAAAAATGGCAGAAAATGCAGGAAGGTGGTCAAAAATAGCCGCCGGTGGTTAGAATGACCGATCTGGATTTTAAAAGGTGTCAAAGACAAGAAAGATCATAGGTTTGGATGAGTGTTTCATGCGTCCTTTGCTAAACGGAAATTGCAATCGCTGTCGCAAATTGTAATTGTAGTTGATCTAAGATCGATTTGAAATCTAAGATGTGAGTGCGACTACAACATAAAGTGACGAGTTGATGACATCTGATGTCTTTTTCATTGATCGACAATTTCATTATCCTGGTTTCTTGTGTGGCGTTTTCCCGGGTTATAATGAAGCAAAATAAATTTATATTTCCTCGTACTTACCATGCTTAATTAAATTACTGAATCGCCAACATTGTTCAAATTGAACATCTAATTTCCATTAACTATGTGAATGCTGTTGTCATTGAGATATTTCCTACATGGCAACTACTTTTTCAACAGGCTCAAACTGAAAAATGTTTGTGATATGGCTAACAATTTACGTAATTATACGTATCTAGTGTAGATGCACCATTGACCTAGATTCTGCTCGACTTTCTTCCAACCAAGGAAGCTATCCTTGGTGAACAAAAACTGACCCTACATGAATATTCGAGAATTTCAACATATGAAAATTCCATGAAATGGGTGCATATTCCAGAATCCAATTTTGTAGTGAAATTTGCAATTGAACTAAAAAAGTAAGAATCAGAAACTAAAAACATTGGCTGTAATAATACTCCTGAAACAAAAATACATGAAATATCCTAAATAGGGATAAAGTTGATAATGAAGGAAAATATAGGCTACATGGAAATAGAAATCACATATAATTAAATGATGAACAATTGCAATATCAGAGATCGGAAGTACAGAAATTTAAAATAAGTCAAAATACTAACCTCAAACAGCCACGCGACCACTTTGACAGCACAAAAACTCAGCCTAGTTGTGACATCAAGATTGGGACCAACCTTACTGGCGACTGCTAGAAAGTCTAAATTCAAAAAATGTTACTTCAGCAACAGATGCTCCGCTTCAGGTTCTCCTAGTCAAGCACTTGAGCACTTGAGGAACGGATTCTCCTCTTATTCAGGCTGGCTCCTACACTGCTCACCTATATTAGCCAGCTCTTATTCAATCTAGCTATCCAAACATTTCCGAAATTGATTGACAAACTACCGTTTAGATCAATCTACAGTTACCAACTTAAAGGAAAGCAATAGAAGCTGGGATGAGATTCCGTGATCGGATTAAGCCTCTCATTTCATATTGTCACTTGTCACAAGTCTTGCATTTCCAGCTTTGGTTATTGGACCGAAAAAGTGAGACTCTTGCATGAGAATGATGAAACGGGTCTCCAAGACTGATGAGTCACTGAGGAATTTTCATATTGACTCCCTTATGGTCCCCATTCCTCCACCGGGATGAGAGGTAGATGTCATCTTTTAGCCCTCCATATCATTTCCATTTATTGACTCTCTCTACCCCTTCGCTCAATACTCTCCTTAGTTCCATTCTCTCGATGTATAAAGCTCCGCCTATGAACAGTGCAAATTTAGTCATCACCCAACATCCAACATATAACATTATAACAACCAATTGGGATAAATGGGATTACTCTGACAACACAATCTCTTATAGGAGTTGCAAGGAATTATTTTATATGCCCGATTGGCAATCGTTATCGACCCAATTATTAGGGTTTGACAACCCAGGCATGGATAGAGATCTCTTTTTACCAATGTGCTGATATGCCCTCTCCAAAAACTATGGCAACACTACATGTAAAATAATGTCACCTTGAACGTTATTTGCTCGCATGTGGTAGATAACCACCTTGGGAGCGTGTAAATGATTTTAAGAACATGGCCATGACAGAACCGTATACGAACTAAAGCATCGTCATGAGAGAACCACACCCTTATCCAAAAGAGGGAATCTATGCTCCAACATGTTCCGACAGACTTGGAACAGGCGCCGTGAGGGCAACCCTTTCTCTGTACATAATACTATGCTGTGCTCCTACTGAATACACAGCTGTCTACAACTTACTCTCTTGAGGTCAACACTATTCATTTCTAAGTTGGTCTTAAGTTTCACTAAGTCTCGTGTCTTGATCTCGTTGAACTTGATTCGAGCAAAACATGCAGACCGTGATCTAGGTTGACCAATACAGAATTCTTCACCGTTTTTTTCGATTTTAACATGTTCCCCTCTTTCCTTGACTACAGCTTTCTTGTCGGCCAGTATTCCCGCATTGTTAAAGCCAGGATCAAGCTAGGACACTCGGAAATCGGGTGATAAACGTATTTGCTTGTACAATATATGTATTTTTCAAGTCTCGAATTTAGTCAAATGAAGAGACAATTTGATTGCTGCAAGATTTTAAAGTCCTCTGTCAATTTGGTATATAGTTATTGCATTACTTTTCTTTTCAATGTTCTACAATGTCTTTTCGGTTGTCGGTTAGCTTTGCAATAGCATTGAACGTCCCATAGTACAATTCAGAACCATCTGTCAACCTTTTCTCTTTTTCTAAGTTTTTTCAACCCGCTCTCAATCGTGTTTGCGTGTATATATTGCAATCACCAGAGGTCGGAAAAATACGTTGTTATTTGGTTGGAAAAGTTTTTTAAAGCTATGGAAGTCAGCCAAAATAGGTTCCTAAAACGTAAAAATATGTCATCAAAAGGTGAATTTTTCTTCTTTTTTTTTCATTTTTTTGCGGACTTCCTTACCGCTGCTGGGATTCAAATCCCAGGAGTTCAAGACGAGAAGTTTATTCATTTATTTATCTCTATATATATCATTTGATCGACCAACGAATTAGAGTTGGCTGATCTGGCTAGCCCTTGAATATAAGGTTGATCATGATTTTTGGTCAAAAACTTGTCCAAGTCTGACTTGATCCTGTTACTGGATTAACGCCTACATACTCCCTACGAATATTTAAAGGCAGCAAATTGAACAATGAAGGAGCCCGAGAAAGAAGAGAGTTGGACTTCATTGTTTTAACTAGCCTGGATTCTCGAGGGCTTGAAGGAGCTCTCAAAACGCACGTTAAGCCTCTACGGACTCTATTCTTGTTCATTGGTAGTTTTTAAGGCAAAATCATTGTTTTTCAAGATGTTCTTGCTCTTTGGATTGAGCCTTGCCTTTACATCAACAGAAGATTAAGTATCCATGAAGGCTCTTCAATGAATATGTTTTTAAGCATCCTGAATTCATGGTCCCAAAGAAAATAGATAAGTATTTGCTGAATTCATTACCACCAATGTGTCAGAATTTAAAGCAATGAAATACAAAATACTTATGTTGTAGTTCATAGAAAAAGTAAAATTTGCCCTCAGTTACCTAACAATGCCAATCAGTAGATGCACGGATTCTTAGGAGGAGATGATCAAAATATTGGAATTCATAAAAAAAAGCGTGAAACAACAAATACGAGGTGCATATAGATGTTTGCCTTTTAGGGGAAACTAGTATGTTAAAGACATCATATGGAATATCCTGGACAGGGTGAAGATAAGATAAGGGCCAATTTATGTGCCTTCTAAAAGCTCCACCCTATGCATATTGAAACTCAAATTTTCACTAGAAGGGACTTCTGAAAAAATCCAATTTAAGTCCAAAGGAGATTGGTAACCCTCTGAATTTTGACCATCTAAAGACTGACTCTCATACCCTAGATCTTTGCCCTAGGTCTGGTCTGTTGTGAAGAGATTCGCCGTTCTTGCATAAAGTTCTCTACTCACCAATGGTTTGATAATGGACACCGAAAGCTCACCCACTTCCCCCGGCCTTCTGTCAGTCAGTCATTTGCCGGTCCTTGGTTTTGATTACATATAACCTCAAGACTGTGTTGACTTCCATCGTCGAGCATTGTTTTGTGGCAAACAATAGGAGCGTTGCCAATCACTTTTAGGCTCAAATTAGATCATTTGCAGTATGACAATACCCTAGATGTTCAACACTTCCTCTGAAGGAAAGCTTGGGGTTTAATAGCAAACCGAAAATCCTCGTTTTTAGGTTACTTTAAGGCTAAGATTCGGAAAAGATTTTTGCTTCAAAATAGCCAAAATAGTTTAGAACATAATTTAACCTGGAAAAAATATCTTTCCGATCCTTTGCAATAACAACTCTTGAGTCTTATTGATGCAGGTGCTCTGTGCTGTGATGCACCTGATTCGGTGTTTCCGCATGTTCTATGGAGCAGAAATGCAACAAAATACACAAAGAAGGTTTTGATTTTGCATAGTCAGGAGTTTTTGAAAGAAAACGTTCATCAATTGTATCGAAACTGAGGAAATAATATGCACCGTCGTACCATCAACCTGAATTTACATATTTTCACAAAAAGTCGTAACTAGAGACTACCAGGACAGTTGTAACGAAATAGCATGTAACGAAATTACAATAATTTGTTCTTTTATTGAAAATGATGTAATTGTAACGACCCCCAAAAGGCAAAAAGTACTCGCTACTCCTTCCTTTTTTCATGCTCCGGAGTGGCAATAAATTATTAATTTCTCTTTTAGACAATGTTAATGTAAATTTTCATTGATTTATATTTTCATATATCCCAACGTAGGAAGCTCAGGGCTTAGAATTGTATTTGCTTTTATCAACAATGAATGTGGTTGTGTTTTCACATTGTGTTATATTTGCATTGCTGTAGGTATTGTTTTTCATCTTCTCATTCAAATTCCGTTGGACTAAAAGATCTGATGAAGATCGAAATCTTCCTTTGGCCTGAGTATGTTGCACCAAATTTCTCAACTCTCCTCATATCCATCCGACTTTATTCTTTGTCCTTAGTTGAGCCCAGGAAAAGATCGCAGTTTTAGATGTGAAATGTCTAAATAATAAGTACTCCAGGAAAGTATTAATACCAACGCTCTGTAAGTATGTTAAAAGGCGATAAATAGTTGGAGAATGCATAAAAAATCTAATCAAATTCTTTCGATGATTTAGATTTTGATACGTTTTCGACGACAGTTTCAAATAATGGCGAAAAAATATAACAGCAATCAGCAGATCTGTTTTCTTACGTTTGATTTTTCAAAAAAAGCAAAATCGATTTTGCAATGTAACCTCGTTTATGATACCTTGTCTATTTCCGGATTCGAATTCCCACCTTCAATGAATGTAAATTGACTTTTAAAAAATATCTTTCGCATCCCAGTTTCAAAAAGACATGAGGCATGCTTTCCCAATACGATTGATATGGTTGAAATGTTTCAAATTTGGAAAATATATAAAGCGCTTCCATTGGTTTCACCAAAGAAGTATGGCAAAGAATGAAAGTAATGCACTGCTAACTTACATATTTATGTGCACAAGCAAAACAATAAAAAGCGGATTATTCAATAACATCCGATTACATTTCCGCAGTAAATCTTTGAAGATAAAATCCCGTATTTTCTTCAGTCATCTTTAACTCGATCGGTTTTGGTTTCGGAAGTTATTGAACCATTTAAAAAACAGAACCAACATGATCTTGAATAGCCTTTAATAAGTAAAAAGAATTTTGCAACTTCGCTCAAAGCTCAGTATATTGATATCATTGCACAACCTAAAGCACCAGAACCAGCGTAAGAATTTACCAAACTGAGGCCAATTTTGCCAAACAGCCACTTCTTTCACTCAGCCAGTCCCATTGGAGCAATATTCATCCTCTGTTATTATCTTCTTTCTATTAGGGAATCTTGTTTTTCAATAGCGAATCAATCAGCTGTGTTTTTGATTGAATTTCCTGTCTGAGTGCAAATTGTTGCACAAGTGTGAAAAGGCATTTCTCCTACCTGAATATTATTAACTTACACTTAGTTGACGATGCATTAGAGATGAGTGAACCAAACTGAGTGTTAGTAATACCAATTAATTGAAAGACAACATTCTGCTGGATTGACGTAGTAAAAACCGCCATGTTTGTACTAGAGCTCTGTTATTTGAATTTATAAATTCAAAGTGCGCCTCTCATGACTAGTTGTTAAATACACATCAAGGTTTCACCTTTGCCTGTTCCATTTTTGTTACATCTTGACAAGAATAAACAACGATCGCATTTCATGCAACAGATGTCAGACTATTTGAAACAGACAAATTGAGCAAAAAAGTGAAATTCTTAATTATTTCGTCAATAGGACATGCTCACGGGGGTCTTTGTTTACCCCCTTGCACTTGAGCGCCCCCTTTTGACTTACGTAGGGATGTGTCGAAGTTTTGGCTATGGCATGAGTAAATAACAATACCGTCGAAATAAGCGGAGCTGCTACACACAAAAAACAAAGGATAAAGCTAGAAGCGATAAAAAGGTAAAATTTAAAGCTCGCTTTGAGACAGAAGTTCAATTGTTGGTTGAAAAAGCGGTGGCATTTTTACGGTTGACACATCCCTACATATCCGAAAGATGGCGCTTGGGCGCAAAGGGGTACGAAAAACCAAACAAACTGAGGCTGCGATCGTATCCTATTCAAGCTTCATGGCTCGTTCATGGTCAAACATTTTTAAAAAATCCCGCCCTCGGGCTGGACACTCCTAGTCAGAAGCTGAGGGGTGGTAAGTTTATAATCTTAACCTTTTCGCGCCTTCGTTCGTGAGTGAGATGAATTCGGGTAAAGACTTAAATTCGTGAAAACTGGAGCATAATTGTTGGAAATGATCAGTAATAACATCTGAAAAAAAAGATGGAGGGTGAAACACGATCTAAGGTAAAGCCTAAACATCGTTTTAGCCCCGTGTTCTAATGAGATTAAAGCCTACCGAGGTATCCGCCGACAATTGGAAAGACCTCCAGTTAAATTGCGACCTCCATGGACTGGCTAAGTTCAAATTAAATGATGAACACTGGCCCCAAATTGTGGAAAGATTCGAAGAATTAGACCTGGTTCAATTCTGAAAACAGAAATCGTTAATAAAGGATTATATCCGGCGCCGGGGTTTGAAACCACGACACCTGGGGAGATGATTTTTGCCTTGTTCACGCTGCCTCTTAGACCACTCAGCTACTGCCGTCTCAGTTAATGACTCTTCAAGGCTTGCTCCAATCTAGCAATCTCTGAATGTGTTCTGAAGGGTGGAACGAGGACAAAAATTCCAAAAGATTGGAAGACTTTGTTAAAAAAGAGTTGTAAACTAGCAATTCGAATCCAGTAATTGTGGTTAGTCTCCAAAAAAAAGTTGAACGTGGTTCTGGGTAAGATTAATTGAATTAGCAAAATTATCTCAAGATTAGCTGAAACAGGAATTGTCCATAGACGTAGCTTAGACAAAATGATTTTAGTTTTTGAGAGTGTTTGCTCATTTTAGTTTTTGAGAGTGTTTGCTC
>NC_081451.1:4021304-4028960 GCF_007210705.1 Tigriopus californicus
AGGATCCCTATTGTCGACACAGTTGGGTCCATGAAGTCATTGGAAAAAATCCCCCTCTCATGTTCAGCCAGAGGACATGAGTTCAATATCATGGCATTGCCAGAGTCAAGCGCGGCGCGTTCGGTTCTCCACAGGAAGGACGTACACGCCAACGTCGCCATACGCCCTCGTACACCTCCTTTGCCTCAATGCGGCAAATACGATCTAAAAGATGCGTGGGGCTCATGGCGACCAGAGGGGGGCTTAGGGCTACCAAGTTTGGGCAGAAGAGAGATTAAAGGAATTGAGGGTGAGGTTGTAGGAGAGGGAGGGGAACAAGGGGAGGGAAATAGGGAAGGAGATGAAAGGGGTGGGGTAAGTCTGTTGAGAGACTTGACAATGAGGTTGAGACAACTGCTGTTTCTTCCTCCTAGTGCCACTGAGATGGGGCTTTGTGCATTTGAAATTGAGGCATACCTTGTGCCTCAAAGATCTCATGCACATAAATGGGTGAAAAAAAAAGATGAAAAAGTAGAAGAAGAAGAAGAAGAAGACAGAGCCAAGAGAGCCAAAGAGAGAAACCAGCGCGTGTGAATGAGAACCAGCTGTAGAGCAGGTAAAGAACACACGTGCTAGGTGGAAACCAAGGAGGAACGTACTCCCTGGGGACAGACAAGAAGAAGAGAATAGGTGATTTCGCTAGGTTGGGGCTACCAACAGAGAAGAAGAGATAAGAGTTGTGGACTACGATGACCTACTCTTGGCTATCTACTTTATTAAATTGTTCTAGATGAAAATGACACTCTACCAATCAGCTGTCTTGCTCGGGTAATGAAAGAGGGGGTAATTGCTTGGCCATGGAAGAGGGAAAACATACATGGGCAGAAAATGGTTTGATCCTACTTTTTGAAAAGGGGGATTCTTGTGTCCAACGGAGATTCACGGCGATGACGTCGGTTCGATTGGATTGAAGGTCCAGAATCGAATTGACGGAGTATAACTCAGAAGTTGCACCTGTACTCAGCTCCAAATAGTATTCAACATGTCTATGGTGGCTCACTCATGTATGCAATGCACTTCCCCAGGTCCTCTTGACTCTGCAAGGCTTCGTGGGTCCTGACTCCAGTCATTGACTTTCACTCTTCATGTTTCAAAATGGATAGACTCAACTTCCAGTACTCTGTCATTATGTTCTCGATTCATCTACCAGCAAGAGCTTCAAGATGGGAGTTGTTTTCACTTTCAATGTTCAATGGTGACTTGCTTTGCTTTGATTTGTTTGCTCGTCATCTGGCCAGTTCAGCAAGCTAGCTTGGGCCCGACGATTAAAGAGGGCTAGGAAACGCCAACTCAAGGCAGCTTGGACACGCCGATTCAAGACAGCTTCAGCATGACAATTCATGACGGCGTGGGGACTTCATTGATTGTCTGTGATGCCAGTTCAAGACAACTAGAGCACGCCGATTCACGATGGCGTGGGGACGCCATTGATTGTCTGTGACGCCAGTTCATGAAAAGCTAGAGCACGCCAATTCACGATGGTGTGTGGACGCCATTGGTTGTCTGTGACGCCAGTTCAAGAAAAACTGGAGCACGCCAATTCACGTTGGCGTGGGGACTCCATTGTTGTTTTGTTTTACCGGGTGTTCCTTTTTCCCCAAATATTTCAATACACTGTTCCGTGTTTATCCTGTACATCATTTATCCCCATGACCATGATGATGTGCTGGATTAAGCACGGAACCATTGGGGATGAGCCGGTCGATGGGGCTCCCACTTCCATCCGAGGTTGCAGATCACGTCGGGGTCACCACTGTGGCGGACCCTACGCCCGCCAGTTGATCAAATCGGAAGGAGGTAGTACATTTGCTTATGGATCATAATTCCTAACTACTTATACAATAGGAGTGACTACCCGACGCGCCCAGACGCTGTTACAGTTAAGGGATCATTAAGGACGTCATTTAGGAGCAGCCATGATCCGGCGACCTTAATGAATCTTTAATAATTTTTTTGCCTCTTTGTTCAATCCTTAATGACTTCTTCATTCGAAAAGTCTTGTTCAAGCTCTTCACTCCAAAGTCTTTATTGTTACCTGGAGTATTAAACCCTTAATGTTTCACGTTTCAACTGTGAAGACAGCGTTGAGTTTAACAACTATTGCAAAGGAATTGAATCTGTACTGAGGATCATATAATTTATAATATTGTTATTACAACATTTTAGACCAAAACAAATGCAAAAGTTCAAATATAATTTTTTATACCTTTAAGGACTTTCATCGTTAAACTGTTGCTCTACATACTTTGTTACATCATTACACTTTCTTTAATGGTGACGTGATGAGAATTGAATTTCAAAAGATAGATCTAATCATTATATATGAAATTATTTTTGTTATAAAAGCCAGATTTTTCTTTTGCTAGGACAAATGTGAATGAAAAATATAACCTATCCATTGCTACACAAAATTCATGTATAGCTCTAGCAAAAGAAAACGAAACATTAATCGTGAGGTTTTTCAGTTTATACGTGTTAATATTGTTCTTGTTTTTGTCCCAGCCATCAAGCAGCCCAGCTCTAGCCTTACACTGACTTGACATTGTGTTGAGTTGGTAGTAAAAAGTCAATGATTGACGATTTCAAGATGAGATTGTCGCACTTGATCTCACAGTCCTCAGAACTAGTTGGTCTACTTGGCAACAAGTTTCAGTATGAGAAAGGGTACTATTTTTATGTATTGGCGACAATCCATGCTATTGAGTTGAGACAAATACCAATTACTTGGCCAATCCATATACACGAGTACTTTTTCACTTACAAAAATGAATGCCCCCCTAAATTTTGGAAAGACATAAGGCCAGAAAATGTGACGCTTTGGACGAAACTGTCGCACATTATTGTATTTTTCGACACTCTGTGCATGAGGGTGTTGCTGGAAAAAAATAATGCCATTAGAAAAGTGCTAAACAGTTAAAGAGTAATTAAACTCAAAAATGAAATCATTTGAATGATCTTTTGACGTGTTCCTTATATCCCAAGTTCCAATGCATATTGTATTTAATGACACTTCGCTTCCCAAATTCGTTGCTGTTTGTTTAATGGTTTTAGCAGCCGTGTTGAAAAACGAAAATGAGCTCAAGCGAGCTAGCTCACATGCAAGCCAGTTGTTTGATAGTATTATGGACAAAAAGGATGTGATTTCATATCCCCGAAAATATTTACGAACCTGACCTCCTTAGCCCAGTCCATGGCACCACCGAGTGACAAAGCGCCGGACCTGACAATCCCTCTTGAGGTCACTTGTAACCCAACAAATCATATCTTATCAACCAGCGGGTTCGTTTTCAAGCTGACGTTATCGCCGAATTTCAATATCTTGTCATCTTCACCGAGTACCCGCCAGAAAATGAAGCCCACACGACCGCTTTTGCCTTAATGACAACTTTTCTTTAATAGGATATTGACAGAAAGAAAATGCCCAGTTGTTGTGGATGATGATGTCCTTATATAAAGTTTCTCACATTGAGGTCATTAAAGCGTGTAGACTAGCTTAAAGTAATCGTGAGAATGTATTTCCTTTCTTCTCTTGCAACAGATGTAAATTTGGATGAGCATGCAGAAAACCGAGCAAGAGCTACACAACCCCTTGTAAAAATATAGATCGAAGGGTTGACATACCGCATACACAGATATACATTTCAACCAGCCTGAAATCTATCAATAGGTGGCACCACACGACCTGATTTGGTTGAAGTGGGAATTTTACCAATAGAAACAAGCTTAAGAGATCCACACTAACTGTCTTCATTTGGCCGTTAAGATCAATGACGCCGGTCTTGTCCCCCGACGAATTACCCTGAACAGGCCTTCATAAGAGGAGTCAGAGACGACCTACCGCGATCAACTAACAATAAAGTCCAACTCTCTTCTTTCTCGGCTTCGTCATTGTTCAATTTGCTCCTCTCAAATATTTGTAGGGAGTATGAAGGTGTTGAAACAGTAGCGGTATTTAAGTCAGACTTGGACAAGTTTCCAGATCAACGCTATATTCAAGGGCTTGTATTGGTCAACCTAGATCACGGTCGTCATGTATTGCTCGAATCAAGTTCAACAAGACCAAGACACGAAACTGAATGAAGATTAGGACTAGCTAAGAAATGAATACTGTTGACAGGAAGAGAGCAAGTCTTAGACTTCTGTGTATTCAGGAGGAGCATAATATTATTTACAGATTTACTAACTCATATTTACGTCTTAAGAAACAATCGAACTTTTGAAAAGTACTTCAGGGTAAGATTTAGGCCTCCATCAAACATGACCAGTTACAAACTGAGAGTAAGGTGGTTCAGGACGTCAGGTCGAATCCCAAGGCCTTTTTCTCTTATGCCAACTCTAAGAGAAAGATGAAACACTCTGTTGGGCCTTTTGAGGTTGATGGGGAAGCCATTAGCGATGTTGAGGTTATGGCTAACATGCTTGAAGATCAGTTCTCTAGTGTGTTTTCAACCCCACTGAGTTCAGGGCAACAGCCCCATTGCTCTATTGATGAGTTTGTTGAGATTGGCAAGGCTTGTCAAGTTGAGCGTTTACATGATCTTGTAGTCACGGATCAAGATGCTTTAGAGGCTATCAAGGACTTGAGGTTTCAAGTTCTCTTGGCCCTGATGGTGTGACATCTCAGTTTCTGATGAGATGCTCACTGGCTCTTGCTCCTGGTTTCTCGTACTTAATGCCAAAATTCTACTTTGCAAAGAACCTAGAAATAATCTACCCTTGGGTTACTGCGAGTAATCTGTCCCTGAACGGAATATTGCGAATGTGTTTGCGAAGATCATGAAGTTCAAACTTGTTAAATTTCTTGATATCCATGAAATCCTTCCTCCTAACCAGCACGGGTTCCGAGCACTTTTCAGCCCGACGACCAAACTGATTGAACATATAGAGCAGGTTCTTGATGGACTAGAGAGTCATTAATCAGTTGATGTGTTTTATCTCGATTTTGCCAAGGCCTTTGTTAAGGTAGATAATGGTCTTTTAGTTAACAGGCTCCATGAGATTGGGATCCAAGGCAAGGTTGTCAGTTGGTTCAGAAGTTTCATTTATGGTAGGACGCAATTGGTTAAGGTTTAGGGTCCCTTAGTGACATATATGATGTCAAGTTAGGTGTTCCTCAGGGCTCCATTTTGGGTCCTCTCCTTTTCATCAGCTTTGTTCGATGTAGCGCATGGGCACATGTACGATACTCTCCGTACTTCAACTCAGTAGTCGTGCTCTGTTACTCGAGGAGTGCAGAGATCCTACCTATAATTTCACGTTGTGAACACTGAACCACACGATCGCAAAAATATACTACTTTTAAGGCATAATACAGCGACTCTTTCATAGTCTTATTAAATGGTGCATCGTCAACATAGAACCCAGTTCTACCAACCAGTGACCAGTGCTTTTGTTGAAAAGTGCGATCACACATTCTAGAAAGTGTTCCATAGTGCTTCAAAGAAAGTGCTTTTTTCTAATGCAAGGCTCAAGATTTGAATCCAGAGTCAACCCGTGATTCCAGGAGAACAACCCTCCGCACAATCATGCTACCCGGCAAATCTTGAAGATCGAGCGTTACTACTGGAAAACCCGTAACTGCGGAGGATCCAGATAAGACCGTCGAATTTATGTACCAATTGGGGTCTTCAAATTCAACTTGAATTGGTAGAAGCTGAATACTTTCTACCGATACCATGACTACATATTCAACAACATTTAAGCAACCATGACTCATCTTCAAGATCGTTAACATACGATATCTCTCTTCCCCCTATTTTCCCGAATTTGCTGACAATCAAGTCATAACAAGTGCAGCAATTAGCGTAGAAATTCAAGAATAGGATCCAAGGGGAGTTATCAATCTGCCGGCGATAAAGGGGGGGGTATTCTTTGTTCGATATCGAGAAAAAGAAACAAGAGCTATGGATTTATTGATTTGCAATCCCAAAAATTAGTCGACAATTTTTGGACATCAGAGTGCTTCCAAAGAAAACATAGATTCGGTGAGGAACTAGAAGAGTTTGCAGTATTCACAGAATTCAACGAAGGTGTAAAACTTTCTCCTTTCTATTCTAAAAGTGTAGTGAGTCATATCATGAGCGATGAACAACACTGAAAGAAATAGATTGTTGGACAAAACAGCAAGAACTATTCTTAGAGTGGAAGAACGATTACATGCAAGGAAATTTTGCCAGGTTCGTCAAACGACAAAAAATTCAATCGTTACCTGGGTAAAGTTCTCAAACAATTCAGTGCAGGACAAGTGGCACCCTGTAAGGAAGGAGAGACTTAGTATAAAGTGTTTGTCCCCTGATCACGCGTCAGTGCAGTGCGAAAAAAGCGACGGCTGCAGCCTCTGCGATAAAAAGTATAAACACAAAACCACGCCTGGGACATCTGCTGTACCGTACATCCGAAAAGCGACGGCTGCAGCCTCTGCGATAAAAAGTATAAACACAAAACCACGCCTGGGACATCGTGGAACAAATAGACTTCTTCCTCGGTAGGGCAAGGCTAGGACCAGATAGGATGGCAACCCCTAACCCACAAAAGGAAGGGTCTGTTAATATATGTATGTCCACTGGTTCCACTACGTAAATCTAGGTTAGGTGACAACAGTTTCTTATGTTTCCGTAGCCGCCAGTTTCTGTTACAAAGAAGACCACGCTGTCTGAAGAAGAGTCGAATAAAGTATCTCCATGTGCAACGACGTAGAAATCTTAGTCCTCCATTAGCTTGTACTTCACGACCTCTAAAACTAAATTTCAACAGGTTATGGGTCCAGTTCATGTTTTGTGAAGTTAAGAGGAAGGATGTCTATCGATCACAAGACCGGGTTTATCCCACTAACCGGGGCGAATTAACCAACGTGGAAGGTTCAATGTCGAATGACGTTGATCAAGGACGGTCTGTGGGGAATCGTTGATGGGACCGAGGAGGCGCCCATGGAGGAGACCGGCGAGGTCGCTCGGAAGTTTGTCGCGAGGCGAAATCGTGCATTGGCCACCATTGTGTTGGCAGTGGATCCGAGTTTACTTTATCTGTTGGGTAATCCTACCGACCCGGCCGAGGTGTGGAACCGGCTGGAAGGTCAGTTCCAGCGCAAGACCTGGGCCAACAAGTTAGAGCTGCGCAAGAGGTTATTCAGTTGTCGTTTGGCCGATGGTGGGGATGTTCAGGACCACCTCAAAGCCATTACTGAGATTTTCCACGAGCTGGCGGTGGTGGGCAACCCAATAGAGGAAGAAGATCAAGTCGTCTATCTTTTGGCAAGTTTGCCGGAGAGTTACAACGTTTTGGTCACGGCACTGGAATCCCATGCTGAGGTCCCGGATTGGGAGGTCGTAACTGAGCGTCTACTTGGCGAGGATCGCAAGAGGCGTGGGTCGGATGCCAAAGAGGCCGAGAAGGGCCTAGCCGCCACTCAACACAGGAGTGTGGAGTGTTTTCGTTGTGGGAGGTTCGGACACGTCAAGAAAAACTGCCGGGTGAGAATGGCAGGGAAGAATTCCAAGACAATCAAAGGAGAAGGCCTACAAGGCTGGGTTTGGCAGTCAATCCCATGTGGAAACGGATTATGGTCTCCCCGCGGGTCACACCTCGACTAATACTTGGATTGATCGACGACAAGCCTGG
>NC_081451.1:4029011-4121515 GCF_007210705.1 Tigriopus californicus
TATCTTATGAGCTGTCTCATCACAGAATGGGCATTTCTTAAGCTCAACAGTGCATCTAGCACTATACACACACCTGAATTCGGGCTGATGAGTTTTCGTCGTTCCTTTTAACATGGATGACCGCCCGGATTTTCTTCTTCATTCTTGACTTTGGTTTGTCTCTTCAACTCTCTAGCGTCTAGGAGACTTTCATTCTTTATCGTCTCTTGTCTCTTTCTTAACACATCCGATGATTGGGCTCGTCAATGTTCATTAGGCGAGTTGACGGTTGTTGATTCTTTCCGTCATCATTGCAGGCTGATTGGTTTGATACTTCAGCGACGAAGAAAGCAATTGGTTCCAAGAAGAAGAGAAGATGGCTGAACACCCGGTTCCTACCTTATTTCAAGATATGTCGTTTGATCTAGGGGAGAGGAGCTCCAGTATTGAAGAAGAAGAAGATGCGAGGGTCGGAAACGAAGAACGAAGAAATTGTCGACCAATTCGAAACCGTAAACCTCCAGAACGACTTGGAGAATGGACATGCCCTGCATTTGTCGATGATCCAACGTTTTCCAACGAAGCGTTTCAGCGGGATGATTGTGAAGAGTGGAAAAAGGCAATGTCAGAAGAAATCAAGTCGTTGGAAGAACATGATGTTTGGGATTTGGTCGAGAAACCCAAGGACAGGAAGATCATTGGAACCAAGTGGGTTTTCAAATTGAAACGGGATGAGCATGGTAATCCAGTAAGATATAAGGCAAGGTTGGTTGCTCAGGGATATTCCCAACAACTTGGATTGGACTATGAAGAGACCTTTTGCCCAGTGGCTCGTTTTGAATCAATTCGAACCCTTCTAGCTATTTCGGCATTGAAGAACTTAGTATTGCATCAAATGGACATTTCTAGTGCGTTCTTGAACGGTGAGCTTCAAGAGGAAGTGTATGTGCGTCAGCCCATTGGAATCGATACCTCGACGAAAGGAAAAGACATGGTGTTGAAACTTAAAAAGAGTCTCTATGGTTTAAAACAGTCACCTCGTTGCTGGAATGTCATGCTGGACGGAATTTTAAAGAGCATTGGTTTCGATCAGATCCAAATTTCAACAGGGTCCCTCTCTGCCATTCGTGAGGCGGATGGTTTGGCTGAGGCCAAGAAAGAGAGGACAAATCAAAAAAGGGCGTTCACGAGGAGACTAAAAAAAACTCAAAAATTCCTTGGGTTGCGACTTAGTTGAAGTAGTCAACATGACCTATAGGCGCTTGAAAAAGCCTTTTCAAATCTGATCTTGGCAGAAAACCAAATTAAAACCCTCGCCCATGGGGATGATTATGGTGAGGATGATCTGGCTTCCTTTGAGGAGAAGGAAGATCAGTATGATGAAGCGGTTACGCAATCAGCCGCATTCAGCAAAAGTCCTACACTGTTGGCAGCCCAAAGGACGCAACTGACAACCACATCTATGGCTGGAGGCAAATTACCCAGTCTCGACCTTCCAAGGCTGACAGGCAGCTTGATGGAATACAGAGTGTGGAAAGCAAAGTTTCTAAATTTGATGGACAAAAGGACGGATTTTACACACAAGTCAAAGATGGCATACCTCTTCCAATGTGTAGAGGAAAGAGGTGCAGCGTCCATTATGCTCCAGAGTGTACCCGAGATCGGGAACAACTATAAGATGGCGTTGACCATCCTGGAGGATGAGTTTGGGGATCCACAACTCCAAACTAATGAAATAATGTATTCTCTTGTTATAAGAGAGAGAATCCTAAAAGGAGATAGGGTGGAAGAACTCCAAGGCCTATATCACTTCCTAAAAAACTCAATTGCCAACCTTGAAAGCCTGAGGGTCGACACTTTAACTACGCCCAACTTATTATTACCTATTCTGGAGACAAAAATCCCGAGAGACATGGCTACAGAATGGGCAAAGGAAAAGGGAAAATCCCCGCGTATAGAAGAATTCTTTGACTTCTTAATCACGTCAATAAAGGCTACAGCAAGTGCTCAAAGATCGGCCTATGGAATGACCAACCAACATCTCCAACAGAAAAACTAGCCTAAGGCCACAAGAAAGACATTAGCCACAATTTCCAAGAGAGGGAAAAAGGACAAGCCAATAAAAAAGAAATGCTTGTTGTGTTAAAAAACCACATTTGAACTTCAAGTGTGGAACCTTCAGGAGCAAAACTCTGCAGGAGCGGCAGGAAGTTGCAAAGAAGGAAAACCTTTGTCAATGCTGCCTAAATAAGGGTCAATTAAAGACAGAGTGTTAAAAAGAACCTATGCATATGTGGGGAAAACATTTACCCTTGCTGTTTGGCAAGGAATCACTAGTCCGCACAATAACAAATTCTACAACCAGTCTGTTAGTAGTATGTTTTGGTATTGCCGTGGGCAAAAACGGAACTGGACTAAGGGTTAGTATGTTATTAGACACAGCCGCTACCAATTCCTATATATGTGATCACATCAGGAATTATATCAATTTCTTTCCTTGGGAAGGACGATAATGATACAACAAGTTCCCAATGGACACCGCACAATGACCTACGACAAGGTGGAAGTTATACTTCAGAGTACCTTTTCATATTTTGAAACAACGTGTAAGGTATGGTGACAAAGGACATCGTTACTGTTGTGTACGCTTCGTGACTGACTTTATTTCTGACTAATACACATTTATATACATGACTAGAATTAACATTAACATTGAAAGAGCATGAGCAACATGCTCATCACCGGGATATCACATCTCCCTCACACAGGAGGGGAGTCATCCGGGGTCACGAGGCCGTCCCAACACAGGGATCACGAGCCCATCTCAACACAGGGATCACGGGGCCGTCCCAATACAGGGATCACGGGGCTGTCCCAACACAGGGATCACGGGGCCGTCCCAACACAGGAACACGGGGCCGTCCCAACACAGGAACATGGGGCCGTCCAGGAACACGGGGCCGTCCAGGAAGACGGGGCCGTCCAGGAACACGGGGCCGTCCAGGAACACGGGACCGTCCAGGAACAGGGGGCCGTTCAGGAACAGGGGGCCGTTCAGGAACACGGGGCCGTCCAGGAACAAGGGGCCGTTCAGGAACACGGGGCCGTCCAGGAACACGGGGCCGTCCAGGAAGACAGGGCCGTCCAGGAAGACGGGGCCGTCCAGGAAGACGGGGCCGTCCCGGATCACGGTGCCAACCGGGTCACAAGGCGTCCGGGTAAGGGTCTTTGGCCGTTGCCTCCACGCTCCAATCCCCTCCACGGGGAGAGCCACACACCTTGCTCACTCCCCTCCACGAGGAGAGCCACACAGGAGGCCACAGCCGGACTATCGACTGCGCCATGTTGTGTACGCTTCGTACCTGACTTTATTTCTGACTAGTACACATTTATATACATGACTAGAATTAACATTAATATTGAAAGAGCATGAGCAACATACTCATCACCGGGATATCACAGTTACGGTCCCCCCCATGAGCCTTCCAATTACCTGGCAGCAAAAAGATCTTGCACTAGATTATCCAACGGAAAACATGCCTATTGATATCCTGTTGGGAGCAGATTCAGGATCATATGCCATGACAGGCATTCAACAAAAGCTGCTGGACAACATTACCATGTTTCACACACACTTTGGCAACGTGTTGTGGGGAAACAGCGGAACTACCGAGGTGAGCTCCATTCTTGCAACAATGAATGAGCCTCAACCCTAAACAAACTCTAACCTCGAATGTCTGATACAACAGGACATCGAGGCAAAAGACATCCCGGATGACAACGTGGATGTTAATCTAACTTTAGAAGAACAACATGCACTTGATCTCTTTTAATCTGCCCTGAGTCATACCGAAGGTGGGCGATACATAACGGGCCTGCTCTTCAATCCCTTAAAACCAAAGACTGTCAATAATTTCAGGGCAATGCTCAACCGCTTGTGCAATGAGGAAAGAAAATTGTCGAAAAATCCTAAAGTCGCCGAGCTCTACAAGGAAACGTTCAGAAGTCTGAGGGCGGAAGGGCATGTTCCAAAGGTAAGTTACCTTGTTCCCGAACAAGGACGAGGCATACTATAACCCACACAGACCAGTGGTCAAAATGAGAAGAACCTCAACCAAAGTCAGACCTGTGTATAACGCAAGTGCATCAGATCGACATGGCAATAGCCTCAATGACGCAGTCTTCATAGGCCAAAAGAATCCAAGGGACCTAACAAAGATTCTGATAAGATTCCGACGTTTTCCAGTCGCGATATTGTCAGACATCAAACAAATGTTCCTCTGCTTTGATATAAGGCAGGAAGATCTAAAATATCAACACCTCCTGTGGAGAAACATGGGGGTGGACAAGAATCCCGAAGCCTTTCAGATTGAGAGAGTCTTCTTTGGTGGAAGAGACTGTCCTTTCAAATGTTAAGAGGCCTACGGAAATCATGTCAACCAATACAAAACTAAAATGCCAGAGACTTGTGAGGCGCTCACTTTGAATACCTCTGTTGATGACTCTCTAAACTTATTACGCTCAAAAGAAGAGGGACAAAACTTCGTATAAGAGGAAAGCAGCATCCTGGCTGGGGGAGAATGTAACTTACAAAATGGGTCTCAAATTTCCCGGAAGTTCTCCTAGGGGTATCGAATCAAGTTAGAGGAGAACTAAAACCAATTAAAATGTCTAGTGGAATGGACATTCAATTTGATAAATCAGAGGAGAGTCCATCCAGTAAAGGCATGACCTCTACTTGGGAGTGCAATGGTGCCCTTCCACAGACAACCTCATGAGGGCCAAATTACTTCTACAGGAGTGTTGGCAAAACAAGGAGCTTGATTGCAACACAACCCTTCCAGTTGAAATTTCCTCTGCATGGTCTAAGTGGCGTGCGGAATTATCACAACTTGAGAATTCAAAAATTCCTTGTTGCCTGATTCTACAAGCCAAAAGGGAACAAAACCTGTCAATCCATGCTTTCACTGACTGTTCAGGAAAGACCATGGGAACGGTGATATACCTCAGGATGGTATATCCAGAGGGTCTTATCAGTTGTCAACTGGTGATGGCAAAAACAAATTTGTCCCAATGAAAATGATTGTGGACATAGAGAACCTTGAGAAAGGGACTAACTCATTCGCCAGATTGCAGCTAAAGGCTGGTGACATGGGCGTGAAGCTGGCAACTCACGTTGCAGACGCTCTGCAACTGCCAACAAAGAGAATTACTTACCTCACAGACTCGCTTACAGTCATCCAATGGCTGAGGCAACCCGCTTAAGCAAGAGCTTAAGATCGGGTTTGCAGTTCCAACCTACCGTGAAAGAGACATGAGGAATCTCTTCACAATAGACCGTCCAGCTCACATCGCAATAAAAGGATCTTATTGGGAAGTCAAACCCGAGACCAATTGGAAGGCGTCAACAATAACGGAATGGTGTTTATTGACAGCCTTGGCAAATGCGAACGGTCTAACAACATTTTTCGGTGTCCACATGAGAAGACAACAGTTCTACATTACAACAAGCCGTGTTTTGGAGCCATATGGAACAGACACGAATCGCAAATCGAATCGTACCATTTGACTCTAAGATCTTTCCGCCTTTCTCCCCAAGAAGAATCTTAGGTCTACCACAACCACGACTCATCAAATGAACATATTGAATCATGTTGTGACCATCCTAATGGTTAAAGTGAGTGTCGTGGATGTGAGTCTGCTTGAAGGGCGGCTCTATCAACTGCACAAAGTGAACAAGGCACTAGCAGCTAATTGACAATGAGTAAAGTGCTTAATGTGTTATTGGGAAAAAATCCTGAGATCTGGAGCAGATCTCTTGGGGGAGTGTTCTATGAAGCGCGTGTGCGCATGTATGAATCTCTCCGTACTTCAACTCATTCGTGCTCTGTTACTCGAGGAGTGCAGAGATACTACTTATAATTTCACGTTGTGAACACTGAACCACGTAATTGCGAAAATACACTACTTTTAAGGCTTGAAACAGCGACTCTTTTATAGTCTTAATAAAATCTTTATTGCTCCACTTCAAAAGCTTGGTATTAGTACTGTCAGTATCTCTTCCTATGCTGATGATACAAAATTGGTAGTTGGTAGGAATGGTCTGAATTCCGGTTGTCTGGTAGAGGTCCTATACCAACATGGCACTGAATGGAATAAAATTCCGCTCAATGACCCTTGGGTCGACGTCATTAGACACTCCATTATTCAATTATGAAGTTACGGTCATTCAATAGATGTCATCCCGGAAAGATTTATGTGAAGTCCCACAAAATGATGGAAAGTTCGATGAGCATATCTAGTTGAAGGTGGGTAAAGCTTTTCAAATGTGTGGTTGGATGTATCGCACGTTTACGTCCAGAGAGAGAATCACGTTGCTAACTCTGTACAAGCCGATTGTCCAACCGCATCTTGGATATGCCTCGCCCATTTGGGCTCCGATTAGTTTAGCAGGTTTGCAAAAGTTCGAGCAGGTCCAAAGATGATTCACTAGGAACATCACAGGAATGAGAGAGCTCTCGTATTGGGAGAGATTAGAAAGGTTGGGATTGTACAGTATTCAGAGAAGGTACGAAGGGTATCTGATACTGTACGTTTTAAAGGCATTCGTAAGCTTTGTCCCAAACCAGGATTCAGGGTCAATTGTAGTGACCGTAGAGGTTTAATGTGCGTTTCGAGAGCACCTTCAAGCCATCGAGAATCCAGGCTATTTAGAACAATCAAGTCCACTCTTATTTCTCGAGCTCCTTCATTGTTTGATTTGCTTCCCTCTAATATTCGTAGGGAATACGTAGGCCTTGTTGATCCGGTAGCATCTTTCAAGTCAGACTTGGACAAATATTTAGATAGAATTCCTGATCAACCCTACATTCAAGGACTTGGTTAATGGAAGATCCTCTAGACAATGGAGTCAGCGATAGTAGAGATGCTTTTTATATCACAAGGGGATATTAGAAAGATTGTGGACATTGCGCAATGGGTGAAACCAGGGGTCATGACGGATCCACGAGACAACGGAATCCAAGGCAATTAAACTGCTGTTCAAGAGCAAATGGGAAAGTCTTAAAGATTCTGGACAAGGCGTATCAGGTAGGATATAATTCGAGAAATCTCTTGCTAGGTAGGAGTGTCCACCAAGCCATGGATGTGATTGTAGAGGGGCCAAGGGTGGCATATATTGAAAAGACTCCCATAAACACTGAGAGAGTAATGAGCCATTGGGTTACAATGCTTGGGAACGAGTTGTGTCCACGACGAGATGTTGAAGCCTGTACTACTCATGCCATGGTTGTAGTATCCATTTATGAGGCGAATAGGCGCAAGGGATGCACCCAGAATGAACCAGAGAGTTCCAAACGATGTCACAACTAGATAAATCACCAAAGATAGTAGTCGGATGCATGGGGAGGTCAAGGCGAGTTACAATGGTCAAGAAACCAAATATGCAGTAGATAGAAAGCTGGAGAGTAAAATATGCAATATAATCCAAGTGGGAATGAGAAGTAGAAACTGAATCGTAAGCTCCGCAAGAGAGAAGAAATCCGCAAACAACATGACCCTAGAAACGTCAGAGACAGTTGTATCAGCGCATGGCTGGAGTAAACTAAATCAACGTACATGGTCATCCAAGTGAGGGTTTAGACTAAAGACAGACATGGTCTCAAACGGAGATAAATGAGCCACATGAGTGCGACGACGAGATCCAGAGCTAATATGCTCCAAAGTTGCAGTATTTCCATGGTCACCTAAAGCGGTGATTTTGTAAGGACCGTCATGGACTAATTGAAAAGCAGAATGCTTTTGGATTAAAGCATCATTCAGCACGACAAGACTTCAGACAGAAAGCAGTTTGTGTCTTCGGCGACGGTTTGCGTGATTCCTGGAGCCTTCGTGATGTTTTCTAACGTTGATTGTACATGAGAGTGACTATGACGAAGGCCATTTCATCGCAGTACAATAGGAGTCCAAGTTGGGGCAGGAATAACCATTCGAAAGCAAAGTTATTAGGGGATATTAGGAGGAACTTTGAATGAAACCCCGTTGAAAATCCATTGTTATGGGGTAGATGGGATGTTTTGGAATATTTGGAAAAGAGCAAATGAGAATGCAGATGGCATTGGAACAAGGATTTTTTTAGCCCTCTATGGATGCTTGATGGTCAAAACAGTCGTTGTTCCATTTCCTCATTTAAATCGAACTGGAGTTGGTCAGAGGGTGATCCTAAAATACACCAACCAGAGATGAAGAGAGAGGGAGATGACGTTTCACTCGATAGAGCAGCCCCTGAGTCATTGCTCTGTATGCGAGACCAACTCAATTGAGGGGAAAAGGAGGCTTTTAACATAAGGTAGAACTTTGAAACCTCAAAGTCGTGATTTTGTGCCCTCGAATTGGCATTATACATTTGTGTCCGCGAATGGGTAATGTGATTTGATATCGTCGATCTCAATGTTGAGTCAAAAAGATTTGCCAGAAAGATCATGCAAGTTGGGGAAGTAAAATGACTACGGATACTTGAGTCATCGAAAGATCAGGAAAGATCGTCGGCCACATAGCTTGTAACCTTTGAACGATGCGTATGATGAAAATTCGACGACAAGTTGAGCCACGTACGGTGTACTGTTGCGAGAAAAGCGAACTCTGACAAAGTAATACTAGAGCTCATGTGGATGGTCAATGTGGGGAAAAATGAGGGGAAAATGGTGGAAATAGTTCAGACAGTGAAGTCCACACAATAGACCTGAATACTTAAGGGAGAGACTCGTTTTTTTGTGAGTTTTCTGGAGATGAAACCAACTAGAGGCTGAGTTGTCATTGGGCAAAATGTGAATGCCATACATGCACGACCAATGATGCTACCATCATAATAACATGAAAATGGGAGATCCAGATGGGGCAAGAACAACATCGTGTTGGTAGACACCATTTTAGTCAAAGAAACGAAAGCTTTGTTGCAGATGGTGCTCCAAGATAACTTATAATGAAGAGACAGGTTATTGGGGTTTGGCCAAGCGAGCGAAATGAGGAAGGGAAGGATGAACTACTGGTTCCGGAATTGTTTATGCATCCGTTGCACATTCGAGCAACTTGCTGTTATTGCAAAGCTCCGAATTTGTTTTTTTGGTTCCAAATTGGTGACTTGAAAGAGGGACAATTCAACTGGTTGCTGCAACGCGTTATCCTCGGTCAAAACAATGATCCGACATGCTGTACGTTGCACATTAGCATGAGTGTAAGTAGTCACAGGGAAGTACTTTTGACATCGAAACTCTGTATCAGGCTTCACATTGGAGGAGGAATGAGGAAATTTTTGCTTGGCCACGCTTCAAATGATGTCACACCAAAGAGTCAAAATGGTGATAACGATAGGTACAATGACCAAATCTTTGCACCAATTGGATGTTCAAAATTAGTGTCTCCGTATTATTGGCAAATCAGTATTAAAGAAAAGATCCACTCAATTGTCGTTGCTGGCTTTGCTGCAAAGATAATACACAGAATATGGGCCATACGCTTTAAAACCAAGATGAAAAGTCAATCACAACCAACATCTAATGGGTATTGACTTTTGGCATGCAAGGAACATCATTGGTGGGTAGAAGCCTCTTTTCCACAAGTGTTGTATTCTAGTCACCGATATCAATTTACATTTACCATTACTCATGTTCCCACCATCTTACTCGCCATAGACATTTTCCCTTATTATAAATACCTCCACAAACGAACAATAAACATCTAGTCAACAGGTAATCATACAACAAGGAACGAACTTCTTTGACGAGAAGGATCATCTTTTCCACAAGGACCATCATTGACGGGAAGGCGCATTTTTCAACAAGGAACATCTTTGACGGGTAGGACCATCTTTTCCACATGGAAAAACATTGACGCATTGGAGCAACGTTTCCAAAGGGAACAACATTATTGCATTGGAGCAACTTTTCCACAAGGAAAGCCATTGTCGCATTGAAGCTGCTTTTCCACAAGGAACATCATTGGTGTGTAGGAGCATCTTTTCAAGAAGAATCATCATTGTCGCGAAGGAGCAACTTTTCCAGAAGGAACATTATTGACGGGTAGTAGCCTCTTTTCTATAAGGAACATCATTGACAGGGTAGGAGCCTTTTTTCCACAAGGAACATCTTTGACGAGTAGGATCATTATTGCCACAAGGAACATCATTGACAGGAAGGAGCATTTTTCCACAAGGAGCATCTTTGACGGGTAAGATCATCTGTTCCACATGGAAAAACCTTGTCACATTGGAGCAACGTTTCCAAATGGAACAGCATTATTGCATAGGAGCAACTTTGCCACAAGGAACATCATTGTCGCATTGGAGCTGCTTTTCCACAAGGAACGTGATTGTCGCATTGGAGCTGCTTTTCCGTATGGAAAAACATTGACGCATTGGAGCAACGTTTCCAAAGGGAACAACATTATTGCATAGGAGCAACTTTTCCACAAGGAACGTGATTGTCGCATTGGACACAAGAAACATGATTGGTGTGTACGAGCATCATTGGCGTGATGATCGCAAACCAAGTTTGATAACGGATTTGATTCGTATGATGTAGGTAAATGGACTGGGAAGATAATTAGAGAGGTCTTGAGCGAAGACATCGTCGTAAATATATGTACGGGATAACACGCAACCTTAGACATACAATCACCCCAATTTCTCCTTCAGATTTGCAACACGGAAACAAAACAAATACAAGGGTGACAAATCGATTAAAATCATGATTGGTACAAAACTGGTTTCTTCTTTGCACGGTTGCTTTGACTGGGAGGTTTCTTAGATTCAGAGGCCCCCTGAATTGTTTGATCAGTTGAACTAGAGAAAGAATCACTTTTGTTCATTGTGAGGCATTCGAAGAAAACGTCGATTTCTCCAGGACTTCTGACCATAGTCGTCGAATTGAAGGAGATACCAACGCTTGAATCGCTTCAAACTAACTGCAGTGTTGTCCCAACGGCATGAACGAGGGTTTTGAACGAACACGTGTGCACCAATGGAAAACGGGTCCAACTTTCGCGATGACGTGTCATAATGGGCCTTTTGGGCCTTGTTGATCCGACGTTTAGAGTCCGTTCTACCCGATTGAGAAAAAGGCTGATCATGGAACAACCCTTCAGTAGCGGGGATTCTGGAGCAAAGTGGTCTGCCAAAAAGTCGTTGGGCCGGCGATAATCTATCACTCAACGGAGTATTCCGGAGCTCAAGCATGGCTTCCGCAAATCCTCGGACGTTGGATCTCTGCCCGTCTTTGCCAAAACATATTTAACGGATTTGACCATAACCTTGGCATGGCCATTCCTCTGCGGGTAATACGGAGATGACGGTTTCCAAGACACTCACCACCTTTCAAGGAATTGTGTGAATAGATGAGAGGCAAATCGTTGGCAATCCCAAACAGAGAAAATCCGCAAAAAATCCTTAATCAAGGACGACGAAGTAAGTCTGGACGGATACTTCACAATCAAAGGATAGCCAGAAAGACGATCGCTGTAAAGCAGGTATTCATGTCCTTGGAATGCAAATAAATCCGACGTAGCCACTTGAAAAGGTCGTGAGGGAAGATTATCCTGGAGTAAAGGTTCAGCTTGATAAGAAGGGCGGTAATACATGCATTGTGGGCATGCTGCTACAATGTTAGCGATATCGGACGTAAAACCGGGCCAATAAACGATCTCGCGGGCTCTCCTTTTGGTCTTTTCCACACCTTGATGACTAGAATGGAGTCGCTTCAAGATTTTCTTATCAGCCAAAGATGGGATTACGATTCGGTGTCCTTTCAGGACGAGATCTCCCTCCATCAGTGTTCAGGAGCAATTTTCTTGAACAAGGAAAGATATCCGGAATTTGCGCCCCGCACGGAATCATTCAGGATGGCCCGCCTCAAAACGGCATAAGACGAATCTTCTCTCGCCATCTGGATCAACTCGTCCAACATTATATTGGGATAGCCAGACCTGACTGTGGCAACCACAAGATTGGGAGCATGTAACTCGTCTGTAGGTTCAAAATCGATCTTTGAACTGGACACTGGAAACCGAGGCAAAGCATCAGGTATGGCATGCTTAACGCCTGGTTTCCATTCCACCACCGCGAATTGATAACCCTAGAGACGAGTTCGGTAATTTAAAACCCTTGGGTTCTCAATTTCAGGCAGAGCCTGTCGATTGAAGATATTCACCAGAGGTTTATGGTCAGTCACTACCTTGAAGTTGACACTGGCCAAATATAAATGGAACTTGCGAATCGCGCAATAAACTGGACTCCAGCTCAACCATCGCATATTGCGTCTCACAGTCCTTGAGATAGCGAGAACCACATTGAATTAAAGTTGGGATTTCCCCTTTTAACTGGACCAGGGCTATCTCAAGTCCATGCCGCGATGCATCTGTTAAAAGGGCAATCCCCAACATTCAAACATTCCTAGAACAGATGGAGACAACAACGCCTTTTTTGTCTCATCAAACGCAATATTGTGTTCCGGGAGCCAGAGAAAATGGCTCTTTGACTTTAAGAAGTCCCGATAGGATAAGATGTCAACAAGTTGGGTAAGAATTTTCTCAACTGGTTGGCCAAACCGAGAAAAGATCGCAAATCCGTCAACGTGGAAGGAACAGGAAATACCTGAATGGAATAAATCTTTGTGGGATCGGCCTGAATTATTCCAGAAGAATGATTCCTGAGAATAAACGGACTTTAACTTAGAATCCAGTTTTCAGAACTTCGACGTGATTGGTTCAGGCAGCTTAGAAATCCAAGACTCCATGTCAAATCACAATGAAGGAGTTAAAAGATCAGCCTTTTTTGCGGTGTGCAAACGAGGGAAGTAACCACAGTCTTGGGATAAGGGAAATTCTCACCTATGATCGACAAAGCCAAACAAGCCTTTAAACTGAGGAAAGCATCTGTCAATTCTGGGCAGACAACGATTGGAACATTGTGGGCAACTACCCCATCAATATCCAAAGTGGCGGTAAATATCCCTTGCTGGCGGAAGGGCTTCCCATCAACACCTTTGAACTGATCAGGCAACGCAATGAGTGAAGTGACTTTATCCAGGCCAGACCTACGGAAAAGAGACAAACCCAGTACTGAAATATCAGCACCTGTGTCCGCGCAGAGGGTAATTCTGATTGAATTTTTTACAGAACTGTTCGGTGTAATTAACACCTCGACAGCATTGGTCATAGGGGAGGAAGAGGAAGAATTAACGCATAACTAACGAATTCACGCGAGGCTCAGACAGTGAAAGAGTCTTCTGATCTTTGGAAGGAACTCGTGACCGACAAACCTTGTCCCATTGTCCAATTCGATGGCACAAGCGACGCTCACTGTTCTTAGCAGGGCACCTATCCTTTGCATGAAATGACAGGCCGCAGAAAAAACAGGAATCTGTCCCCCTTGCAGGGAGTTTTGGGGTAGATTTCCCCTTTTGAAGCTTATATTTGGACTTGGATCGAACTGCATTGATGTGAGATGACAAAGGAGACATTCCCTTTGCTCCCCGACGAGAGGTCTCCAGCTCAAGGATGATATGGCGAGCCTCGTCGAAAGTTTTCGGATTTCGTTCCATAATTGTAGCCTTATCAGCCTCACTCTTCATCACTTGAGGAAGAAGAGCTATCAAAAGGTTGTCCTGGGTGATATTGGCAAGATCGGCAAATTCGGCCGAATCGCGAAGAACACCACACAGACTGGTGTAGTCTTGACAGTCCTTTTGTCTCGCTTGCAACAGATCACGCATGTCAAGATGTATGCTCCGAGGCTCCTCGAGTGATCTTTGATGACTTTTAAAATTTCATCAACTTATCAACCTGTGTCAGGCTTAATACCCAAGGGATGGTGAATAATTTTGAGGAACCCCAGGCTACAACACTCCCAAAATAAAAAAAAATTCAGTTGAGCATATCGCTTGGCAAACGAAATCAATGCAGCATAATTGCTCCACAACGAACACCCTTGGAAAAAGACCTTAAATCCGTGTCCTCCTCAAAAATTGGGGGTCTCTTGACTTGAAGATTAGGTAGACCCAGTGACGATTCATTCCTAGGAACGGGGCTGTCATCAACAAGAGAAAGAGAAGAGCGATCAAAATCTTGAAGTCCTCTGGTTTTCAATGCCGTTTTGTCAAACAGATCTTCCTGTGCGTCTAGATCCCGATCACAATCGTGATCGTCAGCCACGGAATGGCACATAATAGCCGTTTCAGCATCATGGTACAAATTGGGTAGGAGCAACTTTTCCACAAGGAATATCATTGACGCAAAGGAGCAACTCTTCCAGAAGGAACATCACTGGCGAGGAGGCCCCTCATTTCTTCAAGGAACGTCACTGGCGGGTAGATGCCTCATTTCCGTAAGGAACATCATTGATAGGTAGGAGCAACGTTTCCACAAGGAACATTATTGACGGGTAGGAGCAGCTTTTCCAGAAGGAACATTACTGGCGGGTAGAGGCCTTTTCTCCACAAGGAACTTCATTGACGCATTGGAGCAACTTTTCCACAAGGAATATCATTCACTGGTAGGAACAACTTTTCCACAAGGAACATCTTTGACGGGTAGAATCATCTTTTCCACATGGAAAAACAGTGACGCATTGGAGCAACGTTTCCAAAGGAAACAGCATTATTGCATTGGAGCCCTTTGTACGGATGTAGTGATAACATAGTAATATGAATATGGAATCATTAACCTGAACAGCGACAGAGAGTCGAAATTGAGAACTATCTATCTGAACTCAATACTTAGGCTGAGTGGTAGACATGCGTCAGGGGTGCCGGTTTCGTATTAAAATAATGAAAAATTCATTTTGGGCCCACACAAAATCAGCCATAAGAAACCTATTGGTGCGGTTACGCGAATAACACACAATGTGTTGATAAATGTGCACTTCACAGCTAAAATTCTTGGGCCACAGGCTCACAATTTTGACTTTGAATGTGCTCTAATGGTCCAGTTACGTGACACAAATTTTGTCAAATTAATTCAACGAAGCAGAGATTCACACCTCACAAACTACTATTTCTCACTTTTTTTATAATTAAGTAATAAAATAATGCATTCAATCTGTCTGGTTTTTCCTGCCATCAAATTTGAACAGAATGGTTAGGATCTATAACTATGCATCAGTGCCTAGTTTTGAAGCATCACAATTGCAGATATGTCGTGCTTCAACTTCACCGATGTCAAGATTTTGGTGGTGACTCAATCTGCACCTGAGTTTTGGAAACGACGCGAGGCAATCCGGCAGACTTGGCAAAGGACCGACAATCCACTTATGAAAGTCATCTTTCTCTTTGGCACGAACCCATCCAATCCGAGCTTGCAATCTGCTATTCATTTGGAACAGGCAAAAAATTGCGATATCATCCAGATGGATTTTATAGGCAAGTGAAAAATATGATGATATGTTTTCAGCACATGTGAATTTAATGATGGTTGGTCTTTCCTTACTTATTGATTGACTTGCAAAATCAGAGTCAAATGAATGTCGAAAGTGCCCAAAGGGCACCAAACTTGTGGCTGGATATACCGAACATTCTACGCGTAATCCAGAGATGTACATATTATGAAAACTCTACTCAAGTCTATTGTCCAACCTCATTTTAAATATGCTTCCAAAATCTGTGTATCAATGACCGCAGCGGGATTAGAAAAGATTGAAAAAGTACAAAGAACTTTTTTGAGATACATAGCATGCATGAACCACTTATTATTTTTTTCTTTTCTTTTTATTTTTTTGTTTGATTTTTCACGGGCTTTTCTAACCGCTACAGGGAATGTTATCCCCAATACTATTAAAATGTAAGGTTATAATTCGTATATTTATTACCTTTCAATTTTTATAAGATATTTGGTCTACCAACGAATTTGAGTTGGCAGACCGAGCTAGTCCTTGAACGTAGGGTTGATCTGGTATGCTATCTGTTGTGTACGCTTCGTGACTGACTTTATTTCTGACTAGAACACATTTATATATACATGACTAGAACAGATTACAAGCATGAGCAGCATGCTCAACACCAGGATATCACATCTCCCTCACACAGGGGGGTGGGGGAGTCATCCGGGGTCACGGGGCCGCCCCAACTCAGGGATCACGGGGCCGTCCCAACACAGGAACACGGGGCCGTCCCAACACAGGAACACGGGGCCGTCCCAACACAGGAACACTGGGGCTCAGGAACACGGGCCGTCCAGGAACACGGGCTACCTGGGGCTCACGGGCCATCTGGGGCTCACGGGCCATCTGGGGCTCACGGGCCAACCGGGCGGGTCACGGTGCCAACGGGTCACAAGGCGTCTGGGTAAGGGTCTTTGGCCATTACCGCCACGCTCCAATCCCCTCCACGGGGAGAGCCACACACCTTGCTCAATCCCCTCCACGGGGAGAGCCACACATCTTGCTCAATCCCCTCTATGGGGAGAGCCACACAGGAGGCCACAGCTTCAAACTTTCCATTATTTTGGAGGACTACACCTAGATCTTTCATAGATGAGACCTACTCAATATCTTTACCTCCATTATCTACGAGTGGAGTATTTAAAGGAGTTGACCCAAATGTCATTGAGCGGAATTTCATTCCGTTCAGGGCCATATTACTCTCAGTTACCCAAGAGTAGATTCGATTTAAGTCCTTTGCAAGGCTACTGGAATCTTGGCCATTCCTACCAGAAACTAACTTTGTATCGTCAGCATAAGAAGAGAGACTGGCAGTGATACTAAGCTTTTGAAGCGGGGCAACGAATATTATAAACAAGAGGGGCCCTAAGATCGAACCCTGGGGAACACCTGACTTGACATCATGTATGTCACTAAGGGATCCCTCAACCTTAACCAATTGCTTCCTACCAGAAATGAAACTTTTTAACCAATTGAGAACCTTGCCTTGGATCCCAATCTCAAGGAGCCTGTTAACTAAAAGACCATGATCTACATTGACAAAGGCCTTGGCAAAGTAGAGATAAACAACATAAACTGATTCATGGCTCTCTAGTCCCTCAATAACCTGCTCAATATGTTCAATCAGTTGGGTAACCGTGCTATAATGTGCTCGGAACCCATGCTAGCTAGGAGGAAGGACTTCATGAATATCAAGAAATTCAGCAAGTTTCAACTTCATGATCTTCTCAAACACCTTGGCAATATTTGAAGTGAGATAAATCGGCCTACAGTTACTGGGGAGCGACTTATTTCCCCCTTTAAAAATTGGAACAACATGAGCTAACTTTAGTGAAAATGGAAACTTGCCCTGATCCAAGATGCAACGCATCAAGTACGAGAAAACAGGAGCGAGAACTAGCGAGCAGATTTGAAAGAGCTAATTTTTTCATCAGTTCGAGATTCAACGGGGAGAGCATTATACAGTGTAACAGCATTAGTAAGAAAATGATTGCCCCGCGCAGGAGGCCGAAGGTCACGTCGGATTGTACTTCGAGTGGCTATGGGGGGACCAACCACAGGCAGAAAAGACTATCTGTTCGTTTCGTTCGATCATTGAGAATCTTCCAAACTTCCACCAAAGAGCTCTGAATTGCTATTTGGTTCAATGAATGGAAGCCATTGTCGGAGAAGAGTTGCTCGATTCTAATATGGTCGTGTCTTGTTTTTCTTGATAAGAAGCGCATCATTACATCATTAAGAGCAATCTGGAGTCGATTTTGAGAGATGTTGAGTGGGTCATGTTTAGTGAAACGCACATGTAGATAGATTGCCGAGCAGTAACGGATTTTCCCATAGACCAGACCATGGACCACGTCCGTCATGGAGCTTCTCGGAACCTCGTTATGTAGAATTTTTAGAATACCCAATGTACGATACACTTCCTTCGTGAGATAAGCAATATGTTTGTCGAAAGTGAGATTGGATTGGAACGTCAATCCTAGGATTTTGACAGCTTCTTGCTCTCCCACCTGAGCACCACCGAGTTCTACGCACATTGGACCGGTTTGTCTTTTCCTCTTTCGTATCACCAAAAGACTTGTTTTTCCAGGGTTGGATTTCATTCGATTGATTGCTATGTAGTCCAAAACGAGCTTGCTATAAGCCTCTATCCTTGATTTTAGTTGCGTTTCGTCCTGAGCTTTCATACAGAGAGTCAAATCATTGCAATAGGATGAGAGGGCCAAGTCTTCCGACAAAGGGAGGTGTTGCGGTAAATCCGAAGTGTAGAGAATGAAAAGAGTAGTTGAGATCGTTGCTCCTTGGGGGACACCATATCTTAATTCGAAGGTCTCGGAGATCTCGGAGCCTTTCCTGACACGGTAATGACGGTCCTTGAAGAACGAGCGAAGCCACTTGATCGAATTCTCTCCGAAGTTTAGTTTGGCTAGCTTTCTCGAGAGCACACCAAACTCTAAGCAATCAAAAGCAGCACTTAAGTCAAAATCGAAATTGTTCCTCATGATTTTCTGAGGGAGAAAAATGCCAAGATGTGCTTGGGAATTTCCATCAATACTTTAAAGGGTATTTTTGCCACTGTGAAGAAGTATCGAGTAGCTCGTTCTTAAATGGCTATCCTGTAGCTTCGCATCAAGGAGGTGAGAGATAGAAAAGGTCAACCCTAAGAGGGGTTTCATAAACATTGGTAGTTCCAAGCTAACTGTCTTTCTTCCAAGGTACCGGTTTTCTGAACGATCTGCGACAACAATTTTATGAAGTGGTTCATGATTTGGGTGCCAAATTCGAATGCCATTGAATTTGCCCGATGAAAAGGCGTTTACGGACCATTGATTTAGACGGAGAGCATTGAAGTTGTATGCAGCTTACCAGTAGTTAAATAATAAAACACAACGCCTAATATCAAAGAAATACACTTTGGTTTAATATTGTTTGCTTTATAGAATCAACGAGCTTATGTTAGAGTTGATATCAGTCAGGTATAAAGGGTTGATTCGAATTGGTATGGAGGTAGAGAAACAAGATATTGATCAACTTTATTGACTAGTTGAGTTGCTGGACATTTTTGGTCAAAGGCAAGCTTGCCGTCGACCTGGAAAAGTTGCTCCTGAAGTATCGTCCAGTAGAAAATGGATTTCAAAAATCCAGAAAAATTAAAGTTCAATTGGAAGCCTGCGAGTATTAAACGCTTTAGGTTGATTTAAAGCATAATGGTGTCCAGGTTTTGTGGCAATTGAATTGGTCATTTGACTGCTTTTAAGTTGGGTTTGGAGGAGATGACTTTTCAGCTTAAATTGATAGCAGAAGTGAGTAGTTGATTTTTCAGGCAATCTTTAAAAATCCATGGTTAAGAGTGTTTTATCATGGAGCATTACTACTTTTTGACTCGATGGCCAATGGTATGATTTACAAACGATGTTTTAAAGAAGACGGTTGTAAGTTGGTTTCTACCTATATGCATATAAAAAAAATCATCTTCGAGGGGGACAAACAGTTAAGACCCAATTTGATTTCCCCACATCTTTCCAATGCACTACATTTCGGTAAACCATGGCACAGCTATTTGAAATAAGATGCTCTTCACTCATCACTAGAAGACTATGCTTTGCTGCATGCAACAGCAATATTTTTACTCTGATGGAATGTATCACAGCATTAGATTGGTTGCCTTGAGAATCTTTGCCTTTTTGATCGATTTCCATGCTATTTGAATTTGTCGCTAAAATAAAGACTTATTACGTACAATTACTGTCCAAGATCTTGGAAAACCAACATGTTGAAAGATAGTTAGCTTGATACCATGAATGTTTATGAAATTCGATTTTTGGTCGATCGTTACTATCTATCATGCAGCTCCTTGATACACAAGCTGTATACGAACGACAACTCTATGCTTAGTTATTAACCAAAGGGCATCAGGGGTAAAATAATCAAACCAATATAAGTGCTGGCTGCCAAATCTAACGATAAAGTGTGCAGAAATAGAACTTTGATAACTCTGTTGTAGGGTTTCGCATTTGGTGCCTTTTTGTGATGTGTTGTGACTAGAGGGCCAGCCCTCTCACGGTGCCCAAATCCATTAATTTAGAAAAATGGACGAGAGGAGCAAAATGGCATCTCGTATTGAATACAGCAAGACCGGGGCTATTAGAAGATGGTAAGCAGGAATTGTTTTACTGTTCATCTTTGGGCTTAATTCATGTTTGAAGAGTCCAATGGAAGACAGACTTCCTCAAGCTGTCCCTATTCAGCTTATTTTTCAGACCCGCCATTTGAAACATCCTCCGGAAAAACGAACTCTGTATTTGAACTTACGAATGAGTGTATACAATATTTACATATTTGCGTTGCTCATCTCAGTATTTTTTTGATTCCTGTAAAAGTGACCTGTGTGACAACGTTCAACCCGTTCCTGAGCTGCGCCGCCTCAATGTCTGAAGCAATCCCCGAGAATTCTCTACTTTCTCCTTGCTCCGTTACGATCTCCCAAAAACGGAAAAGGTCTCCAAACTTCACGAAGCACGACAAAATTCTCCTTCAGCAACTTATTCTTTTCTACGACAAAGATGGCCTTGTTAGTGGGAAAGCTGGAAAGCCTAGATCAGCGGGGGTTAATCTTAAAAAGGACGATGTGTGGAACAACATCGTGAGAGACTTTAACGGTGCGGCCGCACGAGAGGAGCTGATTGTGTATTGGTGTATTTGTCATTCCAATTTCAAGCCTATACTATTAGTGTTAAAGGCCTCCTCAACTCTATTTATCAAGCAAAGTTCTTAAAAACTAATATGAGTGCAAAATGAGGATATTGCTTTTGTAAACTCCCCTTTCTAGGAGGGGAAGGGGTTAGAGTTGATGTTGCAACTTTAGCCAAATCTACAAATCATTTAAGCACCAGTAAAATTAAAATGAAATGTTTTTTACTCTCTGTAATTGACATTTTATCATTTTCTTCTTCATATCTTATATCATGTTCATTGATTAGTAAACAATCTCTAGTCAAATCGTTTCTGAAAAAGGAGGCCTGTGGGACTTTAAAGTAGGCAAAAAATGATAGTTTGACAAATTGAAGACAAGAAACTTGGAATCCAGAAAAACCCTTCCAAATAGAACTTATGACCGCTCAATTGAAGGTGGCGAACTTGCAAGAACAGCGGTTTTTGACAAAGTTGGGTGGCATGGAGAAATAATGCAAATGTGCTCGAAACATTGCACCATGAGTGAATCATGTTAAATAAAAACCAATTTTATTGCCTATTCAACAAGAGATCTATGTTACCAATGCTGCTCAAAACTACAAGCTTAACGAACATTTTGGACAAAAATGGAGTTGAATAATGTTTCTCTCCGTAGCTTGCCCAGAACCTTCGTTGCTACATTGTCGCCATTTTGTGGGTCTTGTGGAATATGGTTGACATTATCATCATCATCATCTTCTTCTTCTTTATCATCTTCATCAACTCCATGGCTGAATCAACCCAGAGAACCAGATCGTCCGCATATTGCAGATATTGAAGTGGAAAATGGTTAATGGTGGGGCCTTGGTGTGTGAGGGCTTCGGGCGGGTCGGATATAAAAAGGTTGAAAAAAATAGCAGTAGAAGATCCCTGTCCTCGGCTAATCCGGAGAAGCGGGCAGCTAGTAGGGTGGACATCATCTTAAGAAGGGGTTCTCCAGGGCGATGGTCTTATGGTTGTCTGAAATTCCCCCGAGGTCCCTTCTTATGGATGAAGATGATGGCTGACCCCATCCACGCTGGTGGGAAGAAGGAAGAATGGAGGGCGAGGCCGAATAGATTTTGAAGGAGTGGCTGGGCTTGGATCCGGAGAAATGAAAGTTGGAAAGGAGAGACCCCAGATGTTGAGGGGGCTTTGCTCTTCATCTTCTTGAAGGCCACGTCCATCTCGGGTTCCGTGAAGGGCTCCAAAAGGGGATGGTGTTCTTCTAGGCAGCCTTGGACCTCCTCCACTACCGTTTCCGATGTTGATGAAAACAGTTCTTGGCACTGGAGGAGGAATTTGCTCACAGGAATCTCCGAGTTGATGGCAGGCATTTTGGCACCTTTGTACAAGCCCGTCATCCGGGACGAGGCCGATGACGAGAGAAAGTACTCCAATTCCAACCTTTAGTGGGCTGACTCAGCGCTCCTCAGAGACTTGCGTTATGCAATTCTTGATATCGCATATTGATGCCAAGTCTCTGGTGTTTGGCCAGATTAGGCACATGTTCATGAGGGGCCATTTTTCGTGGGCGTGGCCCCACTCACTGGTATCACAGAATCAGAAACAATGTATCGGAATTAACACCATTAAAATCCATATTCCTGTCGGAGGGGTAAAAAAGCACGTCCGTCATTAGAGGCATCACTAACGAAATCCGATTGAATTTCAAACCATCAGATAAAAACTGTCCATAATCTGCTACCGTGCTGTCTTCGACGATTCTATTTACTAAATGGCCTTTCATTCAAGGGTGACCCAGAGCGGCAAATTCGACCCCATTGTGCAATCAAATCTTTTATCAATGATGACTTATTGGAAACTCATCCCCAGTCTTGGTATAAAACGTTGATAAAAAAGTTGAAAAAAATGTTGGAGGAAAAACAGCGCTCGTCTCAAAAGTGGGTGCTGATTCACACAAGACCTTTGAGGGATAGGAGATCTACAGACCTTGCGAAACGTATCAAGCAGTTGGACCCTGGAAAAAATGGGAATATGTATGATTCCAAGTCAAGATATTACTCCAATCAGAAATTGACAAACTAAATGCAAAGTTATTTATGACACCCAACAAGGGCTGAATGGGTTAGAAAAACATGTTGTAATCTACTGTTATACTGATGGCTCAAAAATTTAAGACAGGGCTGGATTTGGCCTAGTAATTTTTCGAAACAACAAAACATTGCATCAAAACTCAGAATATCTGGGCCAAATGGTCACAGTTTTCCAAACTGAGGTTCTTGCTCTTGAGTGGGCCTGTTTATGGCTTCGCAGGCAAAGGAATCAAAGAATTGTAATTAAAAGTGATAGCGCTTCAGCCATTCCAGCTATCCACGGGAAGTTGATCACTTCCCAGAGCTTGCTCAAAGTAAGGCAACTATCAGACAAACTTAGCAAGCAAATCAAAGTGACAATTCAAAGATGAGTTTGTTGCGATTGGCAAGGCTTGTCAAGTTGAGAGTTTAGATGATCTTGTTGTCACAGATCAAGATGCTTTAGAGGCCATCCGGAACCTGAGACCCTTGAGCTCTCCCGGCCCAGATGGTGTGACACCTCAGTTTGTAATGAGATGCTTACTGGTTCTTGATCCTATTTTCTCGCTCTTGATGCGTTGCATCTTGGACCAGGGCAAGTTCCCCTCTTTTCTGAAGGTAGCTCATATTGTTCCAATTTTCAAAGGGAGAGACAAGTCGCTCCCCAGTAGCTATAGGCCGATTTCATACACTTCAAATATTGAGAAGGTCTTTGCGAAGATCATAAAGTTCAAACTTGTCAATTTTCTTGAAGTCCATGAAGTCCTTCCTCCTATCCTGCACGGGTTCCGAGCACATTTTAGCACGACGACCCAACTGATTCAACATATAGAGCAGGTTATTGAGATGTTAGAGAATCAATTGATCTAGTTTATCTCGATTTTGCCAAGGCCTTTCACAAGGTAGATCATGGTCTTTTAGTTATCAGGCTCCATGCGATTGGGATCCAAAGCAGGGTTCCAAGTTGGTCAGTAAGTTTCATTTATGGTAGGAAACAATTAGTTAAGGTTGAGGGATCCCTTAGTGACATACATGATGTGTGTCGGGTGTTCCTCAGGGCTCCATTTTGGGTCCTTTCCTTTTCATCATCTTCATTGCTCCGCTTCAGAAGCTTGGTAGTTGTAATGTCAATATCTTTTCTTATGCTTATGATACAAAATTGGTATTTGGTAGGAATGGTCAGAACTCTTTGTTGTTTGTTAGAGGTCCTAGACCAAATTTATTCCTGGGTTGCTACGAGTAACATGGCACTGAATGGAATGAAATTCCGCTCAATGACCTTTGGGTTGACGCCATTAGACACTCCACTATTAGATAATGAAGGTAAGGACATTGAGCAGGTCTCATCCATGAAGGCGTTCCATTCGGCTTTCTGTACATGTTTTCTATGTTTCATCCGATATTCCGTATAGTATATCAATAAAGCTGACTGCTCTCTCGAGAGAGGCAATTGATCTCAAGAACTTAACGTGGCGCGTGGTCATCTCGTACCGTTAGAAATATGTCTGACTGTGAACATTTGAGATTGAAAATGCTTATAAGAGACACTCTTCTGATCAAGTGATAGACAAATTCTCGTGACAATTGAAAATGGCTCCTAGTCTGGAGTCGGCTAAGGCCGTCGCAGCGGGCCAGCGCGGATGGTTTAACAGATTGAAATCCGCGGCCACTAGAGCGGCCGAGGCCGCTATCGAATGCCCATCAGCGTTTGCGGGAGAACAGGTCACCACCTGCTTCAAGAATTTCAACTCTCAAACTGAGAAAATTTTGGAGAAGCTCAAAGTGGCCATGAATCTGGATGCACCAGAGAATCAAGCTGCCTGGGCTGGCAAAGAATCCGAAATACTGGATGAGTACAACACAACCCAAGTCCTGTGTATCAAGGCCATGGGCATGTGTGCCCCAGCACCCACAATGGTCTCCAGCCTACCCAACGCCTCTGCACCTGCCTCTTCAGTCATACAGGTGCCCGAGGTCAAGGTTCCGGTGCTTTCACTGGACAATACCCCGGCCGAATTGCGTTCGTGGCTGCTCAAGATCCAGTCATTTTTCAAGACCAACAACCTATCGTCGTATACAACGTTGGATCAACTGACTTACGTCCGTCAATTCATCGACGTGGAGATTGAGAATATGGTCGCTCCGCAGGTGAGCATGACGACCGAAATCTTCGGGGTCGGTGGTATGCTTGAACTCATTGAAGCCGAGTTCCGCCAACGGTATCCGATGCAAGCCAGGCGGGTCGAATACTTTGCAACCAATTGGAAGCTCCTCGATGCGGCTGGTGGTGTCAGTGGTGTTGCTGCGCTGCTGGTGGAGGCAGTAGATCAGCAGGTTGTGCCACTCTCCCCTCACGGGGTGCGCGGTAACGCTGACGGCGCTGGAGCTCGTCGATGAACTCCAGTGAAGAGAGATTGAGCCCAAAGGGAAGGCTCTGGGGCACTTGTGGTTGTCCCATGGATGGGCTGAACACGCCCATGGATTGCTTGGCCGGCCCATGGGATGGCTGGCTGCATGTTGTGCATGAGGACATCACGGTAGGAGACCCGTGCATATGATGGCGGTGGTGGCCAAGAAAAAAAAAAAAAAAAAAAAAAAAAAAAAAAAACAATCTCTCTTCATTCCACTTCATCGAGCTGCATCTGCTGTCTCTATCGTCAGGTGCCATCGGGGTCCTCCTCACCATCGGGTTACTGTTACGCGCTGTACAGGTACCACCGCCGCCATCATATGCACGGGTCTCCTACCGTGATGTCCTCATGCACAACATGCAGCCAGCCATCCCATGGGCCGGCAGCATCCATGGGCGTGTTCAGCCCATCCATGGGACAACCGCAAGTGCCCCAGAGCCTTCCCTTCGGGCTCAATCTCTCTTCGTTGGAGTTCATCGACGAGCTCCAGCGCCGTCAGCGTTACCGCGCACCCCGTGAGGGGAGAGTGGCACAACCTGCTGATCTACTGCCTCCACCGGGCAGCAACACCACTGACACCACCAGCCGCATCGAGGAGCTTCCAATCTCCCCGCTTGATGTCAATATCACCGTCCGCTAACAACATCCACTGATGTGCGTCCATAATAAATGGAAAAGGCCTTTCAGTGATTGAGTGTGATTAGTGCCATGACAAGTCTTCCAAGAAATCATTCATCTTTTTACTATACTACATTTCATCTCTCTCAGCTTCAATTCCCTATATTTTCGGCTCCCCAGGGAGACGTTCCATTCGGCTTTCTGTACATGTTTTCTATGTTTCATCCGGTTTTCCGTATAGTATATCAATAAAGCTTACTGCTCTCTCGAGAGAGGCAGTTGATCTCAAGAACTTAACGGGAGGATTTAGGTGTAGTCCTCCAAGATAATGGAAAGTTCGATGAGCATATCCAGTTGAAGGTGGGTAAAGCTTTTCAAATGTGTGGCTGGATATATTGCACGTTTAAGTCCAGAGATAGCATCACGATGGTAACTCTCTACAAGTCGATTGTCCAGCCACATCTTGAATATGCTTCACCCATTCGGACTCCAATGAGTTCAGCAGGTTTGCAAAAGGTCGAACAAGTCCAAAGATGTTTCACTAGGAACATCACAGGAATGAGAGAGCTCTCGTATTGGGAGAGATTAGAAAGGTTGGGATTGTACAGTATTCAGAGAAGGTACGAAGGGTATGTGATACGGTACGTTTTAAAGGCATTCATAAGCTTTGTCCCAAACCAGGATTTAGGATTAATTGTAGTGACCGTAGAGGCTTAACGTGCGTCTTGATAGCACCTTCAAGTCCTCGAGAATCCAGGCTGGTTCGAAAAATGAAGTCCGCTTCTCTTCTTTCTCGGGCTCCTTCATTGTCTAATTTGCTTCCCTCTAATATTCGTAGGGAATACGCAGGCCTTGTTGATACGGTTGCATCCTTCAAGCCAGACTTGGACAAGTTTTTAGATACTTTCCAGATCAACCCTACATTCAAGGATTAGCTCGGTCTGCCTACTCAAATTCGTTGGTTCACCAAATATCATATAAAGATTGAAGGTAATAAATGGACGAATTGTAACCTTTCATTTCAATAGTACTGGGGATTACATTCGCTGTAGTGGTTAGAAAAGCCCGTGAAAATCCAATCCAGAAAAAATAAGAAAGTATACACCAATATATATTGAATTTGAAAAAAAAATATTCACAATTGTGTTTTGGACTATTATTTGTGGTCTATGAAATGCCTTTAGAGGCAATAGCTGTAGCACAAACTATCAGCGTAGGCAAATGATATATATACTCGAATAATTGACTTAGGTAGTGGAATCGTTGAGTTGGCAATATACATTGTGGTGTTACCTTAATCTTGAAATTTAGTAATACCTGTGAGGAATTGAATTAAAGCAATGTGCGCTTTCCAAAGTTTCCTACTACCCATTGTGCTTCGATCGACTTTTGACAATAAACAAGAATAGCCACTTGAAAATGTTTCTAATCTAATACTCCAAATCTTTCAGATGATTACAGCAACTGTACCTTGGATTCTCTTTTCGCCTTGAAGATTGTCATGGAAGTGCCGGAAATCAATCCAGATTATCTACTAAGCACAGACGACGACATTTACATACACTTACCTTCGCTTTGGGGCATAATGTATGAGCAGAAAGTGTTCCAAAAGGTAAGTCCCTTCCTTTCAATAGCTCATCTCAGTGCTTAATAACTATTCATTCAATAGCGGGGTCATTCTGTGCTTGAAGTTCATAAAAATAAGGCTTCAAGAAAGTCCATTATAAGGTTATTTTACGAGGGCTATGTCACTTATACCGGTACTCCAGGAATAGTTTTTGATATGTGCACGAAAGAGCAAACTTTATTTTTTTGATTTTTTGACACAGTCACCTCCAATTTAAATACACTAATTACATTTTTTAACCCAGCTCTCAAATGCTACCAAGAGGCCATTCTTTGAGAGCTGTCGTAACGCCCCTTGTATTGCCAATTCCAGCTCATTTGAAGACCCAAACTGAGGAAATTTGCCATACCATGAAAAACCCCGATTAAGTGAAAGTGCAGCTTCTCCATAGGCCTCTTGTAAAAACTTGACGCATTCTGTCAAAGTTTTGCCCGATTTTGCAAAATATTCTATTGTTGCATGTTGACCATCCCTTTCGTTTCACGGTACTTTTAAAAGGGGTAGGCTGAATACACTAAAGAAACTTCAAATTTGCAGGAAATCAGCTGATTTTTGTTTCTTTCCTAAAAGATAAAATGTTGACATTCAAAAATATATGTCAGTGCCTCATGACCATTTTTCAATATCTTAATTATCATATAACATATGAACTGAGTACCGGTTTAGGTGACATACCCCCCGTATATAGGGCTATATAGGTTATTACCAGCCAACATGCCTGCCAATGCTAGTGATGCAATATTGACGTTTCCAGCTAGTTTTAAAGAAGCCGACCTTTCTTCATATAGCAATGTGAAAGAAGGCCCCAAACTTGCATGACTGACACTGGCACCAGCAAACAAACGAACCTGCCAGACCGTGCCTACACGTTCCCATTTTGTCAAGGCACCTTGAACACGTTCACCATTTCATGCAGTCGAGTTTGAAGAGAAGAGCGAGGGCCTACCCAAGTTTCTCAATACACTACAAGGGTGAAATGGTGAACGTGTTTTGTGCGTTAACGGCATGGACTTTTTGAAATCTGAACTTGAATAAACTACATGTAAAGAGAGACCCGCCTATTGAATCGCAGTTTTCATTTATGAGAACTGACTTTCAAGGTATGATTTTTCACTCAAACCCACTCAAAGCCAAATCAGGCGAGGCGTGGAACTGTTCTTTCGCTTCACGAGTGACCGGAAGCTTGCTCTCCAGCCAGTCGTGAACTAAATGAAGCTTGGTTTCCTTTAGGTGCATGAAAGGGAACATTATACATCTGAAAACCAGTCCTAATGCAAGAATAGCTATTTATTCAATTGCGGGGGCATTCTTTGCGTGTAGTAAAAAAGTTGATAAGATCAAGACTCCTTGAATGCGATTACTATTTCTTGCTATAAAGTTGGAAGAGAAGAGCGACGGCTTGCTCGAGCTGCCCACACAAGAGGGTATGATGAAATGGTGAACGCATTCAAGATGTTGTTGACTGATCAACTTTTTGAGATCTGAACTTGAATAACTGCATGTAATGGTGCGTCTACACGACAAATAATTCGGCAAACAATTAGCCATTTCACAAACATTGTTTGCCAAATAGAAAATGTTTCATTAACGACAGCATCCTCACCAGACATGCAAACCAAGGTGTCCATTTTAAGTAATTCTGGAACTTAACTCACTCAATTCATGATGAGTCATAGCGAAGAAAAATGGATTAATTGTGGTTCAATTTGGCACGAGAAAACACCAATTTAGTACCCAAGAGTATGAAGGGGACTAAAATTGTTAATCAATGAACAAAGTCATGAGATGTCATCCCATCCTCACTTAATTCAGTAGTGACACTTCTATCTCCCATAAATCAATCAACAACACCTATCTCCAGAATCCAAATTCATCTCCTCCCGTCCATACAATTGAAGCCTCAACCCTAGTGAACCCACCCACCTTAAGCCTGACCTTGGGCTCAGCCCGCCCATGGACCCGGCCCCTTCATTTACATTCTTGTCATGAGCATGACTTGAGCAAACCAAACCAAACCTGGCTTGATTCCTTGCCTCGTCCAAAGACTGATTTGATTGATGTTGGATAATATCATCAGAGAAAACGGAATCATTGGCCCAGACAGGTACTTGGCCGACTATTACTTGTCGGTCTTGCCAGACCTTCCCACATTCTTCTTATAATTAGACTTGTGGCATTCACAGATTGATCAATGGCTCTTACCCCATAGGCAGATGGAGATGACACTAGTTCTTTTACACCAGAACAGGATGTTTCCAATTCCAGAATATAATTGCTGACCTCATTGCAAGTAGAGGGATTCTGTTCCATAGTCTTGTCCTTGTCCGTGTCATTCTGTATTCCCTTTAACCGAAGCGCAGTTAGAAGGCGGTCTTCTGTAATTTTCTAAGTATCAGCATCATCGGCCAATTCGTGAATGGTTTTGCAAAAAAAGAGTCATTTTGGCCCTCCTTTTGACACACACACAAGAGAACGCGCAAATCCAAATGGAAATTACGGACACTACTTAGATGGTCGTCAATGAAATCCAATATTTCAGTGGAGATTGTCTCAGCTTTATCTTCGGCACATTACCCACAGTCAAATGGAAATGCAAATGGCTAAGTTAAGGCCATGACAAATTTGATGCAGAAACAGTGGCAGAATCGCCGTATATACACGCATTCATACAACCAATAAGGTCAAGGTCATGGTCATGGTCAATATTCATTGTCATTGTCCTTTGCTTACACAGCTCCCTGTTCCTCCGTCAATTTTCTTCGTTTGTCGAAAGAAGACATCTATAACGCAGAGGAGAAGAGGAATGGATTAAGGGAATGTGTGATGGATAAGTACGATCAATACACTAAAGACTAGCAGCCATTACTTGTTGACACCCCAGTTCGGATTTTATGCCATGTCACCAAAGATCGTTGTCATGTACTTGGTGATTAGAAGGCGTCCAAATGGAAGATTATACATTGTGATATCAGACGGTCCAAATCTTTTACGCCATGGTAACCCTGTAAGGTCGATTCGTTCCTCCAAGACGCCTTAAATTGATCCAGTGGAAGAGAAAACCAATCCGATGATGCAGCAAAGGAAATCAACGAGAGCTATTTTAAAAAAACCAGTTCGATTTGACCCCTCAGATATCACTTTATGCAGCTTTAATTGCATTACGTAACTCAAGTTGGAGGAGATGTAATAGAATTACTCTATGATCTGTGCCTTGGCTGAAACCCTCCTCTAACAATGCTAAATGGATGATCAATCGAAAACTAGTTCGAGTTTGCCCACGATGATTCACTTGAAAAAAGTGCAAAGAAAGGTGCAAAAACAGACTAGAAGTGTAGAAAAGGAGCAAAAGAATTAACAAAATGGCATATTTAAATTAATGTCTCAAAGAAGTATCAATTTAAAAAATGATAAAGGTTTATTAAGCCAAGTTTTGCATCAAATTCGGAAAAAAGTGAGCTCAATTTCTTTTTTAATGAATGGTTCTCCTGGCTTACTTTTCCTTTTTTCCCCACACTAAATGTGCACAGTTGTTCCAGGTTAAGAAGTATTGAAATTTCTGAAAGGAAAGTTGTTCAGTCGGAAGCACACAGGGAAGGAGAGCACTTATGGCGCGTTTTTTGGTCCATTTAATTATCATAACGCAAGTATATCTGATATATTTGGACTTGAAACTGGCACTTTTGATAACTGTTTTCACTTTTTTCAATCATGTATTACAGGCTTGTTTTAGAAGAGTGAGCTCAGCACATTGTTGCAGTGGTATTTTGAACCTTCCATTCCATTCCAAAACAATGTGTTCTTATGGGTCCAAGATCCAAACCAAACACAGTTCAATAAAAATTTGGGCCTTTAACAATTGTAAATGGCTTTCGTTATCTTTCAGGCACCCTACAACGCACTTTCAATGCTTTGAAAACCACTTTAAAAAGCAACTTTTTTATTTTCGATAAAATGGTATATAATTTGAATCTGGTGTTATCATGACTGCGGTTAATATTGCCAGAAGAGTAACTTCAACCTTAAGACTAACCCTTGGAGCACTAACATGTTATAAGATGTGTTTGGTTTGGATCTGGGACCCATGTAAACTCATTGTTTTCGAACAGGATGGAACATTCAACACTCCTCTTCAATGGTGCGCTGAACTCGCTGTTGAATTCTTCTAATGCTGGAAATGAGCCATGATAATAATGAGTTGAACCATTTTTGACCTTCATATTGGAAAAATTGACTTCTATTGTTCAACATTCAGTTTTTCACATGCTCGTTTCATCGGTAACCTTTGATTTAAAACTTAAATACTGTTTTAAGCGCCAAGAAAGCCCTAGTTTCCCCCAAAGTACCATTTTTAGGCCAAATATGCAAAAAGCAAAATAAAGTGGAAAGGTACAAACAATATGAAAAGGGCAAATGTGTAAAAATGGGCTTTATAGACAAAGCATACTTTTACTCAATTTGCCTGTCCCAAGATATCTTCTTAATAACAAGCATTTTGTGAAAAAATGGTCAGGAGCAGTTTCAGATAGCTTCCGTTTGGCTCTAATACTACTTTCCTTTACATATGGAAGCGCTAATATTTGAGGAGTAAAAACAGTTCTTTTTCTCAGAATCCTAAAGCTCTCTGGGGGTATCCACATCATCGTGCCTCAATATTACGCGCAATCAACAAAACTCACATCCGTGCCCGATGGGATTTACCGACGTACCTATTGAAAGGAAATTACTATCCAACTTATCTGAGTGGAGCGGGATATGTCATTCCAAAGAATCTCATCCCTTGTCTTTATCAGTCGGCCTTGGAAACTCCTTTTATTCATATCAATGATGCTTTCATTAGCGGCTATTTAGCAAAAATGTGTCGGTTATCTCTTCTGCCTGCGCAAAATTTCCAATTTTTATCGGTGAGCATTAACATGTATCATTAACAGACGTTATATTCAGAATGCAAGGATGTATAGAAGTGTCCGATTTTTTTATTGCTCCTACCTTTGCATAGAGGCTTGCACCCTACGCAGAATGAGCATCCGCTCACCACTTTGGCGAGCGTATTTTTATAACGGTTAACGTCCGATCACTTAACTCCAAGGCAAGAGCATAAAAAAGGCCTCAGTACTGTTCAAAAGAAACACTGAATTGTTTGAACTAGCCAGGATTTGCTAGGGCTTGACGGCACTCTCAAAACCCACATTATGCCTCTGAAGGGTTGTATCAAAGTATGCACACTCAAAATATGATTTTAGACCATTAAGTTTGGAATTTAGAGCAACAATACTTTATAATCATACAGACAATATTGTATTGTATTGCATGCACATCCATGCCAAAACCAAAAGGAAGGCGATAGCGGAATATGGGAATAAGTGGTAGGTATTAGGTATTGAGCAAGAGACTGAGCTAGATCCATGAAAATCCTCTGGTTTTCAACTATGTTGTGATGTTGTCTAGGTCCAGGGCCCTCTCATCTTCTCCAAGAGAGCCCACAATGTTGCTTCCCTGGCCACTCCTAATGACGCGACACTGACCTTGGGTGGAGAAAAATCTACAAAGAGCATTCTTGAAGCTACTTGTGTCCATTGATGGGAGGATTTCGATGTTCACAACTCGTGAGACTGAGCTGTTAGCAGGAGTGCCCACACCTTCTTTGTCGAAGTGGTTCGTCTAGTGGTGCGTCCCCCACCAGAAATGACAAAGGGTCCGAAGATGTCCAGTCACGTGTTGCTGAAGGGAGGAATAGTTTCTACACGATCTGGTGGGAGGTCTGCCATGATCTGAGCGAGTTGGGGTGCTCGTAAGGGGCGGCAGGGAATGCAGGAGGAGAGCATTCTTTGTAGGTGGAACCGTGCTGATCGTATAGCCCCATGAGTGAGGTGGCGTCCTTGGTGGTTGGTCTTTTGATGGTAATGAACAAGGATGGCGTGATGGATGGGGTAGTCTTGCGGAACTATCGCTGGATGTCTGGTATCAAATGGGTGTTCTGAGCGGTCAAGACGACCACCAACGTGGATGAGGCCGCCCTCTCCCAGAATAGGGCATAGTCCAGCTGATGGATGGGAGGTGGGGATCCTCTGGTTTCGCCCCAGGAGGGACTGTAGATCCTTGAGACAGGTTGATTGTGCACAGTTAAGGAGCATTGCCTGTACTCGGTTTTGGTTGCACACAATTGTGGATGATGGGTTATTTTGTCCCAACCTTTGTCTGGCTTGGCGAATCCATGATGAGGCAATGTTTAAGATGGTGGTTGTTGTATTTATCTGGCGGGTCCATTGAGAAAGATGTTCTGCTACCCCCTGCAGGGCGTGAACTTTGGACTGTTTAAGAGTCATGGCGACTGCTTTGACCTCAGGCTCGAGTTCAGGAAGATGCAGAGGAGATGGTGGTGAGATCCACGACCTGAAAGTGGGAAACCCTTGAAGAAATGGTGGGCCTATGAACCAGGATGGGTGGAGGAGGGTTTTAGGATCTTGAGGCCTAGTAGCAAGGTCAGCAGGGTTGAGATTGGTTGGGACGAAATGCCACTGAATGGAAGTCATCATAGAGAAAATGGCCATCAATCTTCTTGAGACGTAGCGACTGAAAAATTTTCCTTGATTGTTTAAGTAACCAAACACAACTAGACTATCTGTGAAGAAGGTGAGGCAGTGGACCGACACGGACAGTTCTTCTAGGACTTCACGGGGCCACAGTGGTGGCTTCTAATGCGGCACAGAGCTCTAGCCTTGGAATGGAGGAGGTGGAACGGGGGGCAACACGCGAGTTTCCGCAAAGAAAGGCAAAGTGAACTCTTTCTTTGTTCTGAGAGCGTAAGTATATCACGGGCCCAATTGCATCTTTGGAAGCATCCGTAAAGACAAACATCTGCCCATCTTTGACGAGTCCGAACCCGCTGGGAACGAGCACACGGGGGATGCTGAGGAGTTTCAAGCCAGGCAGGTTCCTCATCCATTTCTCCCACGTTTTTCGGAAGGTATTTGAGAGAGGTTCGTCTCAGGTTTTCGTAGGGCTTTTTGACGTGTTGCTTGCTTCTGCCAGTAAGGCATTCCTCTGAATGAGTCGGTCCCCCAACTGACTGGGATGACGTGTCCAATGGGGTCATAAATGGAGTTGATAACCGAAAGAATTCCTGTCTTTGTGAAAGATTTGTGTGCGTCCCCAATGGTCACGATGAACTTGTCTTCCCTTATCTGCCCAGCCAAGCCCAGAGTTCTCTGCACCACTGGGTCAGGTGATTCTAATTCAAGCTGATCTTCAAATATTTCAGCTGACGATAACGCTGTCATGACTAGAGTTTCGCTAGAAATGATTATGTGAAGACGGATGTTGAACGCGCCAAGGACTGCTCCTGCTTCACGGAGAGTTTCAATAGCAGTTTCCACTGTATTTGCTGTACCTAGCCCGTCTTCTACATAGAATATGTTTTTGATGAAGTCACACACCTAGGACGAGGCTTGTGTAGTCTCGGACACACAATGTCTGAGGGCTAGGTTGGCATCGACAGGGCTGCACTTGCTTCCAAAAATGTGAACCCCCGCTCTATATTGGATCAATCCCCTCTCCAGATTATTATCCTCAAACCAATAAAATCGATGGTAGTCTATTCCTAATCAGCTACATACCCTATTTCACCTTCCCGAAATGGCAGAATGACTACCCAAAGAGAATTGTTTTGATTGGGACCTTGGAGGAGGTGAGAGTTAAGGCTTGTTCCGTGGTATGTGGCCGAGCTATCCCAGACCAGTCGGACTTTACTTTTTTGGGATTTACAACGAGAAAGATGGGTAGCCACCATGCTTTTCCAGGGCAAGGGTTTAGGTCATGGGGTGGGACCTTTTCCACATGTCGATTGTCAAAACTTTTTGACATGGCAGAGAGGCATTGTTGCAGTTGGCTTGCATCACTCTTGAGTTTGGGTACGGTTATCCTTGTTTGTTGAAACCCAACGCATTGGCTGGAGGGGAGCTCCGGGGAGGGGACACGAATGGGAAGGGGAAGTTCCCAGTTTCAAAGGGAGTTCAAATGGATTTTTGATTTCATCTCTCTAAGAAACTGCACGTCGTCTTGGGACATTCCAGATAGTTCGTCGTCTTGTTGCGAAAGGAAGACGCCTTCAGCCCTTTCTTGACTTTTGCAATTACCAAAGAAGTGATTGGTTGAGAGTTGGAACTGGGTGGAGCTCTGAAATGGTCGTCCTCCATGGAGGTTTTCAAGACAAGGCTTTCTTTGAGATTTGATGATCTATCTTGGCACACTGTGCCTACCAAGGCCAAACCCAGGGATGTGTGATAGGCGAATGGGAAGGAGCAGACAAACACTTCAGTTTTCATGAGATCGTCACCATCCCGTCCAATGAGGAGGAGCTCTCTGGCTGTTTTCTCCATTACCGTTAAGTTGCTCGCTAGATGACGCACGTGAGGATGTGCTAGGGCTGTCGAAAGTATTACTACTTCCGGTGTTGTGTCTTGAATAAGGTCGTTTTCAAAGACTGGAGGTAACTCAAACCAATGTTGTTCCGATACTCCCTTGATTTGTAGACCCTTGGCGGTTCGGCCTGTCTGCTCATATTAATGGCCACTGAGTCTTGAAATCTGGAATGACTGTCTGGGAATGTCAAGATGGAAGAAGTCTAGTACGTCCGGGTCTGTAAATGGCGTATCTGACTGCTCATCCAAAAATGCGTAGCATAAAAGAGTTTGTTCCGTTTTTTCCAGGGCAGATTACCTCGACAAGGAGTGTTTTTCCACAAGTTTTTTGTGAGCGGCTACCACAAACCTTCGAACACAACACATATGTGGGGTCGAAAGGAGGGGAACTGGAACTCTTACTGCATCATTGCATTGTTGTGTACTTCGTTCTGTGTCTAGCTCTTGGTCATTGTGGAGCAATGCATGGTGCTTTTTGGAACAAATGGAACAAGTGGTCCCTTGTTGACATCTGTAAGATAAGTGGGCGCCGAAACATCTGTAGCATCGTTCCTTGCTCTGTACCAACGAGATTCGTTGGTTTATTGGCATGGATTGGAAGGCTTACAATGTTCAATGGAGTGGTGTGAGGATTCGTAGAGGAAACATAACGTGGGTGGAGGATTATTAACGGCAGTAGCGTAGACACCTGTTCTTACTTGATTGTTGTGGGTAGTTTTCGGTTTGTTATAGCTAAGAGGCGATTCATCACTGGCTTCCTCGGCGGCATTATCCACGAAATTCACGAAGCTCAAAAATGAAGGATGTTGGCCTTGGTTCTGGGTTTTGTGTTTGTGACATCTCCTTTTCCATCTTATTTGATTTGCAAGTGAAGGGGTAGCTTTTCCCACAGGGGTCTGATACCCTTAGCGAAGTTCAATGTGGAGAGTTCAGGAATGTGAGGAATTTGGGCCCCTACAACTGCACATACGTCGGCCAATTCCCGGAGTTGGCTCCCCACTGTTCCATCACAGGTGATTGTTCGAAACGATAGGAGGAGATCCCTCAGACTTGATGCTACTATTTCTCTCCAACCAAATCGTTGGTAGAGCTTTGTCAAAATGACAGTGAGGGCAGCTTCTCGGTCTGCTCCTCCCGCCACTTGGAAGACCTGAACAAGTTTGATGGCCTCCCAACTGGTGTTGGCCATTAAACGCTAACTTCGTCCAGGGCAGAAAGGTGAAGGCCACGCAACTGGTTCCCCAGCAAGGAGACCCAGAAGTGGAGCCGGTCTTCTAGACCAGTGCCACCAAATATGGGTTGGTGGATTTGGCAAAGAGGTCCTGCCTGACCAGGTAGGATGTAGAAGCAGACATGGGGGTGGCAGGTTGGTTGTGTTGGGCCTGGTAAGTATTCTCAGTTTCCAGGGGTCTGAATCTGGTTGGCGTTGGATAGTCCAGCAGAGTGGGGTGATGGTCACTTGCGATCTTGGTTTGGTTGTCTTTCAAGGCGGGTCCAGTGGTTGGGTCTTGGTGGGTCGTCACTTGGATAAGCCGGCACCATGGGAGATAATGGGTGTCTAAAGGCTTAGGTTGTGACATGCTGAGGGAATTGAACTGAGTGGCCTTGTCTGGGGTTATCCGTCTAAGATAAGTGTGATGGTTTGGATGGGGGCAATGATCTTGGGGTCCAGTGTTGAATCAATGGTCTGAAATTAACTGGGGGTGTGGATCTAAATTCAGTCCAAGCATTAATAGCGTTTTTTGGGATGGTTGTTTCTCCTGCTAGTCTAGGTTCAAGCACACATTGTCATAGGTTGGTGGATCAACCCTCATTGACGCAACTGACCTAGCACTTGTAAGCAGGTCTCGCTTGTCCTGGATCTCAGTGATGAGTTCCAGTGCCTTTTGTTCCCTTCTATGTTCTTCCAGCATTCCTCAAATGCAGTTTTGTTCTAATTCCAACTCCCTTTCTCGTGCATCAATGTCGGCAGTCAAATGTTTGGAACTATCTTTTGGGGCCAGAGGGTCTTGTAGTGATGGGGTGGAAGATTGGTGAGTAATATTACTAACATGAGTTGAGCTTGAGAGCAGACAGCACGCATCGTCACACTCAGCTGGCTCAAGGGATTCCTTTATTGTCTTCAGATACTTATTCACTTTTGCCTTAAACACTTTTCGTTGAATATCTATAGTGCGTGCTTCCTCCATGGCCCCTGACTCCCAAAGACGGAACCGGGTGGCGTCCATTGCGTTGACTAGTGATGTAGCCTTTAAGCAACTGTTGTTGGCAATATCTACCAGTTCTGTTGGGCTGTGAGTACTAGTCATGGGTATCAGAGTATCAAGTGCTCGTTTCGAAGTTCGGCTAATGTGGGACGCAGTGTTCGGCCACAACTTGCCTGATTTGAACTGGAATTGGCCATGAATTATTCCTTTGTCTCGTGAGGTTGGTAATTGTTTTACTGTCCTGTCTTCAGAGTGTCGGGCACTCGACAGGAAGGTTGACAAATTAACCCAACAGAATTCGACGAAATACGGATATTTACTCTGGTTAAAATGTAAAACAATTGTCTACTGGCCTCACCTGAGTGGCACGTTTTTAGATCTTTATTTCTATAGGGAGACGGTTAGTATTACGAAATATGCGGTAGGTTTGCAAGGGTGGCTGGTTTTGGTTTGAGTAATTTGAGCTGGCTCAACAGTACAGTCTACGATAATGGACAACCAATCTAGGGCACTAAACCGAGCATCATCTGCTTTCTTGCGTCCAAAGCTGTTTTTTTTTATATTTGTTTCTTTAGACGTTTTCGGCAGGCTTCCACAACTTGCATCCATAATGCACAGATTCAAAAATTATCTTCAAAAGTATTCTCAATTAGAAAATCTCTAAGACAGGTTATTATAAGTATCAATAAGGGTGGTTGAATTTTTGGCAGCATAGCGTAGATGGTCGATTGGCTGATGCCGAAGCTTCTGGAGATGGTTGTAGGAGCATCATCAGCTTCAAGCCCCATGATGATTCTCTGCTCCAGTTTCTTCATTTTGCTATGGGATTGTCAAATTGTGTTGTTTTCTTCAAAGTCAGCTATAAACAGCCGAAAAACATCTCCTGAATGCAGTGTTACCATACAACCTTTAAAAAAGTTATGATAAACACCTTTATCTGCACTTTAAGATAATGTATGAGCGATATCATTGCACCCGGTCTATCAATTACCCCACAGGCTTCCTAAGTTTGTAGTTTCTTATCCTTGTCAAATAAATAAAGCGTTCCCCGGAGCATTGAAGTTTGTTTTTCATCTCAATTTTCTCAAAGGATATACAATTGCGAACAATACAACTAGTACAATGAGCTAATGCTCCTAGACTCTGTGGAGTTGAAGACACCAAAAACTGAACTTCCCGCAAGTTAGCCATAACGTCTACATCGTCTATGGCTTCCTCATTGGCTTCAAAAGGTCCTACAGGGTGATTCTTTTTCCTTTTAGAGTTTGCGTAAGAGAAAAAACCCTTCGGATTTGATCTGCCCGCCACGAACATTCTATTCTCCCCTTTCAACGGGTCATTCTCAAAGGAGACCTGAATTCTACCTTGAATCGAATTCACCGTCTTTGAAGGGTAGACACAAGGACTGCATAAACATTCACTCATGTTTAAATGTTTTCATATAAAATACATGCATCCTAATGCCGAAGGTCGGCTACAGGTTTGCGGGAAAGAATCTTTCTGGAAAGTGTTAGAATTAGAAAGATGCAAATAATTTGAACTTCGAAAAGTCTGCGATGGTATCATACACGTTGCAAATAAATCTTCCCATTGTATGGAAAAGGTATTGATCCTAAAAAATGCAGGGACAGCTAAATGGTCCAGATGGATCACTTTAGTGTTTGGCAACCGGTGGGTTGAGAGGGGGAGGTTGCCATCCACACGTGTTAGCGAACAGGAAGTTCAAGAATAAGGACTAATGTTTTGTTTTTTAGGGGGTATATACCAATTGAAGGCTTTTTTTTATTCTAACACTCTCAATAGCGGCTTGGCCACTATTATTCATCATAAATTGACGAGGATAGCGGGGGCTGATTACAAAAGTATGTCAGTGCCCTTAGTATAGGGTCTAAACACCCCACTCATGAAGTGATATCTGTCTAACAAATACTATTTGACTATATCTTTTGGCATTATTTTCATTTTTTTTTCTAAATGTATTTTATTGAATTCTCAAAAACTTTGCAGTTGTGTTTCAACAACGACTAATTCCATTACAATTACTTAATTCCACAAGAAATGTTATTCACATGAGAAGTTTCTAAATAGTTGGCTGTATTTCCTTTCCCAGAGCTTTTAATGCACATTCAGTTGTCCCATCTTACGTTGCAGAAATCATCTGTTGGAATCATTCGACCACACCAAGTTGTTATTCATGGAGTCACGCCATCAGCCATGTTCCGCATTGATCACATATATCGTTACCAAGGTGGATACATCGACAGGAACTGTTCTGTTCCATATCGACATTGTCTTAAGGATAATACAATGCACTTTTGCAATGAAACAGAATGCAATCCCTCAGAATAAAAAGTCACTTTTTTATGTGACATGATCCTTTTGTCATGCGTAATCTCCAAAGGTCAGAGGCTTGAGAGTTTGTTGCTCACATTAGTTATTGACCCCTTGTTGCGTGAAGGCTGCTCCGTTAATTGAACAAGAAAACCGAGTTTATTTTGTTCGTGCGCTTAACTCTGTGAGAGGTAGGAGAACGCCCCAAGACTTGGTGTGAACGTGGAAAGTATCCCCAAGATAACTTAATGTTCTCAAAAAAGGGCATAAAAACCAACATAGGCTAAATTGGCTCCAAGGCCAGCCTTGTGTCTCTTAACAAATTCCTTGATGAATGCCAACTTCCATTCTTGACGGGACATAATCTTATTCTTATTAGGTAGTAGCCGCCTCCAGGCGGAAGAACCTTGCACCAGACAACTGAGGACGCCAATGCCGAACTTGGGTCCAGAAGAGACGTGATGCGTGCGGGATGGCCGTGGTTGCGGTGACCCGCCCCTGGGTGTAGCAAAAGGTCCGTGGATGCAACCGTGACTGGGTGTCACGTGACTGGTGGGGTGTCTGAGGTGCTGGGGACGACATCAATGCCTGGATGGTTGGGGAGGACCGGTGGACGTGGTGACCCAGATGGAGGATGGATCGTAGTCAAACCCTGCAATATCTAGTCAATCCTACTAGTCCAAAGCTATCTACTCTAGTCATATATACATTTATTTTTCATGTAATGTTTATCTTGTCAATTGTATCTAACAATTCTAGTCACTCCCACCAAACCTTCTTTGATATTTTTGTGCTGTTCCCTATTGCCGACCCTGTCCCCCACCTCGCCCGGGAAGGGAGATGTTATATTCTAGTCACCGTTATCAATTTCCATTCATGCTTTACTCCTGCTCTCACCATCACACCACTCGCCATAATCATTTTCACTCTGTATAAATACCTCCATTTACGAACAATTAACATCCAGTCAACAGCCACCATCCGTTAATTATACAGTATGCTTTGATAGTTTAAAGATACAAATAGCAGTTTACGAGTAGCATGCCATCGCGTTGCGTAGTCTAATGCACAATGAAAAATAGTTTCGTCGTACAAGAGCCATCTAGCGGGTTCGTGACAAATACGGTGGCCTTCTTCTAGTGCTAAAGGAAAATAATTGCAAAAAATAACTGACTGAGAGTTTTTGTCGCACTACCTTATGGTTGTAGTGTGTGCAAAATGATGGCTAATAATTCTTTTTTAATTTTTGAGGCAGAGTGATTTAATTTTTGAAAGTGCAGTTGGTGCTACAATTTAGGTAGACTTGCGCTTGTATACACTCCTTAAATGCTTAAACAATTTCAATTCTATAGTGCCGTTGGTTTTGCTCCCATTAATTTGATTAGCAATGAATTACTTTTTCTGGCTTGCTTATCAAAGCACGACATTTTTTGAGTAACGCTTGATGTGCTACTCTGATTTTTTGAGCAGCCATAAGGTAAAAAACGCAAAACTGACGTAATAGCGCCAGAAATGGCAACTCTGGACCAACAAGACTTACTTCCGTCTTTTTTCATGTCTTAAATTGGACGGGTGTGAATATTTACCAGAGGTCTTAAGAGAAAAATGATACCCCAAGACTGTCTCAGTTGTTCTTTACCGTGGATAGGTAATGGGATCTTCCGGCGGGATTTTCTAGTAATTTTTTGGTTTTGTAAGACCACATGAATGGGCACACTTGCCATATCCTGTACCACCTCTCGCCACCACACGAAATTCAACCAACTGATGTCTGAACACGCGTGATCTCCATTCCCCGAACCTAATCCGGATACATCCGCAAGATCACTACACTTTCATTCCACAGATAACAACAAATATGGGTGCGGGATCAGATATCGTCAATAGGTGTAGCCATTGATAAATTAGTTTCAGTTTATCAGGAAGTTTGCTCCAGTCTAGCAATCTCTGAATGTGTTCCGAAAGGTGGGACACGGACAAAAATTCCAAAATATAGGAATACGTTGTTCAAGAGGAGTTGCAAACTAGCAAAAAACCCTGAAGACCACTTCGAATCCAATAATTGTGGGCGGTCTTCAAAAAAAGTTGGACGTTGTTCAGGGTAAGATTAAGGCCTCCATGGAATATGACCAGTTACAAACTGAGAGTAAGGTGGTTCAGGAGGTCAGGTCGAATCCGAAGGCTTTTTTCTTTTAAGCAAACTCTAAGAGAAATATGAAACACTCTGTTGGGCCTTTTGAGGTTGATGGGGAAACCAATAGCAATGTGGAGACTCTGGCTAATATGCTTGGAGATCAGTTCTCTAGTGTGTTTTCAACCCCAATGAGTTCAGAAGCAATAGCTCATTGTTCCAATGACGAGTCTGCTGAGAATGACAAGGTTAGTCACTTTGAGCAATTTGATGATTTCATAGTTACAGATCAAGATGCTTTGGCGGCCATCAGAGACTTGAGGCTTTCGAGTTCTCCTGGTCCTGATGGTGTGACATCTTAGTTTCTGATGAGATGCTCACTGGTTCTTGCTCCTGTTTTCTCGCACTTGTTGCGTGATCAGGGCGAGTTTCTCTCTGCACTAAAGTTAGCTCACGTTGTTCCAATTTTTAAAGGGGGAGACAAGTTGCTTCCCAGTAACTATAGGCCGATTTTTCTCACTTTGATTTTGTTTTTGAAAAAATCGTGTAGTCCAAACTTGTTGAATTTCTTGAGGTCAATGAAGCCCTTCCTCCTAGCCAGCACAGGTTCCGAGCACATTTTATCACGACGACCCAACTGATTCAACAACAGTGGTTGAGCATTTAGAGCAGGTCATTGAGGGACTGGAAAGGCACGAGTGAGTTGATGTTGTCTATCTTGATTTTGCCAAGGCCTTCGAACAAGTAGATCATGGCCTGTTGTTGACTAGACTTCATGACATTGGGATCCAACGCAAGGTTATCAATTGGATATCTATAAGGAGAAATTCCGGTCTTTAATCATGAAACAAGACGTATTCGAACCATTTCAAAGTATGCAAGGCATTTTGTATCATAAGATACTAACCAGGATAGAAATCTGAATTGTTTTTTAAACTTAGTTTTCACCTTTTCTTTCAAAAGCTATGGTTATTTTTACAATTATTATTTTTTTAATGTATTTATTGTGAGAAGCATGCCTCATTGAATATATGTAAATAAGTGTGGTTGAACGAGAATCGATAATTATATGTTTGAGTTTTTCTTGTCGTGCCTTCTTTCATTCAAAATTTCCCGCCCTTTTTGGTTATGACCAATCGGGGGAAGAGGCGGGAGAAAATCAAGAAAACAACGGAGAGTACGAAAAAAGAAGTGTAAAAAGGGGAATAAAAACCTAAGAAGAAAATACAGTCCATTTATGTCATTGGTGACGGGAAATCGTCGAATCAACTATATTGTATAGCTGGCCTGTTCCTCAAGAAGGCTTCAAACAGAGCCCTCTTAGTTTGCTTTTTCTTTTTCTTGCTCTTTTTATCCCGCTAATAATTATGTTTGCCATTGATGGTCCCTTTCCATTCATGATGGAAGCTATCTTTGGAAAAGTCAGCAAAGAGGCTAGACAATGTTTGGACTTGGTCGTGGCAATGAAGGATCCTTCTGAAGTCAATAAACCCTTTGACACTGAGGCCTTAGCAACTTGGGTCAATCAGACCAGGGTGTTGCTTGATAAACAGGTTCACTCAGAAGTCGAGAAATACAGTCCATTTATGTCATTGGTAACGGGAAATCGTCGAAACATCGTGGTCCTTCGAGCCGGATCTAATACCGGATTCCTGGGAGTGGGTGGATTGTCATCGAATGAAGAGGGAGTGCCAAGAATCTGCGATCACCGAAGAAAGGGAAACAGACCTCACCCCTCCAGGAAAGATGACGGAACCCCAGGACGGAGAGGTGAACCTTCGGACTGAGGAAGACGCCGAGGTCCCCCGATCTAGGCAAAAGAATGGCTGCTGTCAAGAGGCGGATCACCGCCCAGATCAAAGTGATCCAAGAAATGCTGGAATTTGCCGAACTCATCTCAAGAACCAAGATTCGCTTCAAGAAGAACGCCCTTCAGAAGACGCTAGAGGACCTGGAAGACATCATCAAACCCTTCAGAATATCCGATGTGGCTGAGGTTGAGTTGCAAAGGATAGAAGATTACTTCGCCGTGGAACAAGACCGAGTCATGTCCATGGTCGCAGATGTTCAAGACCATTTGGAATCCAAAGCGGATGAATCGTCCACAGAATTCGAATCAGATCAGACTCAATATCGCCAGCTTCAAGCCGAGGAACGTGAGAGATTGCGGACCCAGATAAAAAGGAGTCAAGCTCACACTGAAAAGGCAGTTCACGATTTGAACGCCACCAGAGGCAAGACGGAAGAATTGAAGTACAAATTAGAACAACTCGAATTGGGGGAGCGAAAAGAGGATTTCAGGTTCGAGAGACAAGTGGAAAATCTGAATACGAGCTCAGATCTCAAGACCTCATGGATGTCTCACCCAGCCCCTGGAACCGGGGGACAAGGCGCTCAGAGTTCCCTGAAGACAGAGATGATGGTTTATAACGGGCAGCCTTTGGATGTTACAAATTGGAGTAATATGTTTCATTCTCTTGTTTACTGCTCAAACAAATCGGCTGCAGAAAAGATGGGATTGCTTAGAGCTAGCCTTGGACCCGGTTGTCAGAAGGTGATAGAGGGTTTTAGCAACACTGAGGAACATTATCATCAGGCACTGGTCGTCATTTACCGGCGATATGGCAACGAAAAAAACATGCGAAAGGCTCACATTCAAGCCATTCGTGATCTACCCTCAGTACGGCCCAATGATTCGGAAAACTTTGCGAACTTTGCGGACCAATTACAAGGTCATCTCCGAGTGGCGCAAGGCTTACTGCCGCCAGGTGATGGGTTACTTCAGACGATGTTGGAAGATGTGGAGTTCAAGCTGGATCGATTTCAGTTCCTAAGATGGAGAGATTTTGCCGAGACTTTCCCCTCATGAACAACGAATCCATCACTTTGCTGATTGGCTCATGAATCAAGCTGATAAGGTACGAGAACACAGCCAAGTGGTCGAACGGAGCCTCAAACCATAAGGGACCAGACTAAGAGGATCCTGGAATAAACTGGAAACCGAGCTTGGACCTGGCGGCAAAATATGCCACGCACCCCACAAGATGAAGAGTTGGCCCCGATCCAAAGATGCCAGCCCGCAACGTCGTGGGGAGTTCGCACGGGAACATGGAATGTGCTTAATTTGTTTGGAGGTGGGACACCGGGCATTTTTATGCCCAAGGAAGGGCGAGATGGTTTGTTGTCAAGACGGTTGTGGGAAAAGACACCACACGTGGTTACATCGAGAGGTGGTCCATCACCAGTCCCAAGAGCGGGTGAGCCCAACCGCCAATCATGAAAATACAAGCCACATGCATTCTGTTAATGTACCAGCTAGATTGGGGATCATTCCTGTTCGGTGCTCGATTGGGTGTAAACAGGTCGTTCTTAATGCATTAATTGATGAAGGATCATATACGACTATTGTTTGTGAAAGATTGTGAAAGAATTGGGTATCCTAAAGCCGAAGACCAAAGATGTGACGATGAACCTTCCTTGTTTCAAAAAGAGCCCGCTGTCGGTCAGCTTCTGTTCAGTTTTTAGTGGCAGAGGTCAATGCACGAGGAGGAGGCCATTCAATCATGGCCATGACGTTGCCAGAAGTGTGCAAGAATCTTCGTGGATACTCTTGGAAGAAGATCCAGTCGGAAATTCAGCATTTGGCCGATTTACCTTTGGAGGAGATTTCACAACCTGTGGAACTTCTCATTGGGGCGGACAACCTTCATCTTATTTCCCCTCTTGAATGTCGGGGAGGAACCAAGGACCAACGTTTTGCCATGAGATGTGAATTGGGTTGGGTAGTTCGAGGGCGGGTGCCACGTAAAGATGAACTTGAGGTTCGGGTGCCATCCTTGAATTGGTGTCAAGGTGGGGATGAAGACTTGGAAGGGCTGGTCCGCTACTTTTTCAGTTCAAAAAGGTTCGGCTGTGAGGTTATTCGAGAAGAGAGGCCTATATGGAGCCAAGAAGAAGCCTATGGGATGAAGCTCATTGAAGAAGGAACGAAGAAGATCCCAAAAGAACCCGGATATGAAGCCTCGTTGCCTTGGAAGTCGGGATTTAAGCCAAAGAATGATCCCTTGGCTGCAAAGAAGCGCTTTGAGTCGTTGAAAAGAAAGATGTTTAACAAGCCGGACTTTGAAAAGGATTACAAGAAAGCTATTAATGTTTATCTGGAAAAGGGATATGCCTATGAAGTCACGTCAAAAGAAGAATGGGAACATTCAGGCCAAAGATGGTTGCCACATCATGGGGTATACAAAAATGCAGACTCGAGGAAGATCCGAGTCGTATTTGACTCAGCCGCCAAATTTCATGGACTGTCCTTTAACGACTCTCTCTACACAGGCCCAGCTCTGCAAGGAGAACTTTTGCCCCTGCTTGTCGGCTTCCGAGAATATCCAGTGGGGTTGACGGCGGATATCGAAGCGATGTGTAGTCGGATCCGTATGAACAAGGATGATGCAAGATATCACCGATTTCTGTGGGAAGATGAGAACGGGGAGCCCAAACTGTACGAGATGAACGGTGTAGTATTTGGCGATTCTCCTTCACCGTGCCAAACCATCCATACTTTATCAAGAACTGACCAGGATTTCGGAGATCCTCAGACCTTGGATTTAGTGGAGAAGCACTTCTACAAGGATGATTATCTTGACGGTTTTGTCATTGAGGAGGAGGCCATTGCTCAGAGCAAAAAGCTTATCCAAGTGTTGAAGCACGGAAATTTTCATTTGAGAAGTTGGCTTTCCAACTCAGAGCGATTTGTAACGGAGATTGAGGGCCCAGAGGATGGAAAGAAAATCGGAGCCCAAGATCAGAATCTTTCTCAAGTGATGGATTTAACCTCCAAGCAAGGGCAAGTCCTTGGACTGACATGGAATCTACGGGAAGACTCCCTCGGGTTTGCTCTAAAGAACTTCAAAGTGGAGAATATCGTGTTCACCCGTCGAGGCTTGTTGAGAAAGCTCGCCGGGGTCTTTGATCCAATCGGGTTGGCTGCCCCATTCATCGTGAAGGGAAAAATCACTATGCAAGGGTTATCGAAGATGGGTAAGGAATGGGACGAAAAATTCGATTCGAAAGATGTCGAAGTCTGGAGAGAGTGGGTAGAAACTGCAAGCCGATTGTCGGACATAATGATCCCGAGATGCATTTTCACCTTCGGGGTTGTGCCGACGCAACTGCATGTTTTCTTTGATGCTAGCATTGAGGCTTTTGCGGCGGTTGCTTATGTTCGAAATGAGATGCAGACTGGGGAAATCAAGATTCGACTGGTTATGTCCAAGACAAGAGTGGCTCCTGTCAAACCCATTTTGATTGTGAAACTGGAGCTCAATGGTGCTGTTCTGGGGGCAAGAATGGTTGGATTTTTGGAAAGAACGTTTCGCCAACCCATCAACAGAAGAGTATTTTGGACGGTTTCCTCCGCAGTTTTGGGATGGCTTCAAGCAACAGCGTCATATTTTAAACCGTTCGTGAGCAACCGGGTGGAAGAAATCCAGATGTTGAGCTCAACCCGTGATTGGAGACACGTTCCCGGAGTCAAAAATCCTGCGGATCTGGTGACACGTTCGAATTTTAAGGGTCCTATCCTTTCCGACTAGTGGCTGAACGGCCCTGAATTTCTTATGGAGTGTAAGATTAATATGACGGACAAGGATTAGAATATATCGAGGTTCTCTTTTATTGTTGTTGTTCTTTCATCAATGTCTTTTTTCTTGGTGAGATATTCCGAGTGAGACGCATAGATTCATAGACATCCAACATCTCCCCCCCAAAGATGTTACATTTTAAAAGAATTAAAATCAGAAGAAAACACGGCAATGGGATGATTAACATCAGCAGGATCATGTGTAAGAGTTAAAGCGGGTCGACATTGCTAAAGCGAACGGTTTTAGTTTTCTTCTCCTTTTTTTTTCCTTGTATTCTTTGACGTGGAATGATATTGTGTGTGGTTAATTCATCGAGGCTTGTGTTGTCTGGCGGATGGTTGGTGTTCTTGGTTGGTCTTAAATGACGTCGGTTCCNCTAGCTAGCTTGTTGGAACCAAAAAAATGTAGTGTCTTTTCTTTACCCAGAGCTTTGGAGAAGAGTTTTCTTCTCTTTTTTTTTCCTCCGTATTCTTTGACGTGGAATGATATTGTGCGTGGTTAATTCATCGAGGCTTGTGTTGTCTGGCGGATGGTTGGTGTTCTTGGTTGGTCTTAAATGACGTCGGTTCCGGCGGTAACGGCCAGAGCCGTCTAGAGCAACAATCCAATAAGAGCGACCGGAAGGGCTTAAACAATCAATACGGGCGGAGAACGGTGACCAGGACTTATCAATGGGATTCTGAACATGTACCAATTCCCCATCCATTAGTGGTCGCATGTCAAAACCGCCTGAAGCAGCAGAGCGTTGCAAAGATCCGTTATGCCGTGTCTGTGTAAAGTCGTTGATTACAGTTGGTGTCTTCAGAGATAGGGAATGTGCTGCGGGGAGACGAGTTTTGAGGTTACGGGCAAAAAAAGCAAAAGCGGGAGAGTAGCCGTCTGCACGTGGAGTACAACGCCAAGCTAACAGAGCCTCTCGGAACATCAGGTTATTTGTACCACCAAGTTTGCGAAGAAGGCCTTTAATTGATTTTACCGCGGCTTCTGCTAAACCGTTTGAACGTGGGTGATAAGGCGATGAAGTGTCATGATTTATACCAAACGTGAAGCAATGGTCTGAAAAGGTTTTCCGGAACTGAGGTCCGTTGTCGGTTTTGATTCGTCCGGGAAAGCCAAAGTCGCAGAACCAACCCATGAGAACATTCCACACGGCATCAGTAGTTGTTGTTCTGAGGATGGAAACAAATGGGAAACCACTGAATTGGTCGACCATAATGAGGAAGACCTTTCCCATAAGGTCAAACAGGTCAATGCCAACTATCTCGAATGGATAAGACGCGAGGGTGGGCAAGATAGTTTCGTTCTCTTGACTTGGCAACTCAGAGATACAAGCAGGGCACGAAGAAATCTTTTGTTTTATGTAGTTCGTCTGACCTGGCCAGTAGAAGAGTTGTCGAGTAAGTTGGCTTGTTTTTGTCACACCCGAATGTGACATATGGAGTAGGTCAATGATGAGACGACGGGCAGGTTTTGGTACAACAATACGATCACCTGCGAGTAAAAGGCCACCCTCAGTTCTCAGCTCATTGTAGATTTGACGAAATTGAGAGAGCGTCTCAGGGAGAGGCTTTCCACGGTCAACGCATTCCCGGAGATGGCAATATTCTTCATCCAAATTGTCATATATCAAATGGAAGGTTGGATCGTCCGTGGATATTGAAGCACAAAGACTTATGTCGAATGATTTGTCTGCGGGAAAAGCAGGAGCTCGGCTCAAGGCATCTGCGATTAAGTGGTTTTTTCCCGCAGACCAAGAGACTGTGAATGTATACTGACAAAGATTTTCTCTTAGCCTTTGGAGCCGTGAATTAGCCAATGCAGCTAGAGGACGATCGAAGACTCCTAAGAGTGGGCGGTGATCGCTAATAACCTCGAAAGATGAGATCCCGCGAAGATAAAATTCACATTTGCTTACTGCCCACCAGATTGCACACATTTCAAGTTCTACTACGGCGTAGTTTGACTGAGCGGGGGTAAGGGAGCAGGATCCGCATTGAATCAAACGGGGGTGATCATTGGGGTCCCGTTGGATGAGAGCGTATCCCATGCCATGTAACATGGATGCATCGGTGAGAAGTTCCGTTTTTAGTTTCTGGTCGAATGGTTTGACTACAACTGGAGAGCATAACAAGGTCTTGACTTTTTCAAACTCCAAATCATGCTCATGTAACCACAACCAGGCATTCCCCTTTTTTAAGAGTCCACGTAAATGAACTGTGGCGTGTGCTAAGTCGGGTAAGAAGGAAGCCAACTGATTGGCTAAGCCGAGGAAAGATCGTAAGCCCGTAACATTGGTAGGAGTGGGGAATTTGCGAATCGAGTCGACTTTTGAAGGATCTGGTTTTAACCCATCGGACGAAACCAAAAACCCAGCGAATTTCACACATTGACCAATTTCAAACTTGTTCACAGAAATCTTGATGCCATGTTCTCGACACACATCGAAAACGGCTTCAAGACGATTGTAGAGATCCATTTCACTTGGTGCCTGTACGCAAATGTCGTCTACTATTTTTGCGATCCATTTTTTTCGTTTCAATTCAGCAAAAGCTAAGTCAGTTCGGAGACTAAAGACATCTCCACTCCCTTTCCAGCCCATGGGTGCCACCTTTGGACGCCACTTTCCGTTTGGGAGTAAAAATGCACATAGATGAGAGCTTTTCTCATCAAGCGGTATCTGAAAATAGCCATGCACTGCATCAATTTTGGCAAACCACTTAGATTCAGGTAAGATTTCGCGCATTAGATCAGACACAGATGAGAATGGGTGTACTGGTCTCTTTGTTGCCTTGTTTAGTTGTCTGTAGTCTACAACTAATCTCACTTTTCCGTTCGGCTTAGGAACAAAATGTGCTGGAGAACACCATTCTGTTGGAACGTCACATCTGACCATCATGCCGGAGCTCTCCAATTCCTGACATAATTCCGTAGCACGGACATCGAAATGAAGAGGAACAGCCCGAGCTGTTGTGACGTGACACGGTTTAACATTTTTATTTAGATCCATTTCAATCTTCATAGGTTTTCCCTTTATGGATCCCGCAGCGTCGCCAAGAGATGAAACAAGGACATCGTCGTAATGGCGAACGATGTTTATTAGGCGGGTATGAGGGCCATTTGGAGTGATTGGTAGACGTTTGATCAAACGCTCGATGTCCCCGGAGTTCTGGATTGCAGAGTCACCAAATGTGATAATTCCTGGATGGCCCGGTTCGATTGGATTGGAGAGTGACAAGGTATGTAGACTCTCCACCCGAATAGGTGGGTCTTGGCATTTGTGGACAGCAGGGAAGTCCGGTGGGAGTATTCCAAGATTCATTAAGTCGTGCTTTCCCAACAAAGCAGAGACTTTTAGATCGGGTGATACAACAGCTGATATCCAAGCCAATGGGCCATGAGGGGCACGGCAAGAAAACGTGAGTTTTCCCACATTTCTCAACTTTATTCCGTTAGCAGCAATGAGTACGGTCTTGGACGGTCTGAGAATATACCCGGGAGGAATAGATGATGCAGGGAGAACACTCCTGGCAGCTCCTGAATCTGGTATTGCAGTAAGTTCGAAGCTTTTCGAGTTTAAGTTGCATGAGACCGTTATTTTCTTTAACATTGATCTTTTAGATGCCTGGACTGATCCCATGTTCCCACTTTCAAAATCGATGGTGTTGATGCGGGAAGAAGAAGGACTACGGCTTCTCGATGCGTTATATCGTGCACCAGGAGAATCATCTCGGGGGGTGCGTCCCCGCTCCCGGTTTCGTCCACGACTACCGTCTCTGCAACAAAATTGGATGTGGCCAAGCTTATTGCAACGAAAGCATGGTTTGTCCCGAAATGGACACTCGGACCGTTGGTGCGGGCGGCCACAACCTTGACAAGCAGCTGCGATTACGGCGAGGATCTCCTCTGCAGTTTCAACCGCACAAGTTGCACTGGTAGCCTTGGCCTCTTTGTGGGCTGCCTCGTGTGTGCTGGCCTTGGACAAGAGATCTTGGATCGTGGGGTCTTTGACCTCCATCAACTTTATAAATAGCGATGAATCTGACCGACAACCGCCAAGGAGGACAAAAATTACGATGTCGTCAGGGGTAAACTTGTCCAGCTCTGCTTCATTAGCCATCCTACGAACTTCATCATAAAACTGTTTGAACGATCTCTGTCCTTTCGACAACCTGAAGAGATCAAGACGTCGGGAGAAGAGAGGTTTCAGAGTCATGAAGTGTTGTTCAATTCCCTCGTAAACGCCAGTAATATTACTCGCAATAGACATTGACGTCTCCAGAGCCACGGCTAGCTCGGGAGCTAAGCATGCAATGACCATGCCTTTTTGTTCCTCCAGTCCGATGGAATTCATGTTGGATGCACTAAAGTACGCTTTGAATTGTCGCAACCATACCCTCATCTCGGGTGGTGAGGATTCAGAAGAGAGAACAGGGAAAGGCTTCATATCAGAGATGGGCTTGAATGGGGGTTGGTGAACTCTTCCCATAGTGATGGTGGATGGCCGGTCCATGAGAGTTTGGCAAAGGGCATTAAGTTCTTTGTCCACTTTGGCCATCGTTAATTTCTTCTCCTCCAAGATGGCCCGTGTTTCCTTTTCGTCGACCTCTAAAGCAAAGTCTTCGAAGAGGTCGGCCAAGTTCGTTATTTTATCTTCTACCTCTGCAAAAAGCTTCCATAATCTGTCCTAGTTTGCAGTTTCCCGAATCGATGAATCGGAAATAAACTTGATCTTTTAGGTGATTTGACCCTTTAGGTTTGTCAAGCGGCCACGAGTGCTCATGATTTCCTTCTAGACGGTGACGTCTCCGATCAGTGCGACCTCCAGAAGACAAAACCGCAACTATCACTTCCGATTGAATAGCACGGGTTTGAAAAGATGAGGCATGTGGCGTTATGTCAAAGGGTTATGGTGATGATAAAGGTTCACAATACCGACTGTGCCATGTAAGATTAATATGACGGACAAGGATTAGAATATATCGAGGTTCTCTTTTATTGTTGTCGTTCTTTCATCAATGTCTTTTTTCTTGGTGAGATATTCCGAGTGAGACGCATAGATTCATAGACATCCAACATGGAGGAAGAGATAAATTGGCCCAAAATGAAGACAGTGCAGAAGAATAAGGAAGAAGAGCCAAAAGCGTGTGTTTCCCGAGGATCTTCAATGGTTGCAAGCGAATCTGCCTCTGAAGAATAATTCAAAATTACGTCAACTGAACCAGTATTTGGACTCAGTGGGACTCATTCGGGTAGGCGGACGCATTGACAAAGCAGCGGCGCCCTACGAACTACGTCACCCCATCGTTCTCAGTCCCAAGGACCCGCTGACAACCTTCCTATTGGACCATTTACACGAAAGAAGTAATCAAGAAGGAAATAAAAACGCCCTTTCCCTTCTGCGACAAAATTATCATGTAATACGGGGCAGAGAGGCCATAAAACAGGCCGGCAGGAGATGTCTGTTTTGCCGCAAGAGGAGGGCGATGCCAGTCTCTCAAATGATGGCAGAGTTGCCACAAGAAAGGATATGAATTCCATCCCCCCCATTCAACTGTACCTCCGTGGACTTGTTCGGACCATATCAAGTAATAGTTTCTCGAAATCGGACAGAGAAGAGATGGGGGGTGATCTTTACCTGTCTTACCACTCGCGCTATCCACCTGGAGGTGGTCAGAAGTTTGAGCGAGGAAGATTTTTTATCGGTGTTGAGGATTTTTGAAAACTTGAGAGGTCGTCCCAAAACTATCTACTCGGACAACGGGACAAAGTTTAAAATTTTATTGCCAGTGTAAAAGCCTTAAAAGAAAGAGGGATCCCAATTAAATGGTCCTTTCAACTCCCCGCCGCTCCTCATTAGGGAGGAGTGCATGAGGCGTTGGTTAAATCCTCTAAACGGGCTCTGGTTGCTATTCTAGAGCAAGAGGAAAAATCGTTAAGACACCTCAGAGAAGATGAGCTTCGGGTGGTGCTTGCGGAGGTGATGGGATTTCTAAATTCTCGGCCCCTTGATTATGAAGAATGGAACCCATGTGAACCTGCGTCTTTGATTCCGAACCATTTCTTGATCCAGTGACCCAACAAGATCATACCAGTGGGGCAATTTGCAAGCAAGAATCCGCGTCATCACTTTCGGTTTGTCAAGGGGTTGGTGGACCAGATATGGGAACCATGGACAAAGGAATACCTCCCTACCCTCCTGAGTCGAAAAAAAATGGACAAATGTTCGACGAAACCTGGTCGTGGGTGATCAGGTCATGATCTTGGAACCGAATCTCCCAAGAGGGGAATGAAAAATTGGGAAGGTGGAGGAGGCTTACCCAGGAAAGGATGGGCTGGTGCGGGCAGCAAGTGTTAGACTTTTGGATGGAGGCACAAAGAACCGGCCTTTAACCAAGCTTTGCATCATCCAAAAAAAAGAAGAAGGTTCAGAAGACTCCAACAAGAAAGAGGAGGAGGATGGTTGAACGAGAATCCATGATTATATGTTTGAGTTTTCTTGTCGTGCCTTCTTTCATTCAAAAATTCCTGCCCTTTTTGGTTATGACCAATCGGGGGAAGAGGCGGGAGAAAATCAAAAAAACGGGAGAGTACGAAAAAAGAAGTATAAAAAGGGGAATGAAAACCTAAGAAGAAAATACAGTCCATTTATGTCATTGGTGACGGGAAATCGTCGAATCAACTATATTGTATAGCTGGCCTGTTCCTCAAGAAGGCTTCAAACAGAGCCTTCTTAGTTTGCTTTTTCTTTTTCTTGCTCTTTTTATCCCGCCAATAATTATGTTTGCCATTGATGGTCCCTTTCCATTCATGATGGAAGCTATCTTTGGAAAAGTCAGCAAAGAGGCTAGACAATGTTTGGACTTGGTCGTGGCAATGAAGGATCCTTCTGAAGTCAATAAACCCTTTGACACTGAGGCCTTAGCAACTTGGGTCAATCGGACCAGGGTGTTGCTTGATAAACAGGTTCACTCAGAAGTCGAGAAATTGACTGATTTATCCCGTGAAGAGGTAAAAGAAGTATCTCCACTCGAAGTAGGGCGCAAAAACACAGTTGTAGAGAAAGCAGTCTGAAAAGCTTTGCCAACTTTCACCTGGATATGCTCATCGAACTTTCCACTATCTTGGAGGGCTGGCTACACCTAAATTCTTTAACAGCCAGGAGTCCAGCTGATGTGCCAACGTCAAAAAAGACCAAACATCCGGCCAATGCCATGATGCTTGGGGTCATTGGTTCCACCCTATTGGACCAAAGGAAATATCGACACAATACAATACAAACACCTGTTGTTTTATAAAGTGTTCTGAGCATTAAACAGCACCTATGGCATCGGAAACTGGGTCTGGACCCAAGATGGTGCACCAGCTCACACATTCAACGCCACAGAAAAGTACTTGGCAAAAAAGTTAGGGTCCGATGGAGCTTTGGCCACCCAACCCTCCAAACCTGAACCCATTAGACTACTATGTGTGGAGCGCCGTCGAGAGGAAGGCCTGTACCATGTACCACGGCAATGTTGACGCCCTGAAGGCTTCTGTCAACCAAGAGTGGGACAACCAAAACGCTGCCATCTTGAAGTCCGTATGCTCCAAGTTTAGGGCCAGATTGGAGCGCTGTATTGAAGCAGATGGTGTAATTTTTGAAAAAAGTAAGCAATTGTGTTGCGTAAAATACTTAATCTATAATAAAAGTTTATCAAACCTCTGTGTCCTGAATACCAGTCGCTTGTGTAAAGAGAAGAAAAAATCGTGCGGACTTTTGAGACATACGGTATTACATACGAATAAAGAAAAATACTGATGTGGTAACATGTGTGTCTAGTAAAATAATTTTCGTCTAAATTGCAAACCTTTTTGCATAGCAATTAGGCAAGAGCTAAATTGAAAACAACGTGAACCATATTGATCGGAATTAGTCCTAATGGCGTTAATTTTAACGAAAGAGATAGCAAGTCCATATTTAAATCGCTTTCATCCATTAGAAAATTAGCAACAGTAGTGCTAAGCATATTGTGGCGTGAACGGAGAAAGCTCTCTTCTATGGCATTTCTCATTCCGTACTTTGCTTTCTCTGACGATTGATGCCTGGAGGACAAGTTGAAATATATGTTTTTCATTTAACAAACCAATCTTTGTCTTGATAACTCATGCAATTGATATACTAACTAACAATGTGAGGTGCGTAGCTTTCTGGTAAAATAAACATCTGAATATGTTAGTCATGGTTTGTTGAAAAAGTAGGCATACGTGGTTGATGTGATGAAGTCTGATGAAAAGTGCATTTTCAATCCTTTTTGTACCCATGGAAAAATCTAGTCTTCAGAAATAAATTGATACCATGTGTTACAAAGTGTGTCAAGGAAAATGATGCGCCCTCCTGCTATAGTGCATTTACGCGAGAGATATTTGAACACATAATTAGGCAAGCAATTTTGGAATTGTCAGACATCTGAAAAAGTGGGCAAAGTGTATTGATTTCAATATGCATTTGTATTTCTCCATAAGATACCGTTTGTATTTTATAATTAAGCATGTTACAGACGCATGTTAGTTGCTCTTTTTCTTATCTGCCAGAAATTTCTCACCATTTTGAGACTTTCTCGGTTGCTTCTTGGTTGTGGTGCACATGTTGTGTGCGTGGTGTTTGTGTGTGGGTGAATGAATGGGAATTGTCATTCATTCTCTCAATTAGGTTTGGTTTTTCACGGCACTTCAAGATTATTGCTCATTTACGTTAGCCATGAACCACTGGAATATGGACGGGGATGGTAAGGTTGAAAATTAGCAACTCCAATTTCAGTCAATGAATTAAATTCTCCTGCAAATAAGGCTGGCCCCAGATCCCTGCGATTGCGTATTTCACATGTCAGCTCAATCAAACTGGGTCAAAAGTTATGCCCTCTCAAAGTGCAGTACATAACAGAGCACAGAATGAATGACTTAGCCCTCTTCTGGTAATCAATTACCACAAGAGGGCTAGTTCGTTCATTCATTGAAGAGCTTTGTAGTGCCTTTTGAGATGGCATAACTTTTGATCCAGTCGCTCGATCAAGCTGAAAATTGAAATGAGTAATTGCTGTTGCCTGGGATTATTCTCATTTGAAGAAGAACATAATGCGTTAACTTAATCGCGAAAACCTAATTCCCAAACCAAGCGTCCCCGTCCATATTCCAGTTGTTCATGCGTTAGCTTTAGCAGTTTTTCCGAATCATTATGAGCAGTTCTTTAGTTAGATTGAATTGGTCGTTGACAGTTAGAAATTGTTGCTCATTAGTGTATTGATTATATGTTTGTTTGGTCAGTTTGTTGAATTTATTTCTGTGTTTTTGTGTTTTTTAAATCTAGTTTTGGTTCTTGATTCCTTGCTTTTCCCTGTCCCTTACATCTTGTTTACCCTAACCATCTTGGGATTTGTATGAGAAGTTTGATGTGAGGTAGGTAATTCCTATCTAGCGTTATTGTTCTATATCATAAGACAACATTGTATATGTATACTTTTTTGTAATTGGGGTGCTAGGGTCGGTGGGGTAAGCCTTGCCTGGCCAGCGAAGCCAGCCATCACATCGTCCGTATACAATTTCCAGTAGGCTGTGTCCTGTCCATTTCAGTTTGGTTCTCCATCTGTGGGTGTGGTTTGCGTCTAAAAGTTTCCTTTGAGTAAGGACGGGGAGGAGATTCGAACCTACCTTCATAATGGAAGCTATCTTGGGAAAAGTCAGCAAAGAGGCTAAACAATGTTTGGACTTGGTCGTGGCAATGAAGGATTCTTCTGAAGTCAATAAGCCCTTTGACACTGAGGCCTTAGCTACTTGCGTCAATCAGACCAGGGTGTTGCTTGAAGAACAGGCTCACTCAGAAGTCAAGAAATTGACTGATTTATCCAGTGAAGAGGCAAAAGAGGTATCTCCACTCGAAGTAGGGCGCAAAAACACATTTGTAGAGAAAACAGTCTTGTCTTGTTCAAAGGAAGCAGCCTTATCTTGATGAAGGAAAGGGCTGTCAGTTTGACTACGAAATAGTATCAAGATCTTCTCAATTTCGCCTTGATGATAATTTAATGCGTTTATGATAATACTAATAACTTTTTTTATTACGACTCTTGTTCATGTCATGGCGTAAAAATAACTATAAAAATAAAATATGATGTTTAGACATTATACAAAGGTTGTTGATAAAATAAGAAAAATGTCAAAATCGTAAAAGCAATAAAATAGTTGACTAGAAAGTGTTATCACAATAAGTATGACTAGAATTGGTTCAATGCACATGAAAAATGGGAAGAGGGGAATCACAGACAGTACAAACATAGTTAGGTAAGGGTAAATGATGAAATTCTTGGTTATTGCAGAGGAGAGGATGGGCCAGATTGAACAGATCTTTTGTCAGCTCCCGTCGTTGATGGCATTTGTTCGTTGATGACATGGTCCGTGAGCCGGACAAAGGTGGCCGCCAATACACCGAGGGGATGTCGGCCAAGGACAATAAGGTTTAAACAAGTCCTTGACCGACCGGGAAGGACAACTTGCGTCCGGACATCACCTCCGGAAAGGTCAGGTTCCCAAAACTGTTGGACACTAACCTTGCCAGCCCATTGGTGAGGGGCTCGGTTTTGCATAAAAAAATGTCCATGTATTGTTGGCATATTGCGGCGCTCACAGGTATCGTTTGATGAACTTGTTGCAGGTGGCTTCGGTCGACTTGAGGGCGGATTGGGCTGAGTTGGGGAGCCAAAGGGGAAGGCCGTGGAGGAAAATTGGAGTTATGTAGGTCCGGAAGAGTTGAAGAACTACTGGAAGGGGAAGATTCTTGAAAGGAAGTCTATTGCAAATGTATCCGATCCTGGCCCTGGCTTTGACTATTGATGGATTGAGATGGTTGGTGAGAAAGAGAGTTGCGTTGAAAATGTGAAACTGACATAATTAAAACTATTGATGATTTCAATCGGACTATTGTCAATATGGAAAGAGATAGGAGGCAAACGACCTTTATGGAAAACAGTGGCCTTCGTCTTGATGGTGTTGACTTGAAGGCCGTTCTCTTGGCAATAACCGTGGAGTGTATTGATGGCATTTTGCAATTCCACAGCTGAATTAGCCAAGAGAACCAGGTCGTCTGCATATTGAAGATATTGTACCGAAAAATGGTTGATGGTGTGGCCTTGGTGTGCGAGGGCCTCGGGCAGGTTGGATACATAAATATTGAAAAGAATTGGCGATAGTGGATCCCCCTGCGGAAGGCCAATGGAAGTGAAGTTGCAGGGGATAGGTACCCACTAAAACAAATGAGTCCCGCATAGATGTTGGACAGCAGGACACAGATTGAACGCGGAACTCCCCACAGTGGGAGTTTGAGGAATAACCGCGTTCGGTCCACCCTATCGAATGCTTTGGAGAAATCAACAACGCATCCATACACTCTCCTCTTATTGTTGTTGTTGGAATGCACAATTTCATAGAGGAGAGTGGCTACCGTGGTGGTTGAGCCGCATCTCCGGAAACCGAATTGGAACTTGGCAAGGAGATCCCTATCCTCGGCCAATCCGGAGAAGTGGGCAGCTAGTAGGGTGGACATCATCTTAAAGAAGGGGTTCTCCAGGCCGATGGTCCGATGGTTGTGTGGAATGTCCTTGGGTCCCTTCTTATGGATGAAGATGATGGCTAACTCCATCCACTCTGGTTGGAAGAAAGAAGAATGGAGGGCAAGGCCGAAGAGGTCTTGGAGGAGTGGCTGGGCTTGGGTCCGGAGAAGTGAAAGTTGGAATGGAGAGACCCCTGATGTTGAGGGGGCTTTGCACTTCATCTGTTTAGTTGTATTTAAGTGTAGTTTTCCAAAATAATGGAAATTTTGATGAGCATATCAGGTAAGTAAAGCTTTTCAAATGCGTGGTTGGATATATATCGCAGGTTTAAGTCCAGAGATGGCATCACGATGCTAACTCTGTAAAAGTCAATTGTTCAGCCACATCTTGAATATGCTTCACCCATTTGAGTTCAGCAGGTTTGCAAAAGGTCGAACAAGGCCAAAGACGTTTCACTAGTTGCCAGTTTTTCAAACGCTCGTACCTTGGAGTTAAGGCTTGGACATTACCTAGAATGTGCATCCGCTCACCACTTTGAGCAATGTATTTTCAAACCGGTTAACGTCCATACCCCTAACTCTGAGGTAAGAGCTTTAAAAAAATTGGCCTTAGGAACATCACAGGAATGAGAGAGCTCTGCTATTGGGAGAGGTTAGAAAGGTTGGGACTGTACAGTGTCCAGAAAAGGTGCGAAAGGTATCTGATACTGTACGTCTTCAAAAGCAGCCACGAGCTTTGTCCCAACCCAGGATTTAGGGTCAATTCTAGCGACCGTAGAGGCTTAGTGTGCGTATTGAGAGCACCTTCAAGTCCTCGAGAATCCAGGCTAGTTCGAACAATGAAGCCCACTTCTCTTCTTTCTCGGGCTCGTTCATTGTTCAATTAGCTTCCCTCTAATATTCGTAGGGAATACGTAAGCCTTGTTGATCCGGTAGCATCTTTCAAGTCAGACTTGGACAGATTTTTAGAAAGCATTCCAGATCAACCCTACATTCAAGGACTAGCTCGGTCTGCCAACTCAAATTCTTTGGTAGACCAAATAACATATAAAGATTGGAAGGTGATAAATAGACGAAGTATAATCTCTCATTTTAATAGTACTGGGGATTACACTCCCTGTAGCGGTTAGAAAAGCCCGTGAAAAACCAATCGAAGAAAAAAATGAAAATAATACATAGTCAATAATGTTACAGAGGCCAAGCTGCAACACAATAACGTGAGTTGGAAGAAAAAAAAAATGAAATTAAAATGCTTGTAGGAAATCATATGGGTTCGAATTTATACAAAAAGAGGGACCAAGAAAAAGATAAAGCAAGAAAAGCATGCAAAACAGATCAAAACATCTATCTTCAGTGTTAATTTGTTATATTTACTAGAAAATGTGAGACGACTTTAGGAACGGGATGAAAATAAGTAAGTTTAGAATTGTATTTGGTGCATGGAGTGTATTGATGTAATAGGGCGGCGAATAATCGTAATGAAAGAGACTTAGGATTTTTGTTGGCAATCTCTAATTGTTTGGGTGAATTTTATTCTTGTTAGGCCAATGTCTGGAGGGTTGAAATTATTCCAATCGTTAGGAAAAGCAAAGTTCGGTAGTCTTTGTAAAAGTCCCGACTTGGCAACTGGATTAATTGATCTCCATGCGCCAAGCCGAGGATTATTTTTCCATTTGAAAATATTGATACATGGTGACAGTTCTTGCAAGCATGACTGCCTCATCACTTGAAGGATTTTAAGAGTGGACAAATCTTGCAATATCAGGAGTTTTGACTCTTGAAACAAAGATTCAGTGTGAGATAACCACCTCGCATTATTTATCTAGCGTATGGATTTTTTCTGTAGTATGGAAAATATCTGCAGTTTCGTTCTCTGGCCATAAAATTCAATTCCGTACTCCAAGACTCCGTTACAAAGTTGTTTTCTCAAATTTTCGGCACTGACTTGCGATTTAATTTAAAATTTTGATCTAAAATATTTTGAAATATCTTGAAACCTTTCTTGATTAGGTCTAAGTTTTGCAAAATTGATCTCATATTTTCGTGTCTTTTTTTTTAATTTAAACAAGGTTACGTTTTTGCGTTAGAGAGTTTTTAACGCAAAAAATTCTGGTGCTTTAAAAAAACACCCTTGAGCCCTCAAAATCATTTTCCCCGGCCCTGATAATTAGATGCTTAGGGTCACATAACGTCCTTAACAGCGTTCATGGCAACTAACAACTAGTTTCTTCAGCAATCTCTCGGAATGCTTAAGCTATTGTTTTTTTCTTGCAGAATTCCTTGCCGCTACTGGGAATACAATTCCCAGCACTTCAAGACAAAAAAATTATTAACTTTACGTAACTTTGTTTTCATTTATTATTTGATCGACCAATGAATTATAGTTGAAAGATCTGGCTAGCCCTTGAATGTAAGGTTGATCAGGAATCACATAGAAAATATGCTTCACATAATGTGATGTTTTAGCTGAAAATTTTTTTCAGGACACATTGTTCAAATCACACTTTTTCCTCAATTTAAGCTCTCCATGAGCGTGCTTTTTCTATTGAAAATTTTAGAATTGGCAATGAAGAATAAAAAATAAAATAAATTAAGTTTTCAGTGTAATATCCAGAATATGCATTATTGCAACGTAAATATAATGACGAAAAGCACAAAAGATTTATTCCAGTGTTCCTGGTAGCTATGTTTGAAAAAAGCTAAAATAAGAACAGGTTGGAAACCATCCAGGAAGCATTTTTTGAATCATCCATTTGTTTGAATTTTTTATGAGATTAAGAAATGAAGTTTTCACGAGTTATACTCAAGCTTACAGAGCCATCACGTCAATGCTCTGATGAGTAACAACGGAAAGCTTTGGTAAAATCATACTGCCTAACTTTCCAATCAAGCAATGATCAATTACAAAGAAAATTCCGCCAGAATGACTCTCATCAACATAATTTGAACCCACTATACCCGGGGAGAAGAGGCTAGATGTGGTATGGTATTGGTAGAGCATCTACTCTCCAATTTGAGAATCCTGTTAAGGTTACACTCCTTTCATGTTTTTCTTGAAATTGATAGCAGGCCAATGTTTTCCATTATTAAAAATCATTATTATTATTATTATTAAAAATAATTAATCATCCATCTCCTGGCCATTTACTGATACCCCATGGAAACATGTCAGAATGAGTCTGACTTTTAAAAGAAAAGTATATTGCACAAACAAACAAGCGGCTGTTATAATATTTGTAACCTATTTTGTACTTTCATGTCAAACATTGTTTTGGAAAAGAGAGCAAGACTTCAATTGCACAATTCTTTCCCCAAAATTGACACAAATTTGCAAGATAAATTGCAGCAAAATGTCAAATATTGCTGATCCATTTGCAAAGTTTGTAAATGCAATAAATTTGAAGAACATTCTGGGACATGCATGTTTTTGCAAAATCTGCAGGATGCAAATTTTGTTCGGCCCTACTTATCACTATATTCCTTTATCTACCGCTACATGGTGTTGGATTGGCCCTAGTGATAAAAAATGATAAATGAAGCAATATACCAGAATATGATCTAAATATTTTGGATTCTTTGTCCGTGAGAAGTGTTAATTTCATTTTTCGATGGCTGCAGTTTTCCCTTGGAGGATCAGACAGACGCTTTTAATCACCTCAACTTTTCGTTGTTCTATCTTAAAAGCCAACACAGTTGGTTTGCAAAGTGCAATTTCTCCTACCTTTTAGTTTGCCGTTGATATTGGCAACGAAAACTAGTTGCTATAGAAAGGCTTAAGGCAGCACTATAGTATACGTCAACCAATTTGGACTAAGACCAATAATTCAATTCCAGTCACCTCAGTCAGGTATGGGATAAATTTCATTATTGATATGGATATATGTGCATCATATAAGCACTCACGATAACCAAAAGGGGCAGAAAATTGTCCGATGAGAATTTTGCTGCATAAAGGGGTTGTTGATAATTTTTAGTTATTTAAATGTTTTCCCCTTTTTGACTGAGCATGCCCAAAATTAGAGCAAATAAATTAAGATGAGCTAATTTATCAATTTTATGTCGGAGGACATAGTAAGTATAGCAAACTGCGCTTTCATATTCTATTTTTGGCACTCTACTGTTTGCCATGGAATTAACAGTTTGTTGTGAACCCCAATAGACCCACTCATATTTGAGCTCCGATTCGACCTTAATTAAGGCAATGATAGTGCTCTCAGAATTGACCACCGCGCCATTTGGGTAATGATAATGGCCTTGATGAACACCAACATACCATTATCACATGGATTCAAGAAGACAAAGAGAGCTCAAGCTCGTAATTGGACGCATCGAATTAGGAATTCACAATTGATGCGTTGAAAAAGTCGATCAAGGCTTACATGGTCATTTTTACCAAATACAAGAATCGGCATGTTGAACATAACAAAATCCACGAATAATGGGAGAGGAAAAGAAAGAAAGAAAGACAGAACGGAAGGAAAATATCACCCAACCGCAAAGCAGTATTGTCTCAAAGCAAAAGATATGTGCATAGGAACAGTTCTAGGCTCATAAAGCTCTAGGCTTTAATATAACAGACAATTCAGACAGGAAGAGAGGAAGCATGTTGGTCGAATGTAGATGGTGTACAAAGGTTTAAGCGCGCAAAGACGACGAGTGGAGAAAAACGCTTAATCATTCCAATCACCGAGTTAGCAGTACTGGCCACCTTAGCACAATGGGTAGAAAACGACAGTTTCCATCACAATGGGTCCCCGGTTACTACTTCAACATCGGTTATTGGGCATAATGTGTAAATGATGGCCTTCTTACTCTGGCCAGGAGTAAGCTTTTGGTGACATTGAAGACTACTAAATTTCAAAGAGACCACTCAAGATTCGGGAATTTGGAGATGGCACAGAATAGTTTGGAGTCGTCGGTCAATTTGAGAAAACACATCTTATTGTCACGGCTTATTGTCAGGCCGACCATTCATGTAAAGGAAGAAATAAGGGGACCAAGCAGCTTCCTTGGGGAATTCCAGACGACACGCTATGCCAATCTGAAGAGACCCCATCCACCTCCAAGTCATCCCTCCATTTCTCAGCTTCTCAAGCTTACTGAGAAGCACTTCCCGTTTGACCTTGTCAAAGGCTTTGGAAAGATCTAGGTGAAATTATGGACCTTCTTCCTATTCTCCATCGCTTGTAATTCGAACTTGTTGAACTCTAGGAGCTTGGATGTGCCTTATTTACCAAGGAAAAAACGCGCTGTTCGGTTTCAAATAGACCACAACTCGGTGGTCACCCAGAGCCGATCTTTCACCCACCGCTCCATAAGCTTGCCCCAGACACTGGTATAGGACAGGGAAAAAAAGTTAAATGTTACCGTTAACGATACTTTTTAGAAAAACTAATGCGTTACCGTTATCGATACTTTTGCAAAAAAGAGGGCCTAAAACCGCAAAAAAGTCTACACGTTTCTTAACTTTTAGTGAATGTGAAGAGAAACAAGTGACACCCCTGAATATTTACTTAATTCCATCAGTGACGATTGCATTTTGTTATTTGCTTTTTCACAGGCCTTTCTAACCGCTACAGGGAATGTAATCCCCTGTACTATTGAAACCAAAGTTCATAATTTGTTTATTTGGGCTAGCAGCGGTACCATATTCTCGAGGGCTTGAGGGTGCTCAAACTACCAAGATGTGGTAACATTTGCGTCTAGTTAATTGATTTTCATTTAAATTGCAATTCTTTGTGCGTTGCATTAATCAGGGGATAATTTGAAAACGCCAAAAACCAATTTGATTGGGATTAGTCCTAATGGCGTTAATTTTATCGAACGAGATATCAAGTCCACTTTTGAACCATTTTAATCAATTACCAATTACCAGCAAGAGACCTATGCAAATTGAGTAATCAGAGAGAGGGTGTGTTCTTTAGCATTTTTTCCTCATTCCTAATTCCATATTTTGCTTGCTTTGATTGATGTCGTCTGGAGGAATACATACTAGATTTAACAAAGCAACATTTGGGGGTTTGGAGTCTTCGGCAAATTTAAGAGAACAGATCGGCTTATTGTCAGCCATATCATTCATGCAAACGGAAAAAATAAGGGGATAAAGCAGCTTCCTTGAGAAATTCCAGACGACACGCTATACCAATCTGAAGAGACCCCATCCAAAGTGTCCCTTTAGGGACACGCTCTAACAAACAATAGTTGATCCACCTCCATCATCCCTCCATTGCACATCTTCGCAAGCTTATGGAGCAGCACTAAGTGATTGACCTTGTCAAAGGCTTCGGAAAGATCTAGGTGAAAAGCGTGGACTTCCTTGTATGTATGTATTGTAGAGGGGCAAAACAATCTCATTCAGGCAAGGTTTTCTTAAATATTCTGACTTGGTTTTTGAAAAATGACCTCAATTGCTCTTGCTTGACTTCTTTTAGGGCCTTATTCCATCACAAGGCCGCTTTTGCAAAGAAAATTTGTCTAGTCTGGTTCATGGGTGGGGGTCTTGATACATTCCTTTGTTCAGAGGATCTAAGGTTTAAGCCCACTCTTGGTGCGAGACGAAGTCTTTCCGTAATAAACGGGATCTCGTTCTTGTGCCCGGTTCGTCCCATAAAGGATCCTCTCGGCTGCTATTTGGTTAATAGTGGGTAAACCACTCAAAGGTGTTAATGTCCTTACGGATATACGGTCCGATATTCGACATCCCAACATAAAACGCGCAACTCGATTTAAGGTAATATGAAGGCTATTCATGGCTTCTGGTTTTGGATCATCTTTGTGGAACTGAACTTCTCCGTATATTGCAAGACCAATTTACAGTCCCGATATAATTATCCCATGGATCATCGATTTTGTTTAGGGGGGTTTGGTTTTTCACGGGCTTTTCTAACCTAAACAGGGAATTTTATTCCCAAGGACTATTGAAATGAAAGGTTATAATTCGTCTATTTATTACCTTTCAATTTTTATATGATATTTGGTCTACCAACGAATTTGAGTTGGCAGACCGAGCTAGTCCTTGAATGTAGGGTTGATCTTGTATGCTATCTAAAAATTCGTCCAGTCTGACTTGAAAGATGCTACCGGATCAACAAGGCCTACGTAATCCCTTCGAATATCAGAGGGAAGCAAATTAAACAATGAAGGAGCCCGAGAAAGAAGAGATGTGGACTTCATTGTTCGAACTAGCCTGGATTCTCGAAGGCTTGAAGGTGCTCTCAAAACGCACATTAAGCCTCTGCGGTCACTAGCATTGACCCTAAATCCTGGGTTGGGACAAAGCTCATGGATACTTTTGAAGACGTACAGTATCAGATACCTTTCGTACCTTCTCTGAACACTGTACAGTCCCAACTTTTTTAGCCTCTCCCAATATGAGAGCTCTCTCAATCCTGTGATGTTCCTAGTGAAACATCTTTGGACTTGTTCGACCTTTTGCAAACTTGCTGAACTCATTGGAGCCCAAATGGGTGAGGCATATTCAAGATGTGGCTGGACAATCGACTTGTACAGAGTTAGCATCGTGATGCTATCTCTGGACTTAAACGTGCGATATATCCAACCACACATTTGAAAAGCCTTACCCACCTTCAGCTGGATATGCTCATCGAACTTTCCATTATTTTGGAGGACTACACCTAGATCTTTCATAGATGAGACCTGCTCAATATCTTTACCTCCATTATCTACGAGTGGAGTATTTAAAGGAGTTGACCCAAATGTCATTGAGCGGAATTTCATTCCGTTCAGGGCCATATTACTCTCAGTTACCCAAGAGTAGATTCGATTTAAGTCCTTTGCAAGGCTACTGGAATCTTGGCCATTCCTACCAGAAACTAACTTTGTATCGTCAGCATAAGAAGAGAGACTGGCAGTAATACTAAGCTTTTGAAGCGGGGCAACGAATATTATAAACAAGAGGGGCCCTAAGGTCGAACCCTGGGGAACACCTGAATTGACATCATGTATGTCACTAAGGAATCCCTCAACCTTAACCAATTGCTTCCTACCAGAAATGAAACTTTTTAACCAATTGAGAACCTTGCCTTGGATCCCAATCTCATGGAGCCTGTTAATTAAAAGACCATGATCTACCTTGTCAAAAGCCTTGGCAATGTCGAGATAGACTACATCAACTGATTCATGGCTCTCCAGTCCCCCAATAACCTGCTCAATATGTTCAATCAGTTGGGTAACCGTGCTAAAATGTGCTCGGAACCCATGCTGGCTAGGAGGAAGGACTTCATGAATATCAAGAAATTCAACAAGTTTGAACTTCATGATCTTCTCAAACACCTTCGCAATATTCGAAGTGGGAGAAATCGGCCTGTAATTACTGGGGAGCGACTTATCTCCCCCTTTAAAAATTGGAACAACATGAGCTAACTTTAGTGAAAATGGAAACTTGCCCTGATCCAAGACGCAACGCATCAAGTACGAGAAAACAGGAGCGAGAACCAGTGAGCATCTCATCAGAAACTGAGATGTCACGCCATCAGGACCAGGAGAACTCGAAAGCCTCAAGTCCCTGATGGCCGCTAAAGCATCTTGATCCGTAACTATGAAATCATCAAATTGCTCAAAGTGACTAACCCTTGTCAATCTCAGCAGACTCGTCATTGGAACAATGAGCTATTGCTTCTGAACTCATTGGGGTTGAAAACACACTAGAGAACTGATCTCTAAGCATATTAGCCAGAGTGTCCACATTGCTATTGGTTTCCTCATCAACCTCAAAAGGCCCAACAGAGTGTTTCAAATTTCTCTTAGAGTTAGCAAAAGAGAAAAATGCCTTCGGATTCGACCTGACCTCCTGAACCACCTTACTCTCAGTTTGTAACTGGTCATATTCCATGGAGGCCTTAATCTTACCCTGAACTACGTCCAACTTTTTTTGGAGACTAGCCACAATTAGTGGATTCGAAGTTCTCTTCAGCCTTTTTGCTAGTTTGCAACTCTTTTTGAACAAAGTCTTCCTATATTTTGGAATTTTTGTCCGTGTCCCACCTTTCGGAACACATTCAGATATTGCTAAACTGGAGCAAACTTCCTTATAAATTGAAACTAATTTATCAATGGCTGCATCTATGGACGATTCCTGTTTCAGAATTGAAATCAGGTCAAGTTCTTCTAATCTTTCTATAATCAACGGCCAATGTTCATCTTTGAACTTGAACTTAGCCAAACCGACCTTTTTGACCGGTTTTACTCTAGAGCACGCCGGCTTTTCAGTAATGGTCGACCCTATCTCAAGAACATGATGATCTGACAGATTACTAGGTGTCACATAGACATACTGGATCAGATAAGGGTCATTGGAAAAGACCAAGTCGAGAACACTATTCTCTCTAGTGGCTACACCAACGTGCTGGGAGAAATTGCGCAAGATTGGCATTGGAGTTCAAGGATCGAGGATAGTTGGCTCTTTTTTGCTCTGTCTCATTCACTTGCAAGAAGTGCTTGGATGTTTCTGGCAACCACTGACATCAAATATGTTTTCGAACTTTACACGAATTCCTCTCACTCGTAATTTTTATTCACGCAAGTCTTATTTCTTTGTTCGTCCATGTTGTATCCCCCGTTTCGCTTAACCTCAACTTGGACAACTGAAAATTTGAACCGTAGAAAAAAGGGGTGCCGAGAATTCTTCTATAAACAACCCACTTGAGCTACAGAGTGAAACTTGTAATACTCGTCCCTTGGACAGCGTGACTATGAGTTTTCCATTTTCTGGTCGGGAGGTTCGGTTCAATAGTCTCTAAATTTTCCGTAATACTATTGGGGTACATTTGGCGGCGTCAAATATGTCCAGTGTACCGTTGTCCTAACCTAAGCCAACAAACACCAACTTGACTACAGGAGCAAGCAAGAAGAGTCAATGGAATGGAGTAGAACAAAAGAAGGATCTAGAACCTATTTCTGTTTTGGAAATGCGAAACTAAACTGATAGAATACAAGAAGAAAAGTCAACTAATTCATTTACTAGTGCAGGAAATGAACAGACCAAACAATCAAATAACGAAATACTTCTTAAATCAAAAATACATGAAATAACCTAGAACTGGGATAAAAATATTAACAGACGAAAAAAGTGAAATACGGTATGAACACCAAAATTTAAATATCAGACTAAACTACTAGTGAAATGAAGAAGGAAAGCTAAGGAACAAATAAGTTTTATCTTAAGCAGCCACGCGACCTCTTACACAACTCAACACACTCAGACCGGCCGTAAGAAAAGATCAGAAGCAACAAATCTTGCGACTGCCCTCAACAAAAGACGGGACTGAACTGAAAAGGATTCCTTCCGCCACCTGGGTTTGAATCCACGACCCTTGGGGAGAGGTCCTCTGTCTTGTTCTTGTTGCTTCTTAGACCACTTGGTTACATCAGCTCCTTCTGCAGCAGGGATGAGAAACTATTAAAAGCCATTTTCTACCACCTTGCAGAAATTGGTGGCAGAAAATGGCAGAAATTGGTCCAAAATAAGAGGCAAAAAAGGCAGAAAATGGCCAAAAAATGGCAGAAAAGAGAATTCTTTGTATCATTCTAAATCATCTTTTCTGGTATTTACGATCACTTCCGTTAATTTTTAAGCCTACCTATATGCAGTTTTGACACGTTGGGATGGATATTTTGCATCAAATGTGAGATGGAACCCCCTAAACGTCATGGGAGTGAGATCGAGTTTGAATTTTGCCACTGTAATTGCTTTGAGTCAGGGATGCCATTTGGCCCAAACTTTTTAAAGCCAAAATGACGACAATTGCATTTGCAAAAGTTATGTGGTACTGAAAAACAATTTTGATGACTATGAACCAAAAACTGTGATTGTTGTGGCTATGCCTTGGATACTGCAAGTGGTCTATGGATATTGTTTTCAACTCAATCAACCACAAAACAGTATCAATATCAGTATTTGAGGAACATTTCCCATTTCAGCCAATGCTATATTAATATCCTTTTTTTAGTAAAGGCCACTTGAAAAACTTATCCAACCCATATGATCCATCTTGTCTTTGGCATCTTTTAGAATCAAGATCGCCCATTCTAAACACCGGCGGCCATTTTTGACCACCTTCCAACAATTTATGCCATTTTTGCCACTTTCTGCCATTTTCTGCCACTTTCTGCCATTTTCTGCCACTTGTGGCAGAAAGTGGCAGAAATTTGATCAATCTTGATTTTTTCCATCGCTGTTTGCAGAGATTGGACTTGCGAGTAAGGGATTAAAGATATTTTGAATGAGATGTATGCCTTGGTGTCTCTGCATTGATTCTAAATGATGATAACTAGAGCTGTAAAAAATGGTCGGTTAAATTTTGAAAAATAGCGGCTAAAAGAAGGTGGGAAAAATGGTGAAATAGTTTGGGAAAAGTCGGTAAAATGTGCGGAAAACAAGCACTGATTGGTGTATTCTAGAGTTTTAGGTACAAGAAGCTAGATCAACAATTTCAGACCTCTGGACATTAAGCAGACAACAACGGGCCCAAAAAGGTAGCTAATCTTAAAATTGTTTTCCTAAAACTTCCAAAATCGGTCTTCCCCTCAATTTGGTCTACCTGAAGAAATTGCCAACAAATTACTCTAATTTATTAACGCTGATGGAAAATTTTCCGTCAATATCAGGTTCAAGTGTCTTGGAGAGTGGGCTTCAAGACATAAGAAATGGAGAGCGAGACGAATGATTACCTCACCCTCGGGAATGACCGCATGTTCGCCCATTTAAGCTGTTAAAGCAGCAACTTAAGTTGCAGCTAAATACTGCAAAGAAGCTTGAACCAGGATTCGCAAACTGGAAAGCGGATGCTCCACCAGTACGGTACCCCAGCTAACCTTACCTTCCTACTCCATGGACGAAATGTGACAGCTATAATCATAACCGTGATGGAGACCATTGTTTTGTTAGTAAAGGTGATAAATCCGTTTCGGATCAAACTTGTCCAAGCAGTCCCAACCCGGCCAAACGGCCCATGTCACTTTTTTATTGCTTGCGGAAAAAAATGGATGTCAATAAACCTCCAAATTCATTCTTCATTACCTGAACAATGCGCTTCAAACATATTTGAATTCCAACCATTAATAGTAGGGTTAAATAAGCTCGTTTTCTATCGGCCGACGGCCTGGGAAGATTCAGTGAGAATTAAAGTTAGGGCAGCCGTCACAAACGAGAAGAATCTTAACCTGAATGTCTCCAACAACTATTTTCCCTCTTCATCCACATTCATATACCATGATTACGCTAATTTGAACTAAAATTACACAAAAATCATGTTTTGACGTTGACAACGTCTATCTGAATAAAGGGGTATTTCGGCCCCAGCTGTTTCTTCTTCTTCAATCCTAAAAAAGAAAAAAAAACACAGTCCTGAACTTTCCAAACGCCAACAACCACACCAAAAAACCACCGAAAAATACGGAAAGAGGGGAAGTATAATCAAACACCAATTTGAACTTTGGCCTGAAAAGCTGTCATTCGGGTCGAGTTATTTTTGATCTTCATGCCAAATTGAATTTTAGGGCCGGTTAACAAATTCTTTAAGGTAACCCAGTTCATGGGCAGACCCCCAACATTGTGACTTTCAGATTAACAGTTTGGCAAGAAAACATATGATTACAATGGCAAATACTGGACATAAAATATTTTAATGTTCTTGCACATATTTATTAATTATGTGAAAATGCCAAGCTATACTTGAGCCACATTTGACACAAGATGACTTGAAAAAGTACTTGAAATAAAATATTCAACACTAAGCTGAGATTGACAGACTCCTTTCGAGGTATGATCCACTTTAGCGCAACCTTTGTCAACTCTGAACTTGAATATTGGCTTACTGCTTGTCACAGATACTTCAGCAACTAGCCCTCTAAGCAGAACTATGATTTTGGGTATTGTTTGGGCTTGTTTCAATTAGAATGTTGATTAAATTCCATGATATGACCTTAACCTTTTAGCGATTAAAACCACAACCAATAACTTTCAATAACTGACATAATCATGACGCTGCAATAATTTTAACTTTACTATAATGTGTTTCAGTACTTGGACCAAATTTGAACAAATCTTCACAAAAGTGTATAGTTTAACGATCCACCTTAATCTTCAAATATTTGCAGTCAGTTCAAATTGATGTTGTGTTTAGGGATTGTAGAAGAGAGGGAATCTCCTCTTTTCATTTGTGCCATTATCATATGAGTCTGAATTGCAATTTTCCAATATTTTTACGAACTGTACTTGTAACTATTATGAACTGGGAGGAAATATGCATGTTGGTGAATAAATGTAAAGGTTCGCCAAGACCCCGGTTCATTAAGTAGGTAAACTCACTTGCTATGTGGCTCATCATCTGTCAATGATCCGTCTCAAAAAGCCTTTTATTATTTATTCAAAACTCCGGCTTAACATTTCCCCGGATCAGCGGTAGTTATATAGTCGAAGAACCTTAATATGCGTAGTGTGTAACACACTGTGCATTGCACTACTGACAAACCGGGGATGAAAACGTAAATGCAAATAAGGGTTAAATGGAATCAGAGAGATAAATAGCTTATAAGACCCTGAATTCTAAAACCAAAGAAGTATTTTTTTGCGGACTTCCTTACCGCTAACTCGCGGATGGATCCAGCAGTTCAGGACGAGAAGATTATTCATTTTACTTGACTTTTATTTATAATATATTATTTGATCGACCAACGAATGGAGTTGGCTGATCTGGCTAATCCTTGAATATTAGGTTGATCCGGAATTTTAGTAAAGACTTTTCCAAGTCCGACTTAAATCCTACTACTGGATCAACGCCACCATAAGCCCTACGAATATATGAGGGCAGCAAATTGAACAATGAAGGAGCCCGAGAAAGAAGAGAGTTGGACTTCATGGTTTTAACAAGCCTGGATTCTCGAGGGCTTGAAGGTGCTCTCCAAACGCACGTTAAGCCTCTACGGTCACTACAATTGACCCTAAATCCTGGATTGGGAACAAGCTCATGAATGCTTTTGAAAACGTACAATATCAGATGCCTTCCGTACCTTCTCTGAGTACTGAACAATCCCAACCTTTCTAACCTCGCCCAATACGAGAGCTCTCTCATATCTCAATGTTCCTAGTAAAACATCTTTGGACCTGCTCGAGCTTTTGCAAACCTGCTGAACTAATTGGAGCCCAAATGGGAGAGGCAAGTTCAAGATGCGGCTGAACAATCGACTTGTACAGAGTTAGCATCGTGATATTATCTCTGGACTTAAACGTGCGATATATCCAACCACATGTTTGAAAAGCTTTACCAACTTTCAACTGGATATGCTCATCGAACTTTCCATTATCTTGGGGGACTACACCTAAATCCTTCATGGATGAGACTTGCTCAATGTCCATACCTTCATCATCTAATAGTGGAGTGTCTAATGGCGTCGACCCAAAGGTCATTGTGCGGAATTTCATTGCATTCAGTGCCATGTTACTCGCAGCAACCCAGGAGTAAATGTGCTCTAGGACCTCTAACAGGCAACCGGAATTCTGACCATTCCTACTAACTACCAATTTTGTATCATCAGCATAAGAAGAGATACTGAGATTACTACTACTAAGCTTCTGAAGCAGAGCAATGAAGATATTGAAAGGGAGAGGACCCAAAATGGAGCCCTGAGGGACACCCGACTTAACATCATGTACGTCACTAAGGGATCCCTCAACCTTAGCTAATTGTTTCCTATCACAAATGAAACTTCTTAGCCAATTGAGAACCTTGCCCTGGATCCCAATCTCATGGAGCCTGTTAACTAAAAGGCCATGATCTACCTTGTCAAAGGCCGTGGCAAAGTCGAGATAAACTACATCAAGTGATTCTTGGCTCTCCAGTCCCACAATAATTAGTATAAAGGATATTTTTGGTTGTAGTATTCGTGTTTATTGCGTTAAGAGTGAGTCGGGTTGAATTGAAGAGTTTTGACTCGTGGGAGACCAGATATTTAGCATTGAAAATTTGTTACAACTTGACTTTAATCTTTTAACGTTAAAATGCAGGGCATTCAAATGAAGGTACTGCTCACAAGTACATTTGTAACTAAGAATACTATTAAAGAGAAACCAGAACCATTAATTACAATAGTGCAGATTAACAACTGTGCGGATTATCTTTCCGCCAAAGAATGTAACTTTTGCCAACCAAATTCTTGTAAGGAAATGGAGGTGCACGTTTGTTCATTACCTCCGATGTATTTTCAATGAGTACTCTTTGACATGAAATCCATAACAAACAAAACACAAGAGATGGTGAATGGTGGAAAATGGCAAAAATCGTGATCGATCCAAGTTTAAAACAAGTTTGGCCCCAATGTAAGCAGTAAAAAGTGTATAACCTAAAGTTTTTGAGGACAAGAATGACCTTTAAAATCACCCACACCCTATTACAAAATGTCACTTAAAATCTATAATATATTGATTTGTCACTGTTATGTTCTCATCTAGTCATCAATGTGTCTAAGTCAACTCGCCCTGTTTCAATTCCTTCTGTCCATAGTTCATCTATTTCTCTATATAAATACCTTGCCTTCAAGTCAATAAGCAACAAGTCTGAAACCGGCTTAAGACCATCTAACAGTCACCATGAAAATTGTTCTATGATTTATGTTTGTTACTGTAAAAATGGCGCCATGAAACTGATATTAAGCCCCTGAATATAAAAAGACAGTTTCTATATTTTAACTGGTCTTAACCTTTCTAAGACTTTTGAATTGGTTTCAGACAATCATTAACAAATATTTTTGCTACTTTGTGCTTCTTTGTTGATGGTAGATCGTTTTACAATGACTTCTACCAAAGTGGGCAATGCTAATAGCCTTACTTCCGAAGTGGGTCAAATCCAGCAACCTATTCAGATAATTTAGTTGTTCTTGGATCAAGCAACACCGCTGAAAGCTTGATTGCCCCTCCTTAATGTCTGATAGCAATAGGTAACAGTCAATATTCAGTCCTGTCTGTGTTGGCTTGCACTCTTGGTCTCGTTTCTCACTCATCTGCTTTCAGGACAAAGGTTGCCCAAGGAGGCGGTCTTTTCTCTAGCCAGGGACTTCTAGAGAGGTGGACTGCAAGCAGAAAATAAAGTTTGGCATCTCCTGAACCATTGACTTTATCAAAAATTAGACCTATATAGGAGCACAATATCTACTTCAAAAGGTGTGCTTAGCCAAAATTGAACTATGCTTTGGTTACTTAAGGGATATGGTCAAAGTCATGTTCTAATCAAATCCCTAATTGGAAAGGTCCAAGTGTCTTATCTTCACTTTATTTCCAAAAGTGGCAGAGTCAATATGATCAAAAGCAGTCCAATATTGCGGGAAACCCATTCACGGTCCATGCATCAAGAAGTTCTAAGTACTTTGTACAATACATGACGCATAATCTGACGGATCAGCAGAGCCTCTGTTTTTAGAGGTGGAAAAGGGAGGGTGTTTATTCATATGTCTAAAGCCTCCTAGATGTAATTGTGTATGATAACGCCCGTTGTAGAATATGCTTTCAATACTATTTGGGTTTGCTTATTTTTATTCTAGGGAGGTTGGAGGCTAGAGTGATCATCCGCACTATTCAGTCCTTTTGGGTGGTGTCTTGTAATGTCCCTCAGCAGCATGTTTCCATACGGTTACTCTAGAGGGTTAGTCAGAGAAATGTCACTCCAAAAAAAACCAGTAGGCTTGAGACTTTGTTTCCAACACATTTTGGTGATTGGGCAGAGGGATCCTGTGTGCGGACCCCTCCCCTTTCCATCTCTTCTACCAGTTTGGTGATCCTCACTTTGAAATAGTTTAATAGTATGTCTAAAGACCACTAGATTTCACTATGGTGGATTGTGCCCTCTACAGAGCAATTGCTGAAGTTCGGAATCGAACTGGATCGCCCATATTGGCTTCTGCATTTGCTTGCCTTTGCTCGGGTTTGTCCTAAAGATGCTTAAAACAGTTATTTTAAGCATGTTTACTTTTTCCGAGCAAAATTCAAAACAAAAAAGCCATCAGAGTGATTAAAAGCTAGCTGACTGCGACACAAGAGCCAGCAAAAAGGCTAAGGCTGGGGCGAGTCTGGACTTGAGTCCAAGTGCACCTGAATCTTCTACTCAAGTTTGGAGAAATTGGCAGGACTCAAGCTAGGACCCATAAAAAAATGTTCATTTTTACCTATGAGTTTGGTCAAAGGGCCCACTAGCAATTAAATCATTTAGCATTGCCTCAATAACAAATGCACAACAAATGAAGTGATGACCTTTCAAATATTTCTATTTCCAGATCTCAAAAAAGTCTTCCCAATGTTTCAATACGGGATACATTTCATACGACAAGTTACAAGATTGATGGCAATATATTCATTTAGCTTCATTGCTTTGATAAGCCTCTATTACAAGTTTTTCAATCTTGGACCTTCTCTTGGACCAGCGGGCGGATTATATTCATTCATGGAATTCAGACATTTGACGTTAAACATTAAAAATACTTCAGGTAAGTGAATGCAAATGTTTCCCGTAAAGATAAACAGGCATGGTTACACTATTATTCGTCAAATCTACACCCTGGCACAGAAATTCGCTCCAGTTAGTTTTTAAATCGTAATTTCCGTTAGAAGAGTTGTAAAGTAGCTTATTTTGGCAAGTGGTAGACGCCTATCATCTTCTTCTTGTCATTGGTTATTTGTAGACCTCGAAAAAAAGTAAAAAAACTTCATAAGATTTTAACCTTTTAGGCCGAAAATTTTTAGCCCAATTTCCGATCTTACATTTTTTTTTTTCGTTTTTCACTTTTCGACTTTTTCCGACATTTTCCTACTATTTTTCACATTTTAGAAAATGTTCGGCCGTTTTGTAATTTGGTTCCTTCTGTGTGTAATATTCTGAGGTTCTAATGATCTATCTGCTCATATATGTTCCAAGCCTTTGCCATTGAATTTAGACACTCCTAGGACGGCTTTACACTAAGAGGAAAACCGAGATTGAATCCGGTTGAGGATTGGATTTAGAGTAATGCCGCCCTAACTTTGGTTCTTCATATGAAGACTTGTCCTTGTCCTTCGTCCTCGTCTTCTGCCACGCCCAAATGACACGGCGCACCAATAGTTTCCGTGCCACGCCCCTCAACATTCAACTTCACTCTTCCGCACTACATCCTGTCAACACGAGTTTTGAATAGTTAAAGAAGCTCGTCGTCTCCCACCACAATTTTCGTCACAATTGGTTAATTGCTATTTCCTTTAAAAGGACTGGTTTTCAGGTGTATAAAGTTCCCTCTCCGACACGTAAAGGAAACCAAACGCCCCTCATTAGAAATCTTATTTCATGGCGCTGTGTTCACAAATGGCCAGAATGTAGGTTTCTAGCCACTGGTGAAGAAAATAGACAAACTCTAAAGTCAAATTTTCAAATTGCTTCGAGTGTTTTTGAGGTAAAATCAGAACTTGAATACCGGTTCTTGAAAACGAAACTGTATTTTCGATAGTGGCGGTGTTCTTTGCATGCAGTTTATTCAAGTTCCGATTTCAAAAAGTCAGAAAGTCAAAGTGCTCCGGCAAGCCCACACAAAGACGGCTCCTGCTATTGTATTAGTAACTATTATACAATTGCGGGGGCATTCTTTGCGTGGAGTTCATGGAAGTGAGGCTTGAAGAAAGGTCAAAACACCTTGAATGTGTTTGCTGTTTCATATTGTCCAGTTTGTCTTTTGAGAAGAGAAGAGTGAGGGCTTGCCAGAGCTTTGCTTCACACAAGATGGCATGATGAAATGGCAAACACATTCAAGGTGGGTGACCCACTAGCTTTTTTGAGATCCAAACTTGAATAAATTGCATGCAAAGACTGCTGCCGCCATTGAATACACAGCTTTCTTTTACAAGAACCGGTTTTCAAGTTTTCCCTAGAGTGGTATTGAGAGAAATTTGACGTTAAGGAAGGTCTATTTTCTTCACGAGTGCATGGCCACTTGTGAACACAGCGCCATGAAATAAGATCTCTTTTACAAGGATCGGTTTTCAGTAATGTAAAGTCCCTTCTCCAGTACGCAGAGGAAACCAAACGCCACCATTAGAAAAAAGAACATTAGCGGGAGTTGTCCGGGTTGCGGGTCCATCCGGGATCACGAATTCATGTTCATTGGGTCCATGTTCATCCGATCCATGTTCATCCGATCTATATTCATCCGATCCATGTTCATCAGATCCATGTTGTTCCGTGCACATTCGAATATTTGGACAAAGGAGAGATTGTTTGCACGAAACAGGGTTGGACAAACGTTCAACAGAGGGGTGAAAACCGTTGTCTCCAACTTGCATTGCCGGGAAAAACATCATTATTGCCAACTTGGATCGCTTGACAAACAAGAGGGGATCAATAGACAAGAAATCGCCGGTCAGACTGGATTTCTACCCCACCCTCAAAGACACTGGGAAGAAACAGTGCTGCATCCAACAATGCAACAAAGAGGTATCAAGGGATGTCAAGTAAAGCAATAAGGAAAACCCAATCAGTGCAATGAATGCAAGGAAAAGGGGCAACAAAGAATCCCAACTTGGCGAACCCCAGGATAGCGGGAAGCAAGTCACATTTTCGTGCTCGAGGAGAGCAAGAGTCACCCATCACCCTTGATCGAGGAAAGAAGCCTCAATTTTGAGCTCCTGGAGAGAAGTCAGAGTTTTTGAAACGCTCCGAGGAAGAAACACCTGCCATTGCTAAGTCCCGGGACTTTGCCATTGTTGTGGTGCCGAGAAGTGGGAACTGTTTTGAAGGACTGAGATCATGATCATATGGGAGTAGGAAACCCAGGAAGCCGTGCAAAAGAGCAAGAGGACCTGGGAAGTGCCGAGTCTGAGTACAGCACTTCGCCACTCTGTTAGTGAACCTTCAATCCCGTCGAATGGACGTCATCCGAGGATCCCCATTGAACCGTCTCGCCACCCATCAACCAGTAAAATAAAGCCATTGAGTTTCATATCTGAATATCCCCTTTCCCATTGGCCCAACAATTCCCCCACTTTTCCTACCGGAGCAAGACAGCTGATAGGCGGTGTGTTTGTGATGAATAAAATAGATTGAACTGTACAGTTTGCCTTGAAGAGTAGCCTAGATTTCCCAGACGACCGAGATTGCGCTGGCATCGTAGAGAGAAGAGGGAGCAAGTGATTTGTATGCAACTGTATCTAAAGTTCATCACTCTTGTAGCAGAAATCAGTAGTTAGACTTTAGAGTAGAGGTCGACTTTGATAGACGCATTTAGACTAGGATAGTGACCACATTTTGCAGGATAGCTGGCTTTGAAGATTGGCCCAGGTGTATGCCAGACAACCGAGATTGGTCTGTAACTGTGGGGAGTAGAGGTAGCTGGCGATTTGTATCCTTAGTCAATCAATTGATTCACGATAGTTTGAGGCTTAATGAAGAAAGCTCGAACTATTACTCATATGCCCTGATTAGGCTTATAACCGGAGGCCTTAAGATAGGTCTAAGAAATTGAAGCCCATGTACTAGGTGCTCTCCATCTCAGAGAGCTATCAAGGTTTTCACCTAGTGCTTGGGTCAAAATTATCTATGTACATCCCGTCCAGTGGGGGAATCAATGTCGGGACGGAACACATGTTCATCCGATCCATGTTCATTGGGTCCCTGTTCATTGGGTCCCTGTTCATTGGGTCCATGTTTATTGGGTCCATGTTTATTGGGTCCATGTTCATCCGGTCCATGTTCATTGGGTCTAGGTTCATCCGGTCCATGTTCATCTGGTCCATGTTCATCTGGTCCAAATTCATCCGATCCATGGTCATCCGGTCCATGTTCATCCGGTCCAAGTTCATCCGGTCCATAATCATTCCATGGAGCCACAAGGCCATCCCATACAGTCATGAGGCCATCCAATGGAGTCACGAGGCCGTCCCACTGGGTCACGAGGCCAACCCACGGGGTCACAAGGCAATCCCACGGGGTCACAAGGCCATCCCGCGGGGTCACGAGGCCGTCCAGCGGGGTTATGAGGCCGTCCCACGGAGTCACAAGGCCGTTTCACGGGGTTTTGAGGTCGTCCCAGCTTGGCCCACCGCCTTCACGTTCTATCTCATACAGGGCGAGTCACACTATCAATCCCTCACATTGAGGAGATCCACACGCTCCATAGCCTTACACTGGGGATTGCTTCACCGGAGAACAGAGGGCCACAGCCACTTAACCGACTGCGCCAGGTTCTATACTTGTGGGTGGACATCACCCACAAGGAGTGGGATGGACTTGATAGCTGACTATATTTCTTACTAGTACACAGTTATATATACATTACTAGAACAGATTACGAGCATGAGCAGCATGCTCAACACCGGGATACCACAGTGAGCTGTGAGCTAACTTAATTGAAAACTTGCCCTGATCCAAGATGCAACGCATCAAGTACGAGAAAACAGGAGCAAGAACCAGTGAGCATCTCATCAGAAACTGAGATGTCACACCACCAGGACCAGGAGAACCCTCAAGTCCCTGATGGCATCTAAAGCATCTTGATCTGGAACTACTTGCTCATATTGGGAAACATCATCAATCTCTACAGTCTCGTCTTTAGAACAATGAGCTCTTGCTTCTGAACTCAGTGGGGTTGAAAACACACTGGAAAACTGATCTCCATGCATTATTAGCCATTACCTCTACATTGCCATCAACCTCAAGAGGCTCAACAGGGTGTTTCACCTTTCTCTTACAGTTTGCATAAGAGAAAAAAAGCCTTAGGATTCGACACGAACTCCTGAACCACTTTCCTTTCAGTTTATAGGTGGTCATTTTCGACGGAGGCCTTAATCTTACCCTGAGTTACGCCCAACTACTGGAATCGAATTGCTCTAAAACCTTGTTGCTAGTTTGCAACTCTTTTAGAACAAAGTCTTCCTATATTTTGGAATTTTTGTCCCTGTCCCACCCTTGGAAACAGATTCAGAGATTCCTAGATTGGAGCAAACTTCCTCAAAAAGTGCAACATTTGTCAATGGCTGCAACTATTGATGATTCCTGTTTCAGAATTGAAACCAGGTCCAGTTCTTCTAATCTTTCTTTACTAATTAAGACAACACAAAAACACAGAAACAACCTCAACAAACTAATCTAACAAAAATACAATCAATACACTAATGATCATAGATTTATGACAATCTATCGCCAATGTAATCAAACTATAGAACTATGAACTCTACACATAACGATTTGAAACTAAATGTACCACAATACAACGTCAGAGAGGAACTGCTAAAGCTAAACATAAACAGAAATGAGGAATAAACTTATTAGGTTTTAAAGTAATTATGTATTACCAAAGAGCTGTGAAAAAAACAAACCTAATTGAATGAATAAATGACAATTTCCACACACAAACACCACGAACACTACACGTGCACAGCAACCAAGGAGCAACAGAAGACGTTACACCATGATTCGAAATTCCTGGGAGATAAGAGCGCTAGCTAACAAAAATGTTTTTTTATCCAAACCAATTTTTTGAAAGAAGACGAAGAATTGGAAAGATGAGTCGCCGGGGGAAGCGCATTCCATGGATCCACCGTCTTGATAAAAAAGTAATGAAATCGGAGGATGCGGTGAAGGGTTTCCTCACCTCTCGCTCAACAACACGCCTGATTATCATGTTGGACACGTCTCTAACCAGGGCAATGAGTTCGTCAGTGGAATAGACGTTTCTGATTTTCATTTCATCTTTGAATATTTTGTAGAAAACGACCAGATCAGCATGGATCCTTCTTCATTTCAAAGATGGAAGATCCCATGAACGTAGTTTATTGGACTACCCCATCCCCATGGACTCCGTCGCCAGTCGCCACATCCTTCTCATCATTATCTCAAAAGTGTTTAAAGACTATTTGGGTTTTGGTAGTGATACAGCTTTCTGTACTGGATGAGACATTAAGTCCTATCAGGTCCCAGAACTGGAAGCGAAACAGCCTCCCTGATAATCCATCTTGAAAGTATCCCACGATTGAAAACATCGCACCAACAGAAATGTGCTCCAGCCATATCTCATTTACGCGATTATGAATAGTTTTTGAGTGCTCTGAAGGATGACCAATCATTCAAAGAGTACAGGTCATTTCCCATGTTGGCCTTAGCTTTTGCAGAGACTAACGAAACCGCATTCCTCCATCCAAAGAGGAAGCCAACAACGATGTCTGTGATCTTCAACACAAACCACAAGATATGCCAAGCTCTAGCAAAAAAACTTATAATCTGTCTCTTCAAAGTTTGAGTTCAGTCCCGTCTTTTGTTGAGAGCAATCGCAACATTTTGTTGTTCCTGATCTTTTCAAATGGCCGGTCTGAGTGTGTTGTGTGGTCGCGTGGCTGCTTAAGGTAAGACACTTCTGTTCTTTAGCTTTCATTTCTTCCTATCTCTAGTAGTTTAGTCTTATATCTTTTATTATTATGTTCATGTCGTATTTCACTTTCTACGCCTGTCAATATTTTTTATCCCAATTCTAGGTAATTTCGTGTATTTTTGACTTATTTTTTTTAATTCTTTGGGTCATTTTGTTTTTCCTGTTTAGTCTGTTCATTTCATGTACTTGAAAATGTAGTCGATTTTTCTTGTTGTTTACAATCAGTTTAGTTTCCTATTTTCAATACAAAATTGGGTTCTAGAACCTTCTTTTTTCTATTCCATTTCATTGATGTTAGCTTTTTCCTGTAGTCGAGTTGGTGTATATTGGCTGAGGCTGGCTAGCTGGTCAGCCAAGAGTAGGTTATCGTAGTCGACGACTCTTATCTTTTCTCCCCTGTTGGTAACCCCAACCTAGAGCAATCCCCTACTCTCCTTCTTGTCTGTCCCCAGGGAGTACGTTCCTTCTTGGTTTCCACTTAGCAAGTGTGTTGTTTACCTGCTCTACAGCTGGTTCTCATTCACACGCGCTGGTTTCTCCCTTTGGCTCTCTTGAATCTGTCTTCTTCTACAATGATCTACAATGTAGATCATGGCCTTTTAGTTAACAGGCTCCTTGAGATTGGGATCCAAGGCAAGGTTTTCAATTGGCTAAGAGGTTTCATTTATGGTAGGAAACAATTAGTTAAGGTTGAGGGATCCCTTAGTGACATACATGATGTGTCCCTCAGGGCTCCATTTTGGGTCCTCTTTCTTACATTATCTTCATTGGTCCGCTTCAGAAGCTTGGTAGTAGTAATGTCAATATCTCTTCCTATGTTGATGATAATAAATTGGTATGCGGGAGGAATGGTCAGAATTACGGTTTTCTGGTAGAGGTCCAAATCTACTCCTGGGTTGCTGCGAGTAACATAACACTGAATGGAATGAAATTCCACTCAATGACCTTTGGGTCGACGACATTAGACACTCCACTATTAGATGATGAAGGTAAGCACATTGAGCAGGTCTCATCCATAAAGGATTTAGGTGTAGTCCTCCAAGAAAATGGAAAGTTCGATGAGCATATCCAGTTGAAAGTTGTTAAGGCTTTTCAAACATGTGGTGTGGTTGGATATACCGCACGTTTAAGTCCAGAGATAGTATCACGATGCTAACTCTGTACAAGTCAATTGTTCAGCCGCATATTGAATATGCGTCTCCCATTTGGGCTCTAATTGGTTCAGCAGGTTTGCAAAAGCTCGAGCAGGTCCAAAGATGTTTTACTAGGACATTGACGATATGAGAGAGCTCTCGTATTGGGAGAGGTTAGAAAGGTTGGGATTGTACAGTACTCAGAGAAGGTACGAAAGGTATCTGATACTGTACGTTTTCAAAAGCATACATGAGCTTTGTCCCAACCCAGGATTTAGGGTCAATTGTAGTGACGGTAGAGGCTTAACGTGCGTTTTGAGAGCACCTTCAAGTCCTCGAGAATCCAGGCTAGTTCGAACAATGAGGTCCACATCTCTCCTTTCTCAGGCTTTAAGTCAGGATTTAAGTCAGACTTGGACAAGTTTTTGACTAAAATTCCGGATCAACCTTATATTCAAGGATAAGCCAGATCAGCCAACTCCAATTCATTGGTCGATCAAATAATATATATAAAGAAAAGTCAAGTAAAATGAATAATCTCGTCCTGAACTGCTGGGATTCCAATCCCGGTAGCGTTAAGGAAGTCCGCAAAAGAAAAGAAAAAAAGTCCTGAAGCTCTCTCCCACTGTCAGCGAGATGTGCCCAATGCTATTTATTGCCACCAAAGTGAAGTTGGTCCCAAATTATGGGTGTCAGTTCAACACCAGCGCAATCAAGACAATGCTACTAACTCACCAACCAACAACACGAACACGTCAACCAAGATAACCTTATTTGGAAGCTATCCAGTTTGAAATCCTCCGCCAATTATTTAAAATATGTGCTGATCAAAAGAGACGATGCCCAGACAATGTGTTTGTTAAATATGGTTTTTGTTATGAAATATACAGCAGAACAAAAATACTATTTGTTTATTCATATTAAAGTTGCATGGGCAATTTAAGGCAGCTGGCTAGTCAAGAGGGCACCGAAAAGAACCGACACATTTCGTTGATTATGCATGGATTGAGAAATAAATAGAGCGGGTTCATAAGTATGGAGCAAGTGAGGAAACTGAGAACAAGTCAATCATGAAAGTTGTTCATTCCATATTTATGAAATCTGTACAACGCAGACTGTGGTCAAGACCAAGAAACACCCATTCCAATGAGCAAACACAACACAAGAAACAAAATTATGCCAAGTAATAACTATATACAAATTGCCTGAATTTGCTCTTTTATAATGCTTAAGAAATTGAGAGACACAAATTCTGGATCTCATGAAGTGTGCTCAATTTTTATCACGGTTGTTGAGCAATGGGCCATAAATAAAACCCAGTGATCATCCAGATTTCGCAAACCTCTGGCATTAAAGGATCGAAAAAGAGTCGGGTGTTTAAGCCAAATGATTCAAAATTTTATTTTTTAAGTCGTGGAGAAACTTAATATTTCGCTGACAAGTTACTGGTACCTTCAGTAACTTCTCAGGTTAAATGAATTTCGTTGTAAGCACCATATACCCTCCAGTAGCCAGGATCTAGGGGTGAGAGAAGAGCAGAGGTCCAAGCACACTACCCTGGGGCATCCCAGACGTCACAACATACCTATCTGAATGTACACCATCCATGGTAACCCGTTGGGCTCAATCCAAGAAACAATGCCTAATCCTGCTCCACGTTATCCCCCCCAATACCCCTGTTAAAAATGTTTACTCAACAGCATCTCATGATTAGCCTTGTCAAAAGCTATAGAGAGATCAAGATAAATGGCATGCACATCTTTCCCATCCTTTGTAGCCCGAGATATAAATTCGTTGAATTCCAAAAGGTTTGACAAACATGATTTACCAGGACGAAATCCCACCGTCTGAGACGAAGATCCACCCCTTTTAACAAATTGGATGTTATTCCATCACAACCAGGACTTGTGGAATACTTCAGCTAATTGATCTACCTTAGAACCACACCCGTATCGAAGTCGACTTTCATCCTACCATTCCCTAGATTGGGCTCAATCTCTCCTCGTCTTGAAGGAGCTCATGGCTTAAGCGTTGACGAAAAAAAAAACTTAAATATTTGCACTTTTTTATACTTATCTTCGATTATATTCCCTCAAGTGTCCAGTTTGGGACCAATGCTGGATTTACCAGGTTTTTTTTATATCACCGTACTGAAATTTCAAATTTATCATCTTTGCCAATTTCTCTTCGTAACCCTCCTTGGCTTTGACTAGGTGGACTTAATCCTGTTGAGTGAAAAGTGCGTGTACGTTCTTGTGCTCAACCCTATTTGACGACCTAAATTTGGCCGCAAGTCTATCACGTTTCCTGATTTGTCCCAAGAGGTGCTGAGACAGGCATGTATTGGTCAACCTTGATCACGGTCGCCATGTGTTGCTCGAATCAAGTTCAACGAGATCAAGACACGAGACTTGGTGAAACTAAATACTAGCTAAGAAAGGAATAGACTTGACTTGGAGAGAGTAAGCAGTAGACTGCTGTATATTCAGGAGGGCATAGTGTTATGTACAGAGAAAAGAATGGTTGCGCTTAGTGCGCCCATTCCATGCATGTCGCAACTTGTCGTGACTTTCAGAGTCTCTTTTTTAGCATCATGCTTTAGTTGGCTTTCTCATGGCGATGCTTTAGTTCGTATACAGATACAGCAGGACCGGGGTCTTTAGCACTTGGTGACCACTAATTGTTTCACTGCTCACTTTTGGGCTTTCTTCATGTTTGAAAACTTACTTTTCTCCAATGGAAGACATACTTCCTCTTGATGTCCCAATTTAGCTTACTTTTCAGACCCGCCATTTCCCAAAAAAAAAAGTTGACCCCAAGCATGTGATATGCATATTGCCTGGAAATGTAAATTAAATCCAAAATGGTTTGTTCACCATGGGTTGAAAATGATTTATTCTTTACAATTTTTTGGCTCAGTCAAAATTGTGAAAGCTCGTTTTGACCTTCATGTACCCAAAGTGGCATAACTGGGCGATCTTGGCAATCAAGGAACAACAATGAACTAGTTAGATTTTTCATCTGAACTTCGTGTTCAAAAACATTCGTGCCACCCATTCGTCTATTACTACCAAGACCTTCAGATTAAGTGGATTCTACATCCCCATGTGCTACTTGCTTGCACTCACCAATGCTCCCTGATACAACAAATTCATGATTGGATTGCCAAGACATGGTCACGTTTGTTGATTAGACTTGGATCAAATGAATAGCCTTTGAACAAGAACAATGTCTACGGGTCTTATGTGACCAAGCTGAGGATCCTCGATCATTCAATCTATACTGCTCATCACCGATTTACTCATCATGGCTTTTCAAATGGCTTTTTGCGAATGTCGGAACCAAAAATGACTACTTACCGGTAGTTCGATCTGGACCTACGCATGAGATGACTGTCATCAAGGCTGTTTACGAAGATAACAGGGGATAATTCTTCATCCACGGCTTACCCGATTCTGGTGCAGCTAGGACGGTTTTGCCAACACCAACATGCGCGAAGGGCACGACGCTGGATCGATCTCAAGCTCTACTGAAGGCGGCAAATTGGACACCGCTCAGGAATGTGGGCAAATTCCACTATACCAGCGACGCCGATGGAGGCCCTCAGGCTGTAATATCTGCGGCTGTGTCTCCCAATATTGGCGATTTGGAAAGAGGGACATGCAAGCGTTGGGGATTCTGCCCTATGATTTTCCTGCCATACACCGCTCTTGGCCCACGACAAAAACCATCGCCATCATGGCCAAATCTCCGACCAAGGCCACAGGGGAACGAAAGGGGTGCTCAGCCTTAATCCTGAGCGCGTTACAATAAAAAGTTTTCCGTTTTTGATGACCTGCAGTTGACACCACTTTCGGACAGACGGTGAAAGTTGTACTCAGAGTCTCCAAACTAAGGCCTACGATTTTCGAATTAAGGATTTTGTCAACCCGCTGTGATATCCCGGTGATGAGCATGTTGCTCATGCTCTTTGAATAATAATGTTAATTCTAGTCATGTAAATAAATGTGTACTAGTCAGCAATAAAGTCAGTCACGAAGCGTACACAACATGGCGCAGTCGGCAGTCCGGCTGTGGCCTCCTGTGTGGCTGTCCCCGTGGAGGGGATTGAGCAAGGGGTGTGGCTCTCCCCGTGGAGGGGATTGAGCTAGGTGTGTGGCTCTCCCCGTGGAGGGGATTGAGCTAGGTGTGTGGCTCTCCCCGTGGAGGGGATTGGAGCGTGGAGGCAACAGCCAGGGACCTTTAAGCAGACGGCTTGTGTTCCTGGACGGCTCGTGTTCCTGGGACGGCCTCGTGATCCCTGTGTTGGGACGGCCCCGTGTCCCTGTGTTGGGACGGCCCCGTGTCCCTGTGTTGGGACGGCCCCGTGTATCTGCTGTCTGGGACGCTCCCTTGTTGTGCCCGTGTGTTGGGACGGCCCGTGTCCCTGTTTTGGGACGGCCCCGTGTCCCTGTGTTGGACGGCCCGCTGTCCCTGTGTTGGACGGCCCCGTGTCCTTGTGTTGGGACGGCCCCGTGTCCCTGTGTTGGGACGGCCCCGTGTCCCTGTGTTGGGACGGCCCCCGTGTCCTCTGGGACGGCCCCGTGTCCCTCTGTTGGGATGGCCTCGTGTCCCTCTGTTGGGCGGACCCTCGTGTCCCTCTGTTGGACGGCCTCGTGACCCCGGATGACTCCCCCCCCCCCTGTGTGAGGGAGAGTTGATCATCCCGGTGATGAGCATGTTGCTCATGCTCTTTGAATAATAATGTTAATTCTAGTCATGTAAATAAATGTGTACTAGTCAGCAATAAAGTCAGTCACGAAGCGTACACAACACCCGCCATAGATACAGAGATTTCAAACTCCACAGCAGTCGCCATATCTGATGTTTTCGGCTCAAGAAAAATAATCTAGATCTCCAATAAAAAAGACTGAAAAAACTCAAATTAAGGATTAAAGAATAGAAATAGGCCGACACTACTGTCGGAGTTCCAAGGAAAGGGTGACTAGATCGATTGTGCGTGGTGTGAAGCTCGAAATTTATCAAAACACGCGCAAGAATGCTAGGTATTGGAAAAATTTCATCGAACCAATGCATCGAATTTCAAATTCAAGCATCTGGGTGCCGTGATTTAATGCATCACCTGGTTTGACTGGGTGTTAGTCACTCTCTGACATGTTGGCAGACAATGACGGACAGTTTTGCGTCCTTTGGGCACACCACTATTGTCTGAGAATAGTGCCGGACCAACCGTAAGGTTTTCCTTTTGATCACCAAGAGTGGTGGGTTTTCCACGAGATTTGGACCCGGCACTACGTTTGAGCACTAACGTGTCATCCTGCCTTAAGAGTCCAGTTCTTAATTACGTAAAGTGGCAGGGTAAATCCCCAGAGGCAAGTAAGACATGGGGTTTAAAGAGGAAGGAAACCAAAAAGAAGGCGGGAAGTCCACTCCCTTTTTTCTCCAGGTTAGCCCCCCCCCCTGAGAACCTTATGTCTGAATCACTACATAAATCCTCCAACAGATCCGTTGAGTTGTCAAATACACATCAATGGCAATGGTAACATGTTTAAACAAGCGAAAGTCTATGTTAGTTGAACCATCTCTTGATCCCACTGAACGGAATTGAATACCAATTTCCCTCGAAAAGATGCCAAATTTGTAATTTTAAACGAGCCAATTTTCAAGAAACCCAACCCTTGAATGGTAGATGGCAATAGCTTCGAAAATAGATGACGTGGTCTAGCTTTACATGTATGAAGAAGAAAAGAAAGAGGAGAGCAAATTAAGTTTACCTTAAAGGAGGAGAAACTTAGATGCGGGTGTATGTAAATTTAGATGTGTGTGGGAGCGGTGAATTTGACGTGTAGAAGTATCGTGTTCATTGCACTAAAGTCACTTATATTCAGCTTAGTTGCTGGTCCAATTAATATGTTTGGAAGGGCTGTAATAGACCTTCTATTATATAAAATTCTAACTGATGTAACACGCTATTAAGGAAATGATTGTTAATCTGAAAGCTATTCTATACATGGTAATAAGTTGAACACAAATATGTCATGCTGAGGTCATTGGGAGCTGAAGTTGAGATTGGTCTTTCAAGGGATCTGAGTGAGATGGTTTTCACAATCCCTGAGGCAGCCTGCTTGGCAGCTCTCATTGCTTAGGCCAATTGTAGTGCTACTGATGAGTTCCACGCCTTATACATTTTGAAAGAGAGACAATCCCCGAACACAAATGATCCATCCACATTCAGGGGCGAAAGGTCCTGACTTAATAAACTTCCGTGGCGCATGGAGTATTCTTGACCCAAGCACTAAGTGGATTACTTTGTTAGACCTTGGAGATGAAAAGCAGGGCTTAGTTTCTCAGACTTGGCTTCAGGCCTTCAGGACTACACCTAAATCCTTCACGGAAGACACCTGCTCGATACTTAAACTTTTTTCTGGTGGCTGCACAAAAACATGCTGGGAGAAATTGCGCAAGATCGCAAACACTTCCAGCTTTTAGCACGACTGAGATGTCGATTTCGAAATGGAAAGGTACCCATCTGGACTAACCTCCCACTGTACAACGCTAGCCGAAAAATTTGAAGTCCCCTACAGAGAAAACCTTTGAGCAAACTGCCTGATCCAAATCATTTACTGTGAATTTGAGAGCGGACAAAAACGAGCTTACTGAACAAGAGGGGGGGCTATACATTGTTACAATGGATAGATCAAGACCTTGGATGTGGCAAGCTTAGAATTCTATTTTACCATTAGAAATGTGAACAACGCTAATGTGCAAGGCATTTCTATTTTATAGACATACGCTCCCATGTGGAAAAATGGGATTGGGAAATTTCTGTCACTTACAAACTTTTAGAATTTCTTGATATTGATGAAGTTTTTGAGTTAACCCAACTTATTGAGCATATAGAGCCCACTCATGAGGGAATGGAAAGCCATGAGTCAGTCGATGTTGTAGATCTTATCGTTGCCAAGGCGTTTGACAAGGTAGATCATTGCCTTTTAGTTGACAAGTTTCATGAGATTAGGATGCAAGGCAAGGTTCTCGATTGGTTAAAAAGTTTTAGTAATGATAAGTAGTAAATAGTTATAGGTGTAGTGTTGTTTTGTGAAATACATAATATCAAGCCATGTTTTTCACAAGGCTCCATTTTTCGTCCTGTTTTAATGATACTCATTGCTACGTTCCTAAAGATTAGCATCACTGCCAATAGTAAGATCCAACACCCCTGTTTACATAATGCAATTCCATGTTAAAATATGATAAGTTCGTGTGAAAAAATATCTTCAGCATGACTTCCTATTATTGCAGCTCGAAGACATGAAGCCAGAGGAGAAATTGCAAATTCATCTCTAAACATTTGCCCTCTTCTGCCACCTTCACTCGTGGGACCAATAAATGTAAGCGAAGAAGTTTACGACATGAACTTCATTGAAAGGAACGTGGGGGTAAGTGTAAGGGGCTTGATTATTGGACACACTGATTTGAGTGTGAATATGCTAACGTATGCCATTCTTAACTAGAAAATAGTTTATTTTGTTTTACTTTGTCGGCTCTTTACATGGCGCAGTCAGTGTACGAACCGGGTTTCTTCATTTTTACCTGCTGCACCCACAACTGCATACAATTTGACTGTAGTGCGTGTCCAGTGCAATTTTGGTCGTTTTCTGATGATTTTAGTTCCCACATTTACGGACCTTCATTTTGCAATTCTTCTCCAGTTGATCTCAGATCTGAAACTAACTTATAGTCATGGAGTCAGCCCGCCGTTCCCGTCGCGGTTTAAGACCGATTTTATCCGCATTTTTTTGGAACTTAACAAATAATGTTGAAGTTATTAGGGAGCTCCTTTTTTTGATACTCGCCCTGGTACCATTCATGCCATCGAAGATCGTATGGCCTCATACTAATCCACTTTCAATCGGTTTTTGTCAAGGATTTTGATGGTGACTCTGTAACTGCTATATTGTTATATGACTGTCTGGAACATGTCCATATAGGCATGACCAGAAATGGTTCAAATGAGCATGAGCAACATGCTCAGAACCAGGATATCACATCTCCCTCACACACGGAGGGTCCATCCAGGTCACAAGATCTCCGGTCCATCCCAACACTGGGCCCGTCCGTCCAAATCAAGGGCTGCAAATTACGGGCCATCCGGGGTCCCGGTGTTCACGGGCCGTCCGACCTCCTCTAGAGGCATCCACGTCAACGATTAATCTTACCGACTGGGCTATGTCATGGACTTGTGGGTGCATATCAGGGTATCACAGCACCAGGATATCACATCTCCCTTGCAGACGGGGGGTCCATTTGGGTCACAGGTTTTCTGGTCCATCCCAATACAGGGCTACGTCCTAACAAAAGGATCACGACTCACCTT
>NC_081451.1:4121566-4129863 GCF_007210705.1 Tigriopus californicus
GAAAGTCCAGAATCGAATTGACGGAGTATAACTCAGAAGTTGCACCTGTACTCAGCTCCAGAGACTTTTCAACTCGTCTATACTGGCTCACTGAAGTATGCTATGCACTTCCCCAGGTCCTCTTGACTCTGCACGGCTTCCTGGGTCCCGACTCCAAGCGTTGACTTTCACTGTCCTTATTCAAAATGGATCGATTCAACCTCCAGCACGTCTATCAAAATGTTCTCGTTCAAATACCAACAAGAGCTTAAAGATGGGAGTTGCTTTCACTTTCAATGTTCAATGGTCACTTCTCGGAGAGGTTCAAAACAGACTTCTCACCTTGAGAACCAAAATGTGACTTTTCTCCTTGAGCGCGAAAAATGTGACTGTTCTTGCTGAAGACTTTCCCGTACCACGTTGGTTTCCGCCTCTTCCTCCTGGACGCTAAAACGGGTTGTCCTAGGGCCCTTGGTGGAGGGCGACGGTTTCCTCAATGTCCAGGGTTGACCTCCTTTCGTCATGCCAGTTACAATTGCCATCCAGGGGTTCCTCTGATTGCCGACAATGGATTACCTCTGCCTCTTCTGTAAGGTGTGGCATGTGGGCCACATCTGACCACCACTGCGTCTAGACGGCAAAGGATTGACATTGGGCCGGAACCACGTCCCAACGGGATATCCAGGAAGGATTGGTCATTATTTGCCGTCAGGGGGCCGACATTTTGGTAACATCGATTCTTGAGGATGAGATTGTCCCGCTTCCAATCCACCGTGAACGAGCATGTGAGGAGTTTTATCCAGTAATTCTGGACGCGTGGATTTTCAATGAAATCGATTGTGAATCTATTGAACAATGGAACAAGTAACTTTTGATCAGTGAGAACCATGAAGTGAGGAAAACCGGACAAAACATCTTGCATTTGGTGATGGCCCACCAGATCGCCAATGCCTTGAGCTCAACAATAGCGTAGCGGGATTCCGTGTCCTGGAGGAATCGGCTGCCACATTGGATGTGTTGCCAATGATCCGTGGCTCTTTGTTTCTGGAGGAGGGCAAATCCGACACCCTTCAACTTCGATACGCCGGTCAGCAGCGTCGTCTTGACCCGTTGGTTGAACATGGCCAGAACCAGAGGTGAAACTAAGACCTTTTTGGTGGCTTCGAAAGCCAAAGAATGATCTTGAAGCCAGGTGAAGTCGTTTCTTCAATATATCGCGTAGTGGACTGGCCGCACTAGAAACATGAGCTAAAGCTTGCAACTGGTTCACTAAACCCATAAAGGATCGGAGGTCGGAAATTGTGGTCGGCAGTGGAAAGTTGGTTATGACCAAAAGCTTCCAATGGTCCACCCGGATTGAGTTCTGGGCAATTACATAGCCCACAAAAGTGATTGAAGATGAGAACAACTTCAGCTTCTCCTTGTTCACCGTCAAGTTGTGTTTATCACACCGTTCTAAAGTGTCGCACACAAGAGAGTCAAGTTGACGAAAAGTGTGTCTACCAAGTCCCATATCGTTGATGACCTTATTTACGGGAAAGCCATCCATAGCTATGTCGCCTCTGTAGGAGTAGAAGTCTCCTTGGATATAAATCCCATCAGGGGACGCAGAAACTTGTAGCAACCAAAGGGTGTGAGCTTGGCAAAGTAGGCGTCATCCTGGTTAAATCCGGAGATTACCTCCTGAGGGAATTTTTGTTGGTTGGGGCGAACGAATGACTTTCGTGTTTAACCTGGTCAGGTCGACACAAATCAGGGTTTTGGCGTTGGGTTTTGATGCGATGACCACGGGGTGGCACCATTATGATGGCTTGTCACCCACGCACTCAAAATGCCATGATCCTCCATATAATTAAGCTCCTGTTCAACCTTATCCCAAAGAGGTTAAGGGATTTGTCGGGCGGCGTGAATTGCAAAGGGGTGATATCCCTTATTGAGAGGGATACGCATCCGCTTACCCACAATACGGCCTTTCAAGGAATGGAGTTCAGAGGAGTCGTCAAAAACTTTGGTGTAGACAGTGTGAAGTTTAGTCTCCATACTCTCGTCTGTTGTTTGTTCCGGTATAGAATCTATACACTTTTGTTTTCCAGGTCAGATCAGACTTGGAGACAATTGTTCAAAACTCTTGGTCCGTCTGAACCCCTGGAAAGTCTTGTGTAGCAAATACTGGTCGTGGAAAGTCCTCGTTGATGATAATCAGGAGGCGACATGTCCGCAATTCCAAATAACGATCTTTGACCTCACGTCTTTCAAATGTTTGGGCTAGCATTTTTTTTACCTTACGTCTTTCCAATGTTTGGGCTAGCATTTATTTTTTGTAAGTAAAAAAGTATTTAAGTATATATGGATAGGCCAAGTAATTGGTATGTGTCGCAATTCGATCAGAACTCAATAGTATGGATTGTCGCGAATACATAAAAATAGCACCATGGCTCATATTGAAACTTGTTCACAAAAAGACCAACTAGTTTAGGGAACTAAGAGATCAAGTTCAACAATCTCATCTTGAAATCGTCAATCATTGGCTCTATCTACAGGGTGGAAAGAAATTAAGAAATTAAGGCCCGCTCTTTGTCGCTCCTGAAAATCTTACCCCCTAACTCAAAGAAAGATTTGATCAGATTGAGTCTCCAGTTTTCATTAAAAGGGATTATTGAAAAACCTATAACCAAACCACGAATGATTCGATTTTACTCCAAAGGAGGCCCTTAATTTATTTATACCTTGTGTACCACAACGCACCACCTTCAGTGCAATAGAGCATGTTAAGTGAAGGAAATTTAAGAAAAATATAGTGTGGCAACCCTGATATTGAATATTTTGAGGAAGACAAACATTACAGTCAGTGTGCACCAGGCATAGACCAAATGTGTGATTTAATTCAGTTTCCCGGCTGGGTGAAGCAAACAGTATTCTGATTTTGAAACAAAGAGTTTAGTGCAATAACACTGCACAAAGAAATATCATTTTTTTGAGTTTTGTACCATAACCTGCTCGATCGTTGAAAATTCTATTGGATTCAAGCGCGAGTGCGAGCGCAGGTTGGCTACAATTAGAGTGCTAGTCTAGCACTAGTCTAGTGACTAGCCCTCTAACTACAATGTTTGTCTTATTTCTCCCTCCTCAAAATGATGAAAATCAGTGTTGCCGCACTTCATTTTTCTGAAATTTCTCTTGGGTTACATGCCCTATGTGAAGCCATTTCAAGGCTAGACACGGTGCCAAAATCCATTAATTTAGAAAAATGGACGAGGGGAGCAAAATGGTATCTCGTATTGAATTCAGCAAGACCGGGACTGTTAGAAGATAGTAAGCGGGAATTGTTTCAATGTTCGTTTTTGGATTGGGTTCGTTACCATGGGTTGAAAATGATGTACTCTTTACAATTTCTTTGGCTCAGTAAAAATTGTGAAAACTTGTTTTGACCTTAATGTACCCAAAGCAGCATAACTGGGCGGGCTTAACGATCGAGGAACAACAATCAAGAGGTTATATTTTCCTAGAGAACCTGGTCAGAGACGTGCGAGGTTTGACAAGTGGCTCCACTTCGAAAAAGTAAGCGATCAGATGAACTAAAAAGTTTCCAAACAGATTTCGAATTGATGCGCTGTGTAAGAAAGAGTACTGTCATGACAAGCACCATGGAAGATTGTTTTCAAGGACACTGCGAAATTCTACTCCAAGACAAGCTGATTTATGGATATGATGGTATTTTAGATTATTAAAAAAAGTATTGTTGCTTTCTAAATACTTTCTGAACCCATTTTTGATTAGATTAGATTGCAAACATATTTCATTAGACTATTCAAATTAACATTATGGCATGTGAATTTCCAGAGTCTCTCAAGAAACAAGTCCCAGATACTTTACAATTTCATTTGTTGACTATGGTTGTACTTTCTTCTTTGAAGTGCTTTAGTCCAAATTGACACTGGCAGCATGCGAGAAATCAGCGTGACAGCTACATTTTATTGAGAAATAGCGTACGCATACTGATGCAATTCTAGTGGCAAAAGAGAGATGGTTGTAGTGCAATTGGTTAACGCACGATCGAGCTATGCTCGGGTTCATGGGTTCGATCCCAGGTCTCTCCCCCACCCCCATTGCTGTAATGGATCATCGCCTCGAATTGCGCTCCTTCAACCCAGAACGGGCAAGAGACCAGCATTGTAAATGTATCAAATTTGTATCACGAAAATACCGATCCAATGAGAAACAATCTCGCAATAAAGATTTTAATTTAATTTAAAAGACACTTTAATGCTGTAGAATATGTTGGTTGAACCCAAGGAGAATCAAATTTGTCATAAACCATTCAAAGCTTTGCCTTTTTATGCAATGCAAACATGTTAGGTCTTTTTGGAAGTGACTGACTCCCTGTTGAGAAAGTTTCCAAACAAAGCCCATGTTTGTTGACAATTGGCAGCCAATCAGATCGCTCGAATTTGATGACGTATACTCAACCTCGCGGGTCTCTGCATCCAGGGTCCAGGGTCCCTAGATTTTTTATCTGAAGTTCGTGATGTGTTCAACAAGTCTCTGTCGGAGTTGTTGATTGGACTGGATTACTAGAATTATTTTCGATTATCGAGCTGAGAGGGTAACAAATTACGCGATATCTTCATCATCAGATGGAGACGGTGCTTGGATGAATGATAAGCAGACGTATGAAGCAGGCCAATGATTTTTCAGGAGGGATATCTGTTCAAAAACAATCTTAGGTTTTAAGGTCCTTGACAAGCAAGAATTGTGTTTTTGACCTATCCTAATCGAATGGTAATTGTCCAAAAATGTTGAGTTCTTATTTGACTCTCTTGCTCTCAGAAAGATCAATGTCAGGGCTTAAAAAGTCATGATGAGTTAATGGATGATGAACAGAGTAGATTGAATGATCGAGGATCCTCAGCTTGCTCACCTAAGACCCGTAAACATTGTTCTTGTTCAAAGGCTATTAAGTTGATCCAAGTCTAACCAAAGAACGTGATCGTGTCCTGGCAATCCAATCACGAATTTGTTGTATCAGGGAGCATTGGTTGAACTTCGGTCACTTGTGAGTGCAAGCAAGTAGCACATGGGCATGTAGAATCCACTTAATCGGCAGGTCTTGGTAGTAATAGACGAATGGGTGGCACGAACGTATTTGAACACGAATTTCAAAAAAGTAAAAAAAAAAAACAAAAAAAGCCAAAAAAATGTAATGAAGAAGTCCTTTTCAACCCACTTTTTCCTGAAAAATTCCTGAAAACAATGTTGAGACCTTGGTAATACCTTGGAGACCATAGACATACATTGACAATAAGAAGCATACCGTACAGACCATGCTTGCAGGCACACTCTAGAGACAAAGACCTATGATGAAAAGGTACTTAAAGGATATCTGTAATAGGTAATGGGCACATCTAAATTGTAGCCATGGGTCTTAGAGTTGATAGCCTTTTTGCTTTTGTCCTAGCATTCAAGCAGCTCAGCTCTGGCCTTGAAATGGCTTCACATTGCCCTGAATACTGAGTTGGTGGTATAAAGCACGGACTTCTAGAGATATGGACTGCAAACGGAAGCAAAAATATCCTATCTCCTAAACTGCTCATCTTATTCCAAATAAGCACGTCATACGACCGCAAGGTCATTTGAATAGATAAACTTAGCCAAGTTTGCGCCCAAACCTATGCTTAGGGAACTCAGGAGACATGTTCAAAGTTATGTAGTAAACACTACACAAAATTTGAATTTTCGGCCTGCTCTTGGTCAGCTACATAAGCTTTGGACAACATAACTTTGAAACGATCAAGTTTGCATGTAAATGATATGAAATTGACCTAACGTTAATTGAAGAGATCTACGTTTCTAATTTTATTACTTTGATTCCAAAAGTGGCTCAGAGTGGCTATGACTACAAGCCCTCTAACTATGACCAAGAGCAGGCTGATTTGCCGGGAAGCTCGTTCGCAGTCCATATTTCAAGAAGTCCGTGTATAAAGTCAATGATTGACGATTTCAAGATTAGATTGTCGAACTTGATCTCTCAGTTCCCTAAACTAGTTGAGCTTATTGTCAACAAGTTTCACTATGAGCCAGGGTGCTATTTTTATGTATTCGCTACAATCCATAATATTGAGTTCTGATCGAATTGAGACCACATAAAAAGGAAATATCTTTAATGCCCACAACTCCTGAATCACACCTACCAACCCGTCAGCTATGAGGCCCATGGATATTCCAAGACGCACTACCAGTTTATTTGGAAATCCTATACGCTACCGATCTTGAAGCTCCCCGTTAGTGGGATGAAAGGAGCTAAATTATTGGACACTCTGATTTGAGTGTGTATCAACACCAACATATGCCATTTTTGACCAGAATAAAGGTTTATGCTCTTTTTCTTTGTCGGCTTATTACATAAGTTTTTTTCTATAATGCGAACTTCATATTTACAATAGCAATATGAATTAAAGATATGTAAATCATAAATAGGGCAAAAATGTAAATTCTTTTAAAAATTTTCTTTCCATTTGAATAGAAACATGTGGCCCTGGGTGGACGATATTCTCCTCAAGGCTGCGTGGCACGCCACAAAGTTGCTATTGTGATTCCATATCGCAATCGACCAACTCATTTACCTCTCTTCCTTCAACATATGCATCCATTCCTTCAGCGCCAGCAACTAGATTACGGGATTTACGTGGTAAATCAGGTAGGTTATGCACAAAGATGTTAAAAAAAAGATTTAGAGAGTACAAATGGATTCGACCGAGTTTCTTGAAATAGAAAAGAAGCTTTAAACTTTTCCTAAGCACCGTTTAGATTTGCATCGTTTAGATGGCTTGTTTCATGTTGTTCCATCCACAGTCACAGGTGAAAGGCACCTACTGAATTTGAATTTTCACGTATTGAAAAACGTATTGTATACCCGCTGTGAACAACAACACTTTCCTCAAACCCAACCATCCCCATTAGCTCATTATTTGTCTCCAGTAGAACGTAGCTTTGTTGATAAGCGAGAGGTTTAGGGTTGGAGAGGATGGTCCAAGATCTTGTGAATTTGGTTCGTCAAAAGAGAGGCCCGTAAAGGGGCTATATTTGAACGTGCAGTGCCTGATTTCTAAAAAAAGACAACACAAAAGTTAAGATCTTAGAAGAACTAGCCGTTGAGAGAGAGATTGCATTCATCTCTATAACAGAAACCTGGCTTCGGCCAGGGGTCTTAGATGAAGAACTAACCATAGTTGGTTTCAACTTAGTTCGTTGTGATAGGATACGCCCTGATAATCCCATACTCCCACATGGGGGTGTATGCCTATATGTTAGGAATGATCTGCAAATTAGTCGTGTACAAATGTCGAATGGAGAAGTAGAGGTCTTAGTTTGGCATCTTCTAAGTCTTGATTTGTCTATTGTAACAATGTATTGAACCCTTCTTGATCAGTAAGCTCTTTCATGTCAGCTCTCCAATTCACTGGAAATGAGTTGGATCAGGCAGTTTGCTCAAAGGTTTTTATTGCAGGGACTTTAATTTTCCGGCTAGCGTTGCAGAATGGGAGGCTAGTCCCGATGGGTATATTCCCATTTCGAAATCGACATCTCAGTTGTTTGAAAAGCTGGAAGAATTTGCGATCCAGCGCAATTTCTGCTAGCGTGTTGGTGTAGCCACCAGAGCGAATAGCGTTCTGGATTTGATGTTTTCTATTGACCCTGATCTGATCCAGTATGTCCATGTGACACCTAGTAATCTGTCAGATCATCATGTCTTTCAAATAGGGTCGACCATAACTCAAAAGTCGGCGTGCTTTAGAGTAAAACGGGTAAAAAAGGTCGGTCTGGATAAGTTCAAGTTCAAAGGTGAACATTGGCCAATGATTATAGAAAGACTTGAAGAACTGGACCTGGTTTCAATTCTGAAACAGGAATCGTCCATAGATGCAGCCATTGATAAATTAGTTGCAGTTTTTAAGGAATTTTGTTCTAGGTTAGCAATCTCTGAATGTGTACCGAAAGGTGGTACACGGACAAAAATTCCAAAATGTAGAAAGACTTTGTTCAAAAAGAGTTGTAAACGAGCAAAAAGGCTGAAGAGCACTTCGAATCCAGTAATTGTGGGTAGTCTCAAAAAATTGGACATAGGTCAGGGTATGATTAAGGCCTCCATCGAATATGACCAGTTACAAACAGAGAGTAAGGTGGTGCAGGAGGTCAGGTCGAATCTGAAGGCTTTTTTCTCTTTTGCGAACTCTAAGAGAAAAATGAAACACCTTGTTGGGCCTTTTGAGGTTGATGGGGAAGCCATTAGCAATGTAGAGACTATGGCTAACATGCTTGGA
>NC_081451.1:4129914-4135188 GCF_007210705.1 Tigriopus californicus
GGATTCAAATGACTTTAACCGTGCGATGTTATTCAACGTTGGATTTGCTGAGGCAATAAAAGACGCTAATTGGGATTGCTATATATTTCATGACGTGGATCTTTTACCAGAAGACGACAGGAATCTGTATACTTGCCCTGAAATTCCTCGACACATGTCAGTGGGTGAGAACGATGAATGTTGTACAATCAAAAGATCTTTGAACTTTCATAACCATTTTTTTCCAGCTGTGAGCACCAAGAAGTATATACTTCCTTATTTCAGAATGTTTGGCGGAGTAGTGGCACTTACAAAATCTCACTTATTTAAGGTCAACGGGTTTTCTAACCAGTTTTGGGGCTGGGGAGGTCAGTATGAATTATGATATGAATTAAAGATTGTATTGTGATTTAGTACATGCAACTCCAAACCATTGAATCAGATTTTGCCATCCTAGGGCTTGAACCAAAAAGCCTCGGAATCAGATTTATGGACACAGTGCTTTAATTACCGTCTTCAGGACGGTGACCAGGGGAAGGCATGGAGATAGGTCATTTATGCTAAGAGCTCTCAGGGAATGTAATGTGCACTCCGTAACAGGAGCATCAAAGATGGAATTGGGGAGGAAAATGATCCTTGCCGGCTAATTCATTAGGCAGAGGGGACTGCATGCCAAAAATGTCGCTTATGAAGAGGGATTATGCCATACACGTACTTAAACATATGAATATTTAGGGGTTCTGGTATTATGGCTTGAGCAAGACTTCATCACACAACCATGCAATGGTCCTTGGAACTTTCCCTTCCAATTATGCAGATATGGAATGGCTAATGACTTGATAGGAGGATAATGCTTCAAAAAACGTGAATAACTCCCTTTCGAAGCCCAAAATATTATTTTTTCAACTAAAATACGAAACCAACTTTGTCGATTTCAAATTGATCTGTGTCTAGTAAGTGACTTCGGGGTTTTTTCTTTGTCTAAGAAGAGTATTGAACAATCTTATACAACATTTCGTCACAGGTTATTTAGCGGAATTTCAGTCCGTTCAACGCCATCAAAATGCGAGGCTTTAAGATACAAAACACAAGTCTAAAAACTGTTTTTTGAAGTATGAGTGTATGTAATCGAATTCATTAATTTTTTTCCAGGGATTAACACTTTAGCAACCTTTTGTACTAATTGCAGAGTTGAAACAAAGAAAATACATGGACAATTGCATGTGAAGTAGGTAATAGGTAGTAGTAAAGTCAGTATCTCTTCTTATGCTGATGATACAAAATTGGTAGTTGGTAGGAATGGTCAGGATTCTGGTTGTCTGGCAAAGGTCCTAGACCAAATTTTTTCCTGGGTTGCTGCGAGTAACATGGCCTTGAATGGAATGAAATTCCGTTCAATGACCTTTGGGTCGACGCCATTAGACACTCCACTATTAGATGATGAAGGTAAGGACATTGAGCAGGTCTCATCCATGAAGGATTTAGGTGTAGTCCTCCAAGATAATGGAAAGTTCGATGAGCATATCCACTTGAAAGTTGGTAAGGCTTTTCAAACATGACATCTCGGCCGTTGATGGTAACCATGTCTTTTTCTTCATTAGTGGCCAAATGTTGGTAGATTTTGCGATTTGCCGCATGACCGTCACAAATGGTGGCTACCACGAGAAACCCAAGCTCGGTCAGATCATCGTACACCTTCAGCCAAAGATCCTTGAGAGTTTGGGCATCAATCTTAGCCTTTGGAATGAGAGCCACCGCATCTCGGTAGCTATTAGTCAAAACATGAACGTAGAAGACGAGGATGGTCTTGGCAACTTGCTCACCCCCCCACAAAGCCCGAAAATCTCGCCTCCTGCTTGTTCAATTCCTTGATGTGGAAACCTCGTCGAAAATCAGAGGCACAACTCTCTTGCGATTCCCAAGATTTTTTACCCTTTCTGCTAGGCAGATTAATAATGCTCAATGAGTCTCCATGATGACTGCAGCAGAGAGTGTTTTGACAGGATTGGATGCTGGGAGGATGAGACAACCTTCTCTTACGATGGTCTTGTACAGGGCTGGTGAGGTGAACTGCCATATCGCTGCCAATGACATCAGCTCTGAAGAGTATCACCTGGAGTTCAAAGGCCTCATTTGTTAACAGATGAATGCAAGTTTCTTCGCTTTGTCCTCGGTCATTGTTGGGAGTAGATCATGGAGCTCTTTGACACACCGTTTAAGGATACAGTTACAATCCTTAACCGAAGCTCTATTCTTGGCCCAAACTACAAGATTCAAGAGGTCTATGAGCGTGTTCACCTTCCTGTCTTTGATTTTGTTTGAAACAACGGTCGCAATTTCTTCCACAGAGTTCTCTTCCGAACCATTGACAGATATCGTTACTTCCAACAAAACATTCACCGAAACCGACCACAACAACTTCAATGGAGCACGCTCCTCCTCTATGAGACCAATGAAATGATTGAAAGAAAATCTGTGTACCATGGCAGTATCAGGTTAGTGGTTCTCGCACTCCCTCCATTTGTTATTGATCTCATTAAGAGTACAAATCCGATCCGATGAAAAAAGAAAGCAACCTTGGCATCATGCCTCGCCAATTGAGTTTCAATTCGTTTCGAGGACGTTGAGAGACCTGATCGTGATTTCGGAGGGCAGCTTGAAAGGTACTCTGAAAATGAACATTGGCTCCAGACTCTAGCTCTCTAAAGATAATCAGTAATATCTTTTACATACTTGGTAAGTTCTTGAACTTGGACGGAATAGCTGTTGGCTTTAGTGTGGTGTCTTCTCGCTTTTTCTTTCGCCTTTCATGGCTATCTTGGCCACATTGCACATAATCAGAGTGCTCAAAGTGTTCACTACATACATAAGAATACTTGGATGATGTCTAGGAGTCTCTTGAAATGACTCTTTCCCATTTGACCCTCAGTTCTTCGTGGGTGGGGGACAAATGAAATCAAATCCTCTCGCCTTTACCATTGACACTTTTTTCTGGGGTGTAACCCGACTCACAGTAACAACAGGTCCTTGGCATGATGAGACTGACACTGATTGGATCGGTGGAAAGTTAAGCCGTTTCCCGCCCCTGTTTGAATCTGGGAATTTGCCGGTTTGACGTTCGAAAATAAGCAGGACAGGAAGAAATGGGAAGGAGGAAAAAACAAGGGGGTTCGGGGGTGAAAGAAAAAGTGGTGTCAAAAAGAAAAACGTTGAGAAATAAGTACATCAGATTAAAACCTAATACAGTCAATTTACTGAGGGATGAAATTCCCCACCATTTAGTGGTCCTTCGAGCCGGTTCGTGAACTATGTATAAGGACCGGATCCCGAATCGAGAAATCGTAGCAGAATCTGGAAAAGTGTTCAGACTCCATTGAGTGTGGTGAGAATGGACAACCATCCGGAGACCGTAGAGGAGGTAGGCCACACCAATGTTGTAGATCAACCGATCAAAATGAATCCCACAAAACAATCCGAAGATCATGAGTCACCTCGAGGAGAAGCCAAATCAGCGGCTAATGTGCCCCAATTGAACCGGCAGATGGGCCAAAAAAGCGAGCAATCCCCGTTCTAGTAGACGGCCTAAAGAGAAGCTTGAGATCCGAAGTTCGGGTATTGCAGACCCGCATCAGAATGAATCTATAAGCTCTGAAACGGGCCCTGGAAGAGCTCCGACAGATCGTGGTCTGGTATGTCGACACGGACCCCGAGGAAGGTGAACAAGAACGGGTGGAGATTTAGGTTCTCAATCAAGAACGGAGAGTTCGTCACATCACGGCGGATGTTCAAGATCATCTGGAGATGCGGGCCGACAAAACCGACACCCTGTTTGGTTCAGGGGAATCCTAACTCCAGGACCTTCAGGAAAGCACATGTCAGGAGGCCGTGAGTCTCCAGGACGATGCCAGACGACGGACAGAAGAAGCACACGAAGTTCTGCGTGCCGCCCAAGTGAGAGTAAACAAGGACAGGAGGGTCAAGCGGAGATGGGAGCCAAGGTTCAGAAGTTAGAGCTCGGCGAACAAGCAGGATACTTCTCCGACAAAGAGATCGGCCCAAAATAAAATGTATCAACTGAATCTGTAACTGGATGGAAGAACTCAGGATGATCCACTGCCATGGAGCGCGTTCCGCTATTGAATTGAGGATGCCGAAATTCCATGGGAAGATCATCGAGTTTTCAGAATGGTCAAATATGTTCAAGGCGCTAGTACACAATACCAATAAGTCTGCCCCTGAAAAAATGGGAATGTTGAAGGCCTCTCGCTTGATCGTATCGAGTGGGATAAGACAGAAGACATGTAGTCTAATCAAGAGTTAAGATCGAAGTGTATTTCTGGTTTGCGTTGGTACATAAAGTAAACAACAAGAAAGTAGGTCACGCATAATTAGTCATCACTACTCCCCTTTTTCATAGGGAAGGACCCAAAGTAGTACTGAACTATAAAATATGAATTATGCTCGAAATGGTATGGTTTGACGTCTTTGGCGCATTGATTGTCTGGGTATATAATTGTCATCGGGGTCAGAATCATCGGGAGCGAGACCTTCTTGATTGGAGAAACTGGAAGGAGCTCGACGCAAGAATCTCAAATTCCTCTCCAATATCCGACCAGAGGGAAGACGAATGACGTAACGTCTCGGCGATTTGTTGTCAACAACTAGACCATGTCGATCCCATTGCTGCGTGGCCGAATCGAATCATAATGGAGACCCTGGGCATCGGCTTGGTCCAAGGAAATCTGAAATTCAGGCAAGAAGGCTTTCCAGTGAATGGGCAATTTCGACCTGAGTGGACGACCAAATAAACGTTGGGATGGCGACATGCCATCGGATTTAGGCGTGTTTCGGAGTTCCAACAAACCGGACCTGAACTCCTCCAATCCCCACTCCCCTCCGCACTTGGCGAGGAGGTACTTGCAGCACTTCACGTTCGACTCGGCGTGCCCATTGGACTGCGGGTGATGAGGTGAAGACGGCCTCCATTCCACTTCCCAGCGGCGGAAAAAATCTTGAGTCATGGATGAAGCAAGAGGCGTTCCATTGTCAGAACGGAACACGTTGGGAACGCCCATGACGGTAAAGAAGCCACGAAGTTCCTGAATCAAAGACGAGGCACATGGTGAGGAAGAAAAGCGACTTAGGAGAGGAAATCCCGAAAATCGATCAGTGTAGACGAGATAACCCTTCCCCCTGAATAAAAAAAAAAGTCCGCCGAAACCATCTCAAATGGACGAGAGGGGTGGTCTTTCCCCAAAAGGGGCTCGGGAGGATGAGAGGGTCGGAAGTACTCGC
>NC_081451.1:4136554-4152431 GCF_007210705.1 Tigriopus californicus
GACGAATTGGTATTTGGTGTGCAGTGTTGATCGCAAATGGCCTCGCCCCTTCCTTCAAGGTTATCACCGTTGGATCTCCAATAATGGGACCAGACATTGGTTTTCAACCGTGATTCATCAAAAACAGAGCTGTAAACAGATTTGAGTTTGGCTTCAACGAAGTGAAAATCGTCCCTAGATGGTGTAGAAGGTAACGATAAAATCCATTCTTCTCTCTCTTTCAACGACCAAAGAGGTTGGGCCGGATCAGGGATCGAATTGCCTTGCTCTTCAATTACAGAGATAGCCGGACTGGGGAAATTGGGTCCAACAATTCCCAAGGCTCGCCACGCATCCAAACTAAGGTATGCATCGTCAACATCATAGCTGACGACTACGATCACGTTATGGGCAATATATTCATTACTCAAAGACAGTTATTATAGATCCAGGGGAGCTTGAAACCAAGCATCAATATTTCTTACCACACCATGGAGTCCTGAAGAAACGTGGCTCCAAGATTCAAGTCGTTTTTGATTCCGCCTTGTAATTTAAAGGCCTCAGTCTAAATGATCCACGCCTTAACGGGCAAGCACTTAAAACAACGTCATGGATGTCTTAGTGCGGTTTTGAGAGCACCACATGGCAGTAAGTGGGGATATCGAGGCCATGTTTTCCCAGGTGATGGTCTGAGAACAGGATTCCCGATTCCATCATTTTCTCTGGAGAGAAGACGTAAGCTCGCAGATAGAAGCCTACCAAATGGCTGGAGTTGTATTTGGGAACACTTCCTCATCATGCCTGGCTATTAGAACTGTTAAGAACGGCCGAAGCTTGCAATTGTTCCAACAACACTAAATCACGAATAAGAAATCAGTTCTATGTCGATGACTATCTGGACAGTTTCGAAGACCAGGATCAAGCCGTCATATCCTGTCTGGAAGTACGACGAGTTGTGGCTGAGGGAAATTTCAATCTGCGAGACTGGAAATCCAACCACAACACAATAGCCCTCGCCGTCGGATTTTCATCCCAAGAAGTGCTCGATCTGAATGATGGAATCTACACCAAAGTGATGGGACTTAAATGGCATCCAGTCTCAGACTCAACTGTCTTTGAAACTACACATGAGGATGTAATCCTCACGAGAAGGGGTCTGCTGAGCCGTCTCTGAATCTTTACGACCCTTTAGATCTCTGGGCACCTGTGCACTCATTGAAAAATTCAATCTTTCCCCGGTGAGTACCTCCATGGCTAAGCCTGGATACCCAAACCCAACTCCACGCCTTTTGCGATGCCTCAGAAGACGCCTTTGCGACAGTCGCGTACGTCCGGGATTCAACAGAATGTGGTCAAAATGAGATCTGTCTTGTATGGTCAAAGACTCGAGTGTCACCAAAGTGACCTTTGACCATACCGAAACTTGAACTACAAGCCGCAGTCCTTGGTGCAAGACTGGCTGATCACTTGAGGTCAAGTCTTTGAATTCATAATGAACAAAGATTCTTTTGGCCGGATAGCAAAGTGGTTCAATCGAGGATTACAAGCCTTGCCCAAGTGCATAAGCCATTTAAGTCACATCGAATTGGAGAGATCCAATCATTAACACAAGCATTGGAGTGGCGCCATGTGCCAGGCCGGATGAACTCCGCGGATCTAGCAACCAGGGTCTTGGAGCAGTCTCAAACATTATCAAAATGGATTCAGGGACCAGAATTTTTACGGAAAGAGAGCAATTTGTGGCCATCAGAACATCGCATTGGTCCGAATTATGAAGAGAAGAGAGGAAAGTTCAAAGAATCTATTAGCAACGCCGCCTTGCTTGGCAAGGGGGCTGATCTCCTGGATACAGTGGTGGAAGAGTTGGGATCAGAGGACGTAGACACCCGAACAGACCTCCTGACCAAACTTTTAGTGAGAATTCAGGAAGACTATGTAGTACTGCTTATATATAACGATGTATACGCGGCACCTTATGTGTAACGCACCGTACATTTCTCTCTCTCAGCTGATACGAAAAATACACATCCACACTTGTTCTCGTTTCCACCACGCGAGTCTCTTCTCTGTCCTCCGTCCTCATCGAGGCCAAGCCCCATGGCGCAGTTCTAGTCTTCGAACCACACTCACGCCACACGCCCACAATTCTGCCACTTCGATTGCCTCTTGTCTTCCTTCCGTCATCTTTGCGGATATCCCAAGCTGAGAGGGAGCACCTTGTCTCCGCCCTTGAACTACGTCACGTCCAACGGTTAGATCACCATGGGTGTCAAAGAGCAAATCTTGAACAGGAAGTCGCAGGTGACGAAGAAGTTGAATATGATCCGGGAGCTGGATAAGCCCGGTGCAGTGGTGAATCGCCTGTGGAGCCTCTTAAGTGAGGCGGAGACGAAACGTTTCAAAAGGACTCAGAGGCGCTAACAAGATCATATCCTCTACCCAAAACTTCCAGGATCAAGGATCTTAGCCCTTTCATTGATGCAAGAGGGGTTATGCGTGCCAAGGGTTGGTTGAGCCGTGCTCAACTTGATTAAGACCAGAAACATCCAATCATTCTGTGTCCAAAGCATCCATCCTCTCAACTAATCCTAAAAGAGGAGCACGAGCATCATCATTATCCCGGAGTGAATCATGGACTAGCCTTGTTGGGGCAAAAATACTGGGTTTTGCGTGGAAGGGAGGCTATCAAGCGTGTGGGGGACAAAGTTCTCATCGTGGGAACCCCTGAACCAAGAAGGAGGTGGAGGATGGGACACATCAAAGAGGTCCATCCTATCTTGGGAAAGATGCCTTGGTGCGAGCGGTGACAATTCGAACCAACGACGGAGACCTGACTCGACCAATCACCAAGAACTGTCCGCTTGATCCTATAACTCGTCACACCAATCCGAGAAGCCAAAACCGCCAAGGTGGGGAGGATGGATCGGCGGAAAGTTAAGCCGTTTCCTGTCCCAGTTTGAATCTGAAAATTGGCCGGTTTGACGTTCGAAAATGAGCAGGACAGGAAGAAACGGGAAGGAGGAAAAAAACAAGGGGGTTTGGGGGTGAAAGAACAAGTGGTGTAAAAAAGACCAAAACGTTGAGAATAAAAATAAGTACCTCAGATTAAAACCTAAAACAGTCCATTTGCTGAGAGATGAAAGTCCCCACCACTGATCGCGAAATTGGGCTTCAATGTCGTGGACTTTACGTAAGCACCGTCCATTCAGGGATTGTTAGCAAGAGTTGGTTTATTCCACTCGGATCCCGCTTAATAAGTTCCCACCTTCAGAAAACTTGGGCTGCCATCTTTCCTGCCTATCTACTTTGCCAACTGGGTGCCCAATAGGCCAGAATGCTACAACTTCTCCTTTCGACCAGTAGATCAGTCAATTTGGCGGGAAAACCAAAGATATCAGGAGAATGCGGGGATATTATTTCTTACATCACATACATTGTTTTCGTTTGCAACATAGTTCAAACAGTATAGATTGAAGCAATGGCAATATGTTTTGGGATATTTCTTTGTTACGGCCAAGGAAAGATGCTGTAACGAGGCGTTTCAAATTCATCCCTCACCTTGGCCACGGGAGTTCAAGTCAAAACCAAAATCCGTGTCCTCTTCTTTAGAAGTCCCTGGATAGATGCATAGCACTGAAAATCATTTTCGCAAAAACAACAAAACGTACGAACGAAATAGTCTTTGCTGAAATTGTTGGACGTTAATTGCACATTTATAAAGGATTTAAGTCAACTCCATTCTCATCAACTGCGTCATAGAGTTGCTCGTATCCCAACAACTTACACAACGCTGTATTTTATATTTGTCAATTTAGGGGTACCTTCTTTCTCTAGATATTTGGCGAAATTCCATTTGTGACACAACCCATCCTTTGGGTAAATGGTCCCTGACGCACACCTTTGTTTCGTTGCATGTAGATGACACTAATAAAAGTGCTACTCTTCGTTTCAGGTGAGGATGATGACATGGCAAATCGGATATTTCATTTTGGGATGAACATCTCACGATATAGTGAAGAAATTGCCAGGTAAAGTAAAGTTTTAAGTAAATTCGAAAAGAGTTTTTTATTTTATTTTAACCATATCATTACTTCCTGTGAGCCAAAGATTCATTCTTTATGTGTAAAAAAATGATCCATTGCCGCCCGGAGATTTAAGGGTGAAACCTGTAGCAAATGCCAACTGACTGAGAAGAAACCTAATTTGAATCGTTGCCAAAGATACCAAGTCTAATACTACTTTAGTAAAACTGTTTCCGTATGGCTTTCACCGTCGTTTGCAATCAGCTTGCTACCTTAATACCTCTACTTCTCCATTCGACCTTTGTACCCATACGACTGTCATATTCTAGTCACCAATATCAATTTACATTTACCAATACTCATGCTCCCACCATCATACTCGCCATAGACAATTTTCTTTATTATAAATACCTCCACAACTGATCAATAATTATCAGGTCAATAGCCACCATCCGTTAATCATACAATGACTAATGTGCATATTGTAGCCACCTCAAATATGTAAACTAGGGGCGAGCATGAGCCAGAATACACGTCCGAGGTGGCTACAATACGCTCATTAGTCATATAGGTACAAATCTCGAATAGAGAAGTAAAGATATTAACTTGGTCTTGGCTCCAAGATCATGATCTGTCTATTATAAAATGTATAGAGCCCCCTTGTTCTGTGAGCCAATTCTTGTCACCGTTCAAAAAATGATGTGGATGAGGCAGTTTGCTCAAAGTTTTTCTTTGTAAGGGACTCCTGTTTTCCGTCTACCTTGGTAGAAAGGGACGATAGTCCCGATGAATTCATTCCCATTTCGACATCGACATCTCAGTTGTTCAAGAAGCTGGGAGAATTTGTGATATTGCACAATCTCTCTCAGTATGTTGGTGTAGCCTACAGAGCAAATAATGGTCAATTTCAATCACTCTGATCTGCTCCATTATGTCCATGAGACACCTTGTAGTCTGTCAGATCACAATGTTCAAGATATGGCCGTCTATTACTCAAAACCCGGCGTGTTTAGGGATGTCATAACAATTTTTTCATCATCTTCATTGCTCCGCTTCAGAGGCTTAGTAGTAGTATTGTCAATATCTCTTCCTATGCTGATACAAAATTGGTATGTGGGAGGAATGGTCAGAATTGCGGTTTTCTGGTAGAGGTCCTAAATCAAATCTATTCCTGTGTTGCTGCGAGTAACATGGCAGAGAATGGAATGAAATTCCCATAAATGACCTTTGAGTCGATGCCATTAGACACTCCACTATTAGATGATAAAGGTAAGGGCATTCCGCAGGTCTCATTGATGAAGAATTTAGGAGTAATCCTCAACGATAATGGAAAGCTCGATGAGCATTTCCAGTTGAAAGTTGGTAAGGCTTTTCACACATGTGNAGCTCGATGAGCATTTCCAGTTGAAAGTTGGTAAGGCTTTTCACACATGTGGTTTGGTTTTTCACGGGCTTTTCTAACCGCTACAGGCAATGTAATCCCAAGTTATATTAAAACCAATTGTTATCGTTACGTTCTTGTGTTCAACTGACTCTATCAAGGGCAGTCAACTTTATTATCATCTCAGATTACATTATCACATAAGCTACGAAAAGCCGAATGGAACGTCTCCCTGGGGAGCCGATAGACAGAGGATTTGAGGCTGATAAAATAATGAACTTTTTGTAGGCACCAATCACTTTAGAATCACTGTAAATGGCTTAAGGGACGGCGATATTGCCGTCAAACATAGAAGTGGGGACTTCTTCAATGCGGCTGGTCTCAGTAGGAGTGCTGCCCGCAGAGGATAGCAAGCTTTCAGCGGATGGTGCCTCTCTCCCTTTGCGGGGGGCGCGGGGGCCCTGACGGCAGTGGGGTTCGTTGAGGAACTGCCTGAATGACAGGCTTTGGGGCGCCGGAAGTTGGGCCTGACTCACCAGTGGCGTGTCCATTGTGGTGAGGTAATCGCCCAGTGAGGGGTTGTACATGCCCATTGAGGGGTGGTACGCGATCATGGGAGGGTAGCACATCGCACATGAGGGCGTCACGGTAGGAGAGCACTTGTGGTGGTGACAATGGTAGTATCTGTAAAGAGTGTATAGAGAGCCCACGACAAGGATGACATCTATGGCGCCCAATGACAGGGATGGTAGATGGATTTCCAGAAAATGAAACCCGGAGCTGCAGGTTATCTTGGTGTCTGGATTGGCCACGATGGTCTGATCCGTCCAAGACGTGGTCTTTGCTTTGGACGCTAAAGACCCCATGGCTAGAGAACCAAAGAGAACGTCGTAAAGGTTGGGGGACGGGAGCTGGGTCCTTCACAGGAACCACAGGGACAGGGACGGCCGCGTGAGGGGCACCTGATGTTGGAGAAGAAGGTAGTGGCTTAAAGAACAATTGATTGCGTCGAAGAACTCTCCCATCGTCGTGGAGAGCGTTGAAGGATTCGCCAGAGGGACACACAGAGATCACAGTTCCAGTCTGATCCCATTGCTTGGAGATTGCGTTCTGTATGCAAACACGCATATCTGGACAAATAAACTCTCTTACGGTGGCGTCGAACAGGGTGTCACACGAGAGGAAGGAAGCGCGGTACGTAGCTGGCAGCCAACGAAGACAGCACTGGGTGCAAGGCCAGACGTCGCCCGCGGGCATGCAAGGAATTCGCGTAAAGCTGCGTGAAAGGCCGTCATATTGTCAGTGTGGTTAAGGAGCAGCTTGACGGATCTGACAGCTGCTTCAGCCAACCCATTGGAGTTAGGATGATGAGGTCTGGAGAGCTCGAAGGTGATGCCTTTGTACGCGCATCAGACCGCCAATTCGGACTGAAACTGGGGTCCATTGTCCGACCTGATGAAGACACGATCGCCAAAGACGTCGAACCATTCTGAAATGATCTGAATAATAGCTTTAGTATGCAGTTGCGCCAAAGGTTTAATCCATACAAAGCCGGAGGCTTTGTCAACCATGACCAGCCAGCGTTGGCCAGAAAAAGGTCCAACCCAACACGGGTCATGGGACTAGTCGATGGATGGGAGCACCGTACCTCCACTGGTTTGGAAGGAGGGAGTATCTGACATTCTGTACACGCTTTGATCATGTTCTTGATGTCGCTGGCCATGCCTGGCCATGCAATTTTATCTTCTACAGGCCTTGATGAGCAAGGTGAAGTCGGCGAAGAATTTCCGACCTAGCTGACAGTGGTGGGACAATTTTTACATCACAAAGGAGCAGTTCAGCACCGCCAACCGGGAGGAAGCTGAGGTTGCTCCATGAAGCTCAAAAGGGGAGAGCCACACTCATTGGGGGATAGATCACGAGCAGAGGCATAACTCCACATCTCCTGAATCAGCTTTTTGTACGCGTTATCAATCAAAGACATGATAATGGCCAAGTTTGGATCCAAGTAATCAATTTCCTTGGACACGGCCTGTAACATGCAATCGGCATGGTCAGGCTTGCAGGGAAACAGTGGAGTGCGTGATAGCGCGTCAGCAATCAAATTGTCTTTTTTCACCAGTCGCCCATTATGAATGTTGATGATGTCTTTGGCAAAAATTCCTACGAGGGGTTTTATGCTCCGTGATTACTGTGAATTAACATCCTCTCAAATAGAACTCACACTTGTGCACAGCGCGCAAAATTGCGAGGCATTTGAGCTCGATTGCGGCATAGTTGCCTTGTACAGCAGTTAAGCTGAACGATCCACATTGCACGACAGGTGGGCGTCCATTTTTCTCCTTCTGCATCAGCATAAAACCGAGGCCGTGTAACGTTGATGCATCGGATAGCAAGAGGGTTTTGAGCTTCTCATCGAATGGTTTCACGAGTAGAGAAGACGTCAGCAACTTCTTGGCTTGGCAAAATGCTTTTTCGTGAATGTCAAGCCACTGAAAAGAAACGCCTTTTTTCAAGAAAGGTCGAATATCACTCATGGCATGTGACAAATCTGGTACGAAAAACACAAATTGGTTCGCAAGGTCTAAAAAGGACTTCACTTCAGTCGCTGTTTCGGGGCAAGGAAAGTCTTGAATGGCCTGCATTTTGCAGGGTCGGGGCTCACCCCCTGGTCACTCACGATGAAGCTCGCAAACGGCACTTCACGGCCAGCTGCGAATTTGCTAAGGGAAATTGGTATTCCTTTATCGCGGCATCTGGTAAGGACAGTCTGTATGCGAACTTTCAACAGTTGGATGATTGGAGCACCAATGAGAATGTCATCAACCAACTTTTGGTAAAAGGTCAAACCTCTGATCACTTCATCAGACTCGATATTCCAATGGTTCCCACTGAGGCTCATGCCCATTAGAGCGAAGTTGCATTGATATCTTCCTGAAGGTAGAAGGAAAGTTGTCAAATTCGCGGACTCTTCATCCAGCAGTACTTGAAAGTACCCCATCACTGCGTCCAATTTGCAAAAGAATTTATCTTGGGGACTTCCACTGCGGATGATGTCTTGGGCAGATGGGAAGGGCTGTACAGGGGTCTGATAAACTTGTTGATCTCGCAGTAATCCGTGACCAACCTGACCCCAGCTTCCCCCTTCTTTGGGAAAAAAATGGGCCCTGGCGCACCATGTCGTGGCCTCCTTCACCCGAAAAATCCGTCCAGAGTGGAGCAACCTCTTGATAGTTGCGTCGGCCTCCTCTTGATAATGAAGTGGAATGGGACACGAAGTATTAGCATGGTAAGGGACAGCATTCTCAGCCAATTTGATGTGGATTGGCTTGCCAACGATGGGGCCAATCAGGGGCCAATGAATCCGAAAGGACGTCATGAATTGTCTTCTTAGGTCCTGTGTCCTCCCTTTGACTTCGCTTGAGGCCTCAGCTGTTGCATTGATTTCCTTGGAAGCCACTAACGGAAAGGTGGAACCGATGACTCCAAGGTTTTGGAGATTGTGCCAGGACACAAGCATGCAATTACGCATGCATGCTGACAAGAGACAATCTGCGTATGCTGTTCTGCCATTGACGGGGAGCTTGAGAACAACACGACCCGCCACGGACATTTGGTCACCATTGGCTGCTGTCACCGTATCATGGGCTGATTCCAGGTCAAGGCTATGTCTCTGAACCAGGTCAAGGGACAACATGGTCCTTGTGGCTCCAATGTCAGGAATATCCCTGAAATGGAACTGAACATTTCGAGGAGACCGGATGTGGACGTTGATCCTTGGAGTAGCACGAGATCCAGAGGCGCTTTGGACGGCCTCCATGGCGCAGACATGNGACAACATGGTCCTTGTGGCTCCAATGTCAGGAATATCCCTGATATGGAACTGAACATTTCGAGGAGACCGGATGTGGACGTTGATCCTTGGAGTAGCACGAGATCCAGAGGCGCTTTGGACGGTCTACGTAGCGTGAACATGTGAGACGAAGTCTGACTCCTCATATTTGAAAGGATTCTATCCGACGGTCTCAGGTTCTTCAGAATGCTCAGCAGAAGAGGTGCTCTTCATGACTTGGAAAGCTCTTGCTGGCAAAGACGGGGCCTTGTCCCTCTCCAAGTAAGGCACTCCACTCCTGGATAAGGGGCACAAATGACCCTTGCGTCCACATTTGTTGCATATGGACGACTTTCTGGGGCATTGTGCTGCTTTATGCTCCTTCGCACCACAGCACGTGAAACTTCCATCCAGCTCGGCCCATGAACGAACCTTTCCGGACTTAGGCTTGTTGTTCCCCATCTCTTGGGACTGACTTGTCACTCTGTTTACTTCAGCCGTAGAAGTTGGTGGGATCGTTGCTGCAAAGATTGCCTTCGCATACGCGTAGGTTTGCCACTACAACAGGTGCTAGGGTGCACATTCCCATTGCCCTGATGCACTTAACTTGTGTGGTGTTGTACTCCTCAAAGACATCAGCCTCTTTACCGGCCCAGGATCCTTGGTTTTAGGGTGTCTCAAGGTTCGTGGCAACTTTAAACTTGTCCAACAACTCTTCTGTTTGAGATTTAAAGTTATTGAAGCACATATTCACTTGATCGCCAGCAAATGCCAAAGGCAATCGATGGCCGCTTCGGCGGCTTTGCTGGCCGCAGATTTCATTTTGTTGAACCATCTGCGTTGGCCTGCCACCGAAGCTTTCGTCGATTTCAAGGTTGGAGCCATTTTCACGTTAGAGTTTTAACCTTCACTTGATCGAGAATTTATAAGTCATTGCGAGAAACACTCCCGATTTTGGACAGTCAGACAATTTCGCGGTCCGAGATGAGCACTGCGCCACGTTAAGTTCTTGTGTTTGACTGAATCTATCGAGAGTAGTCAACTTATTTATTATCTCAGATTACATTATCACATAAGCTACGGAAAGCCGAATGAAAACTTATCATTCGTCTATTTGTTCCCTTTCAATCTTTATATGATATTTGGTCTACCAACGAATTTGAGTTGGCAATTTGAGACCGAGCTAGTCCTTGAATGTAGGGTTGAACTGGAATTCTATCAAAAACTTTGTCCAAGTCTGACTTGAAAGATGCAACCGGATCAATAAGGCCTACGCATTCCCTACGAATATCACAGGGAAGCAAATTAAACAGTGAAGGAGCCCGAGAAAGAAAAGATGTGGATTTCATTGTTCGAACTAGCTTAGATTCTCGAGGGCTTGAAGGTGCTCTCAAAACGCACTTTTAGCCTCGACGGTCACTAGAATTGACCCTAAGTCTTGGGTTGCGACAAAGCTCATGAATGCTTTTGAAAACGCACAGTATCGGATACCTTTTGTACCTTCTCTGAACACTGTACAGTCCCAACTCTTTTAGTCTCTCCCAATGCGAGAGCTCTTTCAATCCTTTGATGTTCCTAGTGTAACATCTTTGGATTTGTTCGACCTTTTGCAAACCTGCAGAACGCATTGGAGCCCAAATGGGTGAAGCATATTAAATATGTGGCTGGACAATCGACTTGTACAGAGTTTGCATCGTGATGCTATCTCTGGACTTAAACGTGCGATACATCCAAGTAAAAAAGCTTTACCCACCTTCAAGTGGATATGCTCATCGAGCTTTCTATTATTTTGGAGGACTACACCCTAAATCTTTCATAGATGAGACCTGCTCAATATATTCACCTCCATTATCTACGAGTGGAGTATTTAAGGGAGTTGACCCAAACGTCATTGAGCGGAATTTCATTCCGTTCAGGGCCATATTACTGTCAGTTACCCAAGAGTAGATTCGATTTAAGTCCTTTGCAAGGCTAATGGAATCTTGGCCATTCCTACCAGAAACTAACTTTGTATGGTCAGCATAAATTGAGAAACCGGCAGTGATACTAAGCTTTTGAAGAGGTCAACGACTATTACAAAAACAAGGGGCTCTAAGATGGAGCCCTGGGGAACACCTGACTTGACATTATGTATGTCACTCAGGGATCCCTTGACCTTAAAAATTTGCTTCTTATCCTGAATGAATGTCTCTGATGGCCTCTGAAGCATCTTGATCTGCGACTGCAAGATCATCTGAACGCTCAACTTGACTGACCTAGTCAATCTCAACAGACTCATCTTCAGAGCAATGAGCTTTTGCTTCTGAACTCAGTGGGGTTGAAAACACATTGGAAAACTGATCTCCAAGCATGTTAGCCATAGTCTCTTCTGGGTTAGGGCGATAAATTGAGACAGTTTTGAATTTCATCCAGAACCAAAAATACTGGATGTACAGGTGAAAAAAAGGACGATCTACCTTTGAATATCCCTTCTTCCTATTTAACTTCTCACGGCCGAACTTGAGAAGGTTTTGACACCATTTAGGGTGGTCAAACTGACAGTCTTTTCCTTCTTCAGGAAAAGGCTGCTTCCGGTAAACAGGACAACCTGTTTTCTCCAAAACTAATTTAGCCTGTTCAACTATAGGTGGGGACAGCTCTTCAACCTCTACATTGGTCAAATCAGTCGACTTCTCAACTACTGGGTGAGCCTGTTGTTCAAGCAGCACCCTGGTTTCATTGACCCAAGCAACTAAAGCCTCTATAATAAACGGCTTATTGACTACGGAAGGATCGTTCCCTGCTAAGACCAAGTTCAAACATTCTCTAGCCTCTTCGCTGACTTTTCCAAAACTAGCTTCCATCATGAATGCAGGAGGAACTATCTATGAGCAGCAAAATCAAGAGACCAAGAAAAAGAAAAGAATCAAAAGGCTTTGCAATCTTGTCCTGAGATACGGGACTATAGAGCAAAATAGGAATGAACTACTTCACATCAAACTAAACATACAAATCTAAGATGGAGATAGTAAACAAGAAGTAAGGGACAGAGAAAAGCAAGTAATCAAAAACATATGTAAACCAGGAAAAAACACAAAAATACAGAAATTACCGCAACAAACTGGTCTAACACAAAATGAAATCAATACACTAATTAACAATGATTTCTAACTATAAAAGACCAATACAATCAAACTAAAGAACTGCACAACGATTTGGAACTAAAAATACAACAATACAAATCAGAGAGTAACTGCTACTGCTAAACATAAACATGCGTGAGTAATAAACTTATCAAGTTATAAAGGAATTACGTCTTACCAAAGAGCCGTAAAAAAAAAAACCTAATTCAGTGTATTGATAGCATCACGATGCTAACTCTGTCCAAGTCGATTGTCCAGCAGCATCTTGAATATGCCTCGCTCATTTGGGTCCCAATTAGTTTAGCAGGTTTTCAAAAACTCGAGCAAGTCGAAAAATGTTTTACTTAGAACATTGAGGATATGAGAGCGCTCTTTGATTGGGAAAGGTTAGAAAGGATTGGACTGTACAGTATTCAGAGAAGGGACGAAAGTTTTCCAATACTGTACGTTTTCAAAAATATTCATGAGCTTTGTCCCAACCCAGGATTTAGGGTCACTTTTAGTGACCGGAGAGGCCTAATGTGCGTTTTGAGAGCACATGAAAGCCTTAAGAACCCAGGCTAGTTAAAATAGTGAAGTCCAACTCTCTTCTTTCTCGGACTCCCTCATTGTTCTATTTGCTGTCCTCAAATACTTGTATGGCTCATGTAGGCCTTGGTCCAGAGGCAGGATTTAAGTCAGATTTTGACAATTTTAGACAAAAATTCCCGATCAACCTTATATTTTAGGGTTAGCCAGATCAGCCTACTTTAATTCGTTTGTGGTTCAAATAAAATATGAAAATAATAGTTAAGCAAAATTACTCATTTTTCGTCCTGAAGTGCTGGGATTTCAATTTCAGTAGCGGGAAGGAAATCCGTAAAGAAAAATCAATCATTCAAACCAATGAATCAAGACTTTTTTCGCGATTTTCTTGGTTTATCTAAATTTGCCAATTTTCATCTCAAAAAAGCGGTATTTTTGGTTGTTTTCAATTCGGTGGGACTGCCCACCAATCAATGTTAGTGCCACTTTCATTTTGACTCTTTTGAGTCTCACGACTTCATATTTTCCTTTGTTATTAGATACAAGATGTCAAAACATAAGAAAGAGAAGCCTAGTAAGACTCGATTTCAATCCTTATCGAGAGGACGAAGAAGCTTCAACACGGACGGATTCAATAATCTCAAGTAAGTGCAACACTTAACGCTTAGCAAACAGACCTAACTATTAATCGGATTGATGCTTTTTGTTGCAGTTACCGGTTGATGAGTAAAGACCTTGTTCCTCTTTGGACAAATCTTGATGTAATTTTGGATCGCGTTGAGCCTGCCCTCAAGGTCTAAGCCGGCCAAGATTCAACGATTATTTCTCGACATTTACCTTCTAGATTTGATTATGTCTGCGTTGTTCTTATTGCTTTTATGTGAAATTAAAATATGGCCCCGTTACTGCCCGTACTTCGAAATCTGACTTTTCTGCGCTGATGCTTTGTTTTTTAGGCATATTCAACTTCAATAATAATTACAGGTGTTGTCAATACAACAGCTTTGACTTGAAGTAGTTGAAGTAATCAAAAGGCAGTGGGGGTAGTTCAATTTTCGATGTCTTGCGTCCGGGAATTCGGAAAGGTACTCTGATCACTGCTGCATGGGCTGGAAAATTCAAGGCTCTCCTTGAGGAAATCTACTATTTTTAGAAATCGACGTCAGTCAATGACATGTTTTGGAAGTGGGCTCAATGGGTTACTGCTTGTGGGGTTTGTTTTGTAAAATATGCTCATTTAATAAATCCAGTGTGTTGTAGGATCATATTTGTATCCTCGGAAAGAGATGGTAAGCGTCACCCCGAATTGTCCAGTGCTAGCATCCGTCGAGGGTGCAAGTTTCTTATCAAAATAACGAAAATACATTTTTTTGGCCCACATACAATCATCCAAAAGAAGCCTAAAATGTTTAAAAATGTAATAGCGAGCCCAGGATGCAAAGGGATTCATAAAAGGGTCCAGGATATTAATAACTTTTATTTGCATATGTCCTAGAAATTTATTCATAAGGTCCGTTGTGCTGAATGAAACGCTCTAGATGAACAAGGGTAAGCATTCCATTTTTGGACACTTTTGTTCTCCCCTGTCGAAACGGTCCAAAAATGAGGGTGTCCAAAATTGTCAAAATCCGACACTTTAAAACTTTACCAACTTTACTCAAAAGTATCCTATCTAAGTCAACTAGAAACGGGTAGAACTACAGAAATATGGCACCAGGCTTCGTAACGGTCTGAAACCAACAAGTGCTTGTGGCAGAGAATGGCTAAAATTATTGGAGTCAGCGATCATAATTTTATATTTGAAAGCAAGCAAGAGTATATGAATGACAAAATCAAGCGGCAAAGATTTTACGGTCGAAGTGTAATACCCCACACACATCCTTCTATTTCGATGAATTTTTCCTTAATTTTTCGAAAAACCGAAAAAGGGCCCTTTTTCGCTTCGTTTTTTTTGGTTTTGCATTTTTTGAACAAAATTAAAGTCTACTCGCCCTCATACTTAACCCAAGGTGACCCTTAGCAATCTCGTTCCCTTGTTCGGCCTCAGTCCCTCTCTCTAAACGGGCTGCGCGTTTCCGAAGTACATTTTTGATATAGGGACAACTGGGCTAACGCGGACGGAATACTCTTTTTCAATTTTTCCCGCCAAAGCACCGAGAGGCCGACTTTTGACTTCTAACAAATTTAATCTACATAGAATCCGCCGAGGTTGCGGACACCCCTTTATCAAATGCTCTGTATTCTTTCGCTCTGTCATAGCGTCTGTGTTCTTGATCATTCAACTTTTGTCGAAGCACCACGGCTACCCACTCAAATTCGTTGGTAGGCCAAATAGCATATGGAGATAAAAAGGTCAGACATAGCCAATAATGACCTTTAACTTTAATAGGGTTCAGGATTGCATTCCTTGTACAGGTTAGAGAGTCAGTGAAATCAAATTGACTAAGTCGAAAATTCACGAACCTCAAAGTCGAGTTTTTTTCCCAGTAAGAACAGCCAAGCCAGCAGGTCGCTCTTCCAAAGCGTCAATGACTCTCTAACCGGCACAAGGAATGTAATCCTGAACCCTATTAATGTTAAAGGTTATTATTGGCTATGTCTGACCTTTTAATCTTCATATGATATTTGGCCTACCAACGAATTTGAGTTGGTAGCCGTGGTGCTTCGACAAAATTTGAATGATCAAGAACACAGACGCTATGACAGAGCGAAAGAATACAGAGCATTTGATAAAGGGGTGCACGCAACCTCGGCAGATTCTCCATTTAGTTTATCCTGAATAGGCGAAGTAAGACCAGGCCTGAAAATTGTGCTTGCTTCTGACATGATTGAAGGAGTTTGTGGTTTCAAATGTTGCTATTATTACACTGCATTTTTGGTAACATTTCCCCAATCAAAGTCATTCACTGGAAATGAGTTGGACCTGGCAGTTTGCTCGAAGGTTTTCTTTGTAGGGGACTTTAATTTTCCGGCTAGCGTTCTAGAGTGGGAGGTTAGTCCTGATGGGTATATTCCC
>NC_081451.1:4153431-4165841 GCF_007210705.1 Tigriopus californicus
AGGTGACTACAATATGCTCATTAGTCATATGGGTACAATTGTTGAATAGAAAGGTAAAGGTATTAACTTGGTCTTAGCTCCAAGACAACGGACGGCGATATTGCCGTCAGGCATAGAAGTGGGGACTTCTTCGATGCGGCTGGTCTCAGTAGGGTGCTGCCCGCAGAGGATAGCAAGCTGTTAGCGAGTGGTGCCACTCTCCCTTTGCGGGGGAGCGCGGGGGTGCTGACGGCGGTGGAATTTGTTGAGGAACTGCCCAAATGACAGGCTTTGGGGCGCCGGAAGTTGGGCCTAACTCAGCAGTGGCGCGTCCATTGTGGTGAGGTATGCGCCCAGTGAGGGGTTGTACACGCTCATTGAGGGGTGGTATGCACTCATGGGAGGGTAGCACATCGCACATGAGGGCGTCACGGTTGGAGAGCGCATGTGGTGGTGACGATGGTAGTATTTGTAAAGAGCGTACAGAGAGCCCACGACAAGGATGACATCTATGGCGCCCAATGACACGGATGGTAGATAGATTTCCGGAAAATGAAACCCGGAGCTGCGGGTTATCTTGGTGTCTGGATTGGCCACGATGGTCTGATCCGTCCCGGACGTGGTCTTTGCTTTGGACGCTGAAGACCCCATGGCTAGAGAACCAAAGAGAACGTCGTAGAGGTTGGGGGACGGGAGCTGGGTCCCTCACAGGAACTACAGGGACAGGGACGGCCGCGTGAGGGGCGCCTGATGTTGGAGAAGAAGGTAGTGGCTAAAGGAACATTTGATTGCGTCGAAGAGCTCTCCCGTCGTCGTGGAGAGCATTGAAGGATTCGCCAGAGGGACACACAGAGATCATAGTTCCAGTCTGATCCCATTGCTTGGAGATTGGATTCTGATGCAAATACGCATATCTGGACAAAAAAAACTCTCCAATGGTGGCGTCGGCCAGGGTGTCACACGAGAGGAAGGAAGCGTCGTGCGTAGCTGGCAGCCAAAGAAGAAAGCACTAAGTGCAAGGCCAGACGAAGCCCACGGGAATGCAAGGTATTCGCGTAAAGCTGCGCGAAAGGCCGTCTTATAGTCAGTGCGGTGAAGGAGCAGCTTTACGGTTCTGACAGCTCCTTCAGCCAACCCTTGANGTGCAAGGCCAGACGAAGCCCACGGGAATGCAAGGAATTCGAGTAAAGCTGCGCAAAAGGCCGTCTTATAGTCAGTTCGGTGAAGGAGCAGCTTTACGGTTCTGACAGCTCCTTCAGCCAACCCTTGACAGCTGCTTCAGCCAACCCATTGGAGTTAGGATGATGAGGGCTGGAGGGCTCAAAGGTGATGCCTTTGTGCGCGCACAAGACCGCCAATTTGGACCAAAACTGGGGTCCATTGTCTGACCTGATGAAGACAGGATCGCCAAAGACGTCGAACCACTCTGAAAGAATCTGAATAATAGCTTTAGTATGCAGTTGCGCCAAAGGCTAAATCCATAAAAAGCCTGAGGCTTTGTTAACCATGACCAGCCAGTGTCGGCCAGAAAAAGATCCAACCCAACACGGGTCATGGGACTAGTCAATGGATGGGAGCGCCGTACCTCCACTGGTTTGGAAGGAGGGAGTGTCTGACATTTTGTACACGCGCTGATCATGTTTATGATGTTGCTGGCCATGCCTGGCCATGCAATTTTATCTTCTGCAGGCCTTGATGAGCAAGGTGAAGTCGGCGAAGAATTTCCGACCTAGCTGACGGTGGTGGGACAATTTTTCCATCACAAAGGAGCAGTTCAGCACCGTCAGCCGGGAGGATGCTGAGGTTGCTCCATGAAGCTCAAAAGGGGAGAGCCACACTCAATGGGGGGCAGATCACGAGCAGAGGCATAACTCTGCACCTCCTGAATCAGCTTTTTGTACCCGTTATCAATCAAAGACATGATAATGGCCAAGTTTGGATCCAAGTAATCAATTTCCTTGGACACGACTTGTAACATGCAATTGGCATGGTCAGGCTTGCAGGGAAACAGTGGAGAGCCTGATAGCGCGTCAGCAATCAAATTGTCTTTCCCTGGAGTCCCCTTGATCTTCAAGCAGAAAGATGAGAGGGCCATGCGGAATTTTGCCAGTCGCCCATTATGAGTTTCGATGATGTCTCTGGCAAAAACTCCTACGAGGGGTTTATGGTCCGTGATTACGGTGAATTAACATGCTCTCAAATAGAACTCACATTTGTGCACAGCCCACACAATTGCGAGCCATTTGAGCTTGGTTGCGGCATAGTTGCCTTGAACAGCAGTTAAGTTGAACAATCCACATTGCACGACACGTGGGCGTCCATTTTTCTCCTTCTGCATCAGCATAAAACCGAGGCCATGTAACCTTGATGCATTGGATAGTAAGAAGGTCTTGAGCTTCTCATCGAATGACTTCACAAGTAGAGAAGACGTCAGCAACTTCTTGGCTTGGCAAAATGCTTTATCGTGAATGTCAAGCCACTGAAAAGAAACGACTTTTTTCAACAAAGGTCGAATATCACTCATGGCATGTGACAAATCTGGTACGAAAAACACAAATTGGTTCAAGAGGTCTAAAAAGGACTTCACTTCAGTCGCTGTTTTGGGGCAAGGAAAGTCTTGAATGGCCTGCACTTTGGCAGGGTCGGGGCTCACCCCCTGGTCACTCACGATGAAGCCCACGAACGGCACTTCACGGCCAGCTGCGAATTTGCCAAGGGAAATTGTTATTCCTTTGTCGCGGCATCTGGTAAGGACAGTGTGTATGCGAACTTTCAACAGTTGGATAATTGGAGCACCAACGAGAACGTCATCAACCAACTTTTGGCAAAAGGTCAAACCTCTGATCACTTCATCAGACTCGATTTTCTAATGGTCCCCACTGGGGCTCATGTCAATAAGGGCGAAGTTGTATCGATATCTTCCTGAAGGTAAAGGAAAGTTGTCAAATTCGCGGACTCTTCATCCAGCAGTACTTAAAAGTACCCCATCACTGCGCCCAATTTGCAGAAGACTTTATCTTGGGGACTTCCACTGCGGATGATGTCTTGGGCAGATGGAAAGAGCTGGACGGGGCGTCTGATAAACTTGTTGATCTCGTGGTGATCCGTGACCAAACTGAGCCCAGCTTTCCCCCTTTCTTCGGGAACAAAATGGGCCCAGGAGCACCATGTCGTGACCTCCTCCACCCGAGAAATCCTTCCAGAGAGAAAAACCTCTTGATAGTTGCGTCGGCCTCCTCTTGATAATGAAGTGGAATGGGACACGAAGTATTAGCATGGTAAGGGACAGAGAGAGTAACTTTAGAACGTGTGATAAACATAACTTGGCGTGAACAAGGAGAATGAAGTTGTTCGGATCTTCAATCATTTTTGTGGGTATGTGATTGCCCAGAACTCAATCTGGGTGGACCATTGGAAGCTTTTTGTCATAACCAACTTTGACACTGACACGACCTCCAATTTATGATTGGGTTAAGTGGAATTGAAGCTTTAGCTCATGTTTCTAGTGCGGCCAGTCCACTACGTGATAAATGTTGAAGAAACGACTTCACCTGGCTTCAAGATCATTCTTTGGCTTTGAAGCCACAGGTCTTATTTTCACCTCTCGTTATAGCCATGTTCAACCAACGGGTCAAGACCACGCTGCTGACCGGCTATCGAAGTTGAGAGGTGTCGGATTTGCCCAGAAACAAGAGGCGAGGATCATTGGCAGTCAATGTGGCAGCCAATTCCTGGGGAATCCCGCTACGCTATTGTTGAGCTCAAGGCATTGGCGATCTGGTGGCCCATCACCAAGTGCAAGATGTTTTGTCCGGTTTACCTCAATTCATGGTTCTCACTGATCAAAAGTTACTTGTCGCATTGTTCAATAGATTCTCAATCAATTCCATTGAAAATCCACGCGTCCAGAATTACCAGACAAAACTCCTCACATGCTCGTTCACGGTAGATTGGAAGCGGGGCAAGGATCACTGCATCTCAGATGCTTTGTCCCAAGCTCCCAAGTCCGGTACGGATGATTCTGCCCCCTGTGACCCCGCCATTGGGATGATCGTCGCGGATTTGGTCCTCGACGTGTCGGAGGATTTGATCCTCGAAAACCTGAGCGCTTTGGTGGGGAAAGACCTGCACCAAGATATTGTAACCAAATTTGAGGGCGAGCACTTCAATGTGTAACTGCCCCCATGAGAATGGTCTGACAACGGCTCACCAAGTGTTTGGTCACCCTCTTCGATCCCAGGTCCCGAGCCACTGGAGTTTGTTTGATCCTCATTGGAACCAAACGCCAGATGAGGCCGATCAACGCCACTTAGAATCCGCAGAGAAGCGGAAAACATGCTACAACCCTCCAACCATCCAATCAAACCTCACTGAAACAAAGCCCGTGGGATCTTCTGTTCTCGTCCAGGATCTGATTTCCAAGAAATGGAATACCACAACCCAAATCGTTGGAAGTCCAAATCGACTGCAATACCATCTTCGATTCCCATCAGGCCGTGTATTATGGCAAAATGCCAAATTCTTGTGGATGATATCATTGAAAGACCCCGTCCACGTCCATGCCAAGGAAAACACCGTTCAAAAGAGTGCTCGGGTTCCTGAGCTCCTGACCGATATCAGTCTAAGATCAAAACAATTATCTTTTTATACGTACATCCTGTTTTGCACTCAAAAGAAAGGAGCATCTACCTTTTTTTGCAATTGACTTTTGCTCATTGAATTTGATTTCGATGGTTGCTAGCCTGGCCCCTTTCTCTTGGGGCAGACAACCGGTTCTAGTTTCCTCTCGTTCCCTTCTTTTAGCAGAATAAAGTGTGTGTTACCTTGAATAAAGTCTCATATATTCTACTATTAGGTAGCTCTCTAGAAACTTCTTCCAATGACTTTTCATAGGAGAAGTGTTTTTATGCGCATCAAAAACATCAGAATGTAGCTCTCTCTAATCTTGGTTCAATCTTTTATAAAGTAGTGTTATCCAGAGATGAAGCCAAAAACTGCATCCATAAATTAATATCGGTTTGGGCTCTACGAGTACATGTGACCTTAGAAAACGACGAGGGAACGAAAGATGAAGAATGACGCGCATTCAAAGAAAAGTAGGTTCCAATATCTCCCCGGAAACAAGGATAATTGTGGAACTTGGAATGACCCAAAATTGTAAGGTCGAGAGCGGTTAAGAGATAATTCAGGAATGATAGATGAGAGGACAACCATTTGGAGAGTACCTTCGGTTTTTGGGTTTGAAGTAATTTTTTGCACCAGCAATGTTCTTGCGGTCATCTAGTTGTGTATCATCCCTTATTGCGGTCTCCTCAGCTTGAAAAATGGTAATAGCGTCTGATGTGATATGATGTCCAATCTATGAACTGACCACCATGACCTCCTTCTATGGTGCTAATTGATAAAAAGCGTTTCTAAGGAGAGTTGATTTGGAACGTGGTGGTAAGGCGGGTGGAAGACGATGTGTGTGTTGCTTCTTATTCTTGAAACGAAATAAATGATGTATTCTACTTGAGAGAAACATTACAGTGTCCTCTAAAGCTGAGGCTGGTGCTCTCGCCAATATTTTTGATTTTATTGTGTCCGAGTGTGTACTCGGACACACAGGCAAGCTCCCGGTACCGGCAAGCAAACATACCTGCCAGGGTCAGTGATGCAAATTTGCCACTTGACACTAGTTTTTACGCAGCTGACCTTTCCTCATAATATCGAGAAAGAAAGGTCAGCATCTCAAAAACGTGTTTGAAGCCCCGAATTTTCATGACTGGCACTGGTACAAGCAAACAAACGAACCTGCCAGATCTTGCCATAACGACCCCATATCGTCATCATTGATGTCAATTATCAAGCAAGCTCGACTAAGAGCATCTTCGTTGCTTTATGAATAAACCAGACCTGCCTCTACACTTCAGATATGAACGAATCAATAGATTGCTGTTGTTGTAGGGAGGTCCGCAAAGATCAAACCAATCCACATCAACAGAACGACGAGCTTGTAGTTTTTCTTGGATTATGCCCAAGACTTTTACAGAAATAAGGGTAGTCTCCCTCAAGATCTCTTGATTAAGCTCAAAAGTTTTGGATTGAAATAGGACCATGAAATTGCCCCCTAATCAGCATCAGGAGCTTGAGATAACCCGGTTTGGACGACACAGTTATCATAACTCCCGCCAATTGTCAAAGCAAGCCTGGTCCACGGAATCATCAAGGTTAAGATGAGCCTTCAAGTGAAGGCCTATGTATTGGTTCATAGGGCGTGGCTGTTAGATCCAACGCATTATTCGAGTTGGGAAATTGACGGCAGAGTTGAAAATGAAATTTGCCGCAATCTGAGCGGAATCTTGGCGTTCAGAAAAAGAAGTCCTTCTACTAAAACGTTTGGATCTTCTACTTCTTAGAGGATGAGAAGTGAAGAAAAAAACTGTGACATCCTGGTATATATCATTTGACCCTGTTCTAGTCACGCCTATATAAACATGTTCCAGACAGTCAATATAGCAACTACAAAGTCACCATCAAAATCCTTGTGGGTGCTGTGCACCTGAAAGTCTATGACATGGGGCAGTCAGTTGACCCTCTGTCTTTTCATGAACCCCCAGTGAGGAGGGCTCATGTGTGCCTTTTATGGTGGGACAATCTGAGGGCCCCCACCCCCAGAGTGGAGGGTTAACCCATGAGTTGGATGCCTCTGGTGGATGCCGAATGAGCCGTGATCCGGAATTGAGCTGTGGATCCCTTGAGATGGACCCGTGCCCCAAGGTGAGTCGTGATCCTTTTGTTAGGACGTAGCCCTGTATTGGGATGGACCAGAAAACCTGTGACCCAAATGGACCCCCCGTCTGCAAGGGAGATGTGATATCCTGGTGCTGTGATACCCTGATATGCACCCACAAGTCCATGACATAGCCCAGTCAGTAAGATTAAGTGTTGACGTGGATGCCTCTAGTGGAGGTCGGGCGGCCCGTGAACACCGGGACCCCGGATGGCCCGTAATTTGTAGCCCTTGATTTGGATGGACGGACCCAGTGTTGGGATGGACCGGAGAACTTGTGATCTGGATTGACCCTCCGTGTGTGAGGGAGATGTGATATCCTGGTGCTGAGCATGTTGCTCATGCTCATTTGAACCATTTCTGGTCATGCCTATATAAACATGTCATGTCAGACAGTCAACATAGCAGTTACAAAGTCACCATCGAAATCCTTGTGGGTCAAGTGGACCCACAAGTCTATGACAAAAACCAATTGAAAGTGGATTAGTATGAGGCCAAACGATCTTCGATCGCATGAATAGTACCAGGGCGGATATCTAAAAAAGGAGCTCCCTAATAGCTTCAACATCATTTGTGAAATTCCAAAAAATGCGGATAAAATCGGTCTTAAACCGCGACGGGAACGGTGGGCTGACTCCATGACTATAAGTTGGTTTCACATTTGAGATCGATCAACTGGAGGAGAATAACAGAATGAAGGTCCGTAAATGTGGGAGCTAAAATCATCAGAAAACGCCCAAAATTGCACTGGACACGCCCTGAAGTAAAATAGTATGCAGTTGTGGGTGTAGCAGGTAAAAATGAAGAAACTCGGTTCGTACACCGACTGCGCCATGTAAAGAGCTGACAAAGTAAAACAAAATAAACTATTTTCCAGTTAAGAATGGCATACGCTAGCTTATTCACACTCAAATCAGTGTGTCCAATAATCAAGCCTCTTACACTTACCCCCACGTTCCTTTCAATGAAGTTCATGTCGTAAACTTCTTCGCTTACATTTATTGGTCCCACGAGTGAAGGTGGTAGAAGAGGGCAAATGTTTAGAGATGAATTTGCAATTTCTCCTCTGGCTTCATGACCTTGAGCTGCAATAATAGGAAGTCATGCTGAAGATATTCTTTCACACGAACTTATCATATTTTAACATGGAATTCCATTATGTAAACAGGGGTGTTGGATCTTACTACTGGCAGTGATGCTAATCTTTAGGAACGTAGCAATGAGTATCATTAAAACAGGACGTAAAATGAAGCCTTGTGAAAAACATGGCTTGACATTATGTATTTCACAAAACAGCACTATAACTTCAACTATTTACTACTTATCATTACTAAAACTTTTTAACCAATCGAGAACCTTGCCTTACATCCTAATCTCATGAAACCAGTCAACTATAAGGCAATGATCTGCCTTTTCAAAGGCCTTGGCAAAGATAAGATCTACAACATCGACTGACTCATGGCTTTCCATTCCCTCATGAGTGGGCTCTATATGCTCAATAAGTTGGGTTAACTCAAAAACTTCATTAATATTAAGAAATTCTAAAAGTTTGTGAGTGACAGAAATTGCCCAATCCCATTTTTCCACATGGGAGCGAATGTCTATAAATTAGAAATGCATTGCACATTAGCGTTGTTCACATTTCCAATGGAAAAGTAGTACTCTAAGCTTGCCACATTCAAGGTCTTGATTTATCCATTGTAACAATGTATAGCCCCCCCCCCTCTTGTTCAGTAAGCTCGTTTTTGTCCGCTCTCGAATTCACAATAAATGATTTGGATCAGGCAGTTTGCTCAAAGGTTTTCTCTGTAGGGGAATTCGAATTTTTCGGCTAGCGTTGAACAGTGGAGGTTAGTCCAGATGGGTACCTTTCCATTTCGAAATCGACATCTCAGTCGTGCGAAAAGCTGGAAGTGTTTGCGATCTTGCGCAATTTTTGGTGCAGCCACCAGAAAAAAGTCCAAATATTGAGCAGGTGTCTTCCGTGAAGGATTTAGGTGTAATCCTGAAGACCTGAAGCCAAGTCTGAGAAACTAAGCCCATTTACTAGGTGCTTTTAATCTCCAAGATCTAAGAAAGTAATCCACTTAATGCCTGGGTCAAGAATACTCCATGCGCCACGGAAATTTATTAAGTCAGGACCTTTCGCCCCTGAATGTGGATGGATCATTTGTGTCCGGGGATTTCCTCTCTTACAAAATGTACCGTATAAGGCGTGGAACTCATCGGGAGCACTACAATTGGCCAAAGCAATGAGAGCTGCCAAGCAGGCTGCCTCAGGGATTGTGAAAACCATCCCACTCAGATCCCTTGAAAGACCAATCTCAACTTCAGTTCCCAATGACCTCAGCGTGCATGAGATATTTGTCTTCAACATATTACTCTGTATAGAAAAGCTTTCAGATTAGCAATCATTTCCTTAATAGCGTGTTACGTCAGATAGAATTTTATGACAGTCTATTACAGACAGCCTTTGCAAACATATCAATTGGACCATCAACTATGCTGAATATAAGTGACTTTTGTGCAATGAACACGATACTTCTACACGTCAAATTCACCGCTCCCACACACATCTAAATTTACCTACACTCGCATCTAAGTTTCTCCTCCTTCCAGGGTGAACTTAATTAGTTCTCCTCTTTCTTTTCTTCTTTTGGCATCTTTTGGCATCTTTTCCAAGTGTATTGGTATTCAATTCTGTTCAGTGGGATCAAGAGATGGTTAAACTAACATAGGCTTTCGCTTGTTTAAGCATGTTACATTATCATTGATGTGTATTTGACAACTTATTGGATCTTTTGGAAGGATTGATGTAGTGATTAAGACACAAGGTTCTCAGGGGGGGCTAACCTGGAGAAAAAGGGAGTGGACTTCCCGCCTTCTTTTTTGGCTTCCTTCCTCTATGAGCTTGCCTCTTTGGATTTAACCTGCCACTTTCTGTAATTAAGAGCTTGACTCTTAAGGCAGGATGACACGTTAGTGCTCAAATGTAGTGCCGGGTCCAAATCTCGCGGAAAACCCGCGACTCTTGGTGCTCAAAGGGAAAATCTTACGATTGGTCCGGCACTATTCTCAGATAATAGTATTGTGCTCAAAGGACGCAAAACTGTCCGTCATTGTCTGCCAACATGTCAGAGAGTGGCTAACACCCAGTCAAACCAGGTGATGCATGAAATGACGGAACCCAAATGCTTGAATTTGAAAGACACCTTACTAATGCTGGTGCGCTTGAAATTTTTCCAATACATGGCATTCTTACGCATATTTTGATAAATTTCGAGCTTCACACCACGCACAATCGATCTGGTCACACTTTCCTTGGAACTCCGGTAGTAGTGTCGGCCTATTTCTACTCTTTAACCTTTAATTTGTGTTTTTCAAACTTTTCATTGGAGATCTAGGGTATTTTTCTTGAGCCGAAAAAATCAGATATTGTCACTACCGTGGAGTTTGAAATCTCTGTATCTATGTCGGGTTGACAAAATCCGGAATTCGAAAATCGTTGGTCTTAGTTAGGAGACCCTGAGTACATCTTTCGCCGTCTGTCCGAAAGTGGTGTCAACTGCAGGTCATCAAAAACGGAAACTTTTTTAATGAAACGCGCTCTGGATTAAGGCTGAGCACTAAGCTTGAGTACCAACGTGTTGTCCTGCCTTTAGATGGTGGGACAAAAGCACCATTAGAAAAGCACCTTTCTTATTTATCGTAATTTCTTTTCACCTTGAAGACATAAATTGCATCTTTTTCAAAGGTCTGGCTTCTCTCATAATTGATGGGAACAGATCGAGCAGTTGTCACGTAGTATGGCTTAAAACGTTTATTATTATCGAGCTTGATTGTCATCAGGCCACCAGTCATGGAGTCAGCGGCATCTCCAAGAGAAGAAACCATCACTTTGGCAGATTAGATTGGGTGAGGAAATCCATGATGACGTTCTCATCGACGCCATTGCCTTTGAGGCGTTCAATTTCTCGCTTGATGTCCGCCCATGGCTCTTTTGACAATTCTAAATTCTTTTTTGTTCCGAGGGTGGGCTTTCGTTCCCTTGTGGCCTTGGTCAGAGATTTGGCCATGGTGGCGATGGTTTTTGTCTTGAGCCAAGAGCAGTGTATGGCAGGAAAATCATAGGGCATAATCCCCAATGCTTGCATGTCCCTCTTTCCAAGTCGCCAATATTGGGAGACACATCCGTAGATATTACAGCCTGAGGGCCTCCATCGGCGTTGCAGCTATGTTGGAATTTGCCCACATTCCTGAGCGATGCCCAATTTGCCGCCTTCGGTAGAGCTTGAGATCGATCCAACGTTGCGCCCTCCGGGCATGTTGATGTTGGCAAAACCGTCCTGGCTGCACCAGAATCGGGTAAACCGTGGATGAAGAATTGTCCCCTGTTATCTTTGCATACAGCCTTGATGACAGTCATCTAATGCATAGGTCCAGATCGAACTACCGTTAAGTAGTAAGTTTTGGTTCCAACTTGAAAATTAAATTTAAAGCTAGTAAACTTATGAATTTAACGCCCAAATTTTGCTGCATAGTCCACTTGATATAGGGTAAAAAAACGAAATTGAAAAACAAACAGAAAAGCAACTAAAACCTGATCATAAAGGCTGATAAAGAGCTTTGTGCTGCCATCATTCAACTCCATGTTGTGGGGAGGTCGAACTCCGAGACTGAGAAGCTCTTCCCCGACAAAAAGGTGAACCTATAGTTCATCTACATTCTGTACTGTATTTTGGAACACTGGTTTGTTGACATTGAAAAACGTCACAGAACAAGTTTCAGGTGCCTAGGCCAACCAGGGCATATTCTAGGGCCATGTCCATTTTCGGCCCAACCACTTGGCCATCGGTGTTTGAACAGCAATAACTCCGGCTGTAGTTATCTAATTGAGATGGACAATGGCGTTTTGATAGAATTGATGCAAATAAATGCATCTATGGAAATTCGGCGTGTAATGGCCTTATTTTTTCGTTGGCCTTTGACCTTTCCAAAAGCACAGTCTGGATTTTCTCATTTTTTTGCGTGTGGATAGTTCTATGTATGATTTTTATATGTTGCAAAAACGAAAATGGGATCTCCCTGGCTTTAGATTTGGCAAAGACTTTTGTTAGCGTAGATCATCTTTTTTCACTTATTAGAGGTGCTCTCACGCAACCTTTTGCAGCGATGAAGCCTCGAAACTGAAGGTCAAAGCATTGTAAATTAATAATGTATACATTTATTCATAAAATTTGTAAGATAATGCTATGTAAAGATATTCGGAATGGCTTCATAATGGGATCGAACCCATGTACCCAAGCTTAGCTCGGTCGCGCGTTAATGACTGAGCAACACAATCTGGTCAAAGTGGCGTTGGCTTAAATTTTTCCAACGCTCTTGGGGACGGGTTTTTGAAGCAAATTGTGTCAAGTCCTACGCACACAGCTGGCAACATCCTCGATTTGGTGCTCACAAGTTCGTCCGATCTGGTCCACGTGAAAATGGCTTCAACCTTGGAATCGGCCAAAGCCGCGGCGGCAGGCCAACGCAAATGGTTCAACAAAATGAAGTCCGCGGCCACCAAAGCTGCCGAGGCGGCTATCGAGTGTCCTTCGGCCTTTGCTGGCGATCAAGTGAATACGTGTTTCAATAACTTTAAGTCTCAAACGGAAAA
>NC_081451.1:4169334-4173075 GCF_007210705.1 Tigriopus californicus
GCATCCAGAACCCAATCTCCAAGAAGTGGGATCAGACTGGAACTGTGATCTCTGTGTGTCCCTCTGGTGAATCCTTCAACGTTCTCCACGACGACGGACGAACTCTTCGACGCAATCAACGGTTCCTTAAGCCACTACCGTCTTCTTCAACATCAGGTGCCCCTCACGCGGCCGTCCCTGTCCCAACAGTTCATGTGAAGGACCCCGCTTCCGTCCCTCCACCTTTACGACGTTCTCTTCGGTTCTCTAGCCATGGGGTCTTCAGCGTCCAAAGTAAAGACCACATCTGGGACGGACCAGACCATCGTTGCCAACCCCAACACCAAAATAACCCGCAGCTCCGTGATCCATTTCCCGGAAATCCACCTGCCATCCCTGTCAGCGGGCGGCATAGCTGTCATCCTCATCCTGGGCTGTCTGTACGCCCTTTACAGATATTATCATCGTCACCACCACAGGCGCTTTCCTACCATGACGCCCTTATGCGCGACGTACTACCCTCCCATGAGCACATACCACCCGTCAATGGGCGTATACAACACCTCACTGGGCGCATACCACACCACAGTAGGCGCGCCGCTGCCAGGTCAGGCCCAACTTCTGGCGCCCCAGAGCCTGCCATTCGGACTCCTTGACGAATTCCACCGGCGCCACCACGCCCCTCGCGAAGGGAGAGTGGCATCACCTGATGACAGCCTGCTGTCCTCTGCGGGTAGCACCCCTAATGGAAGCTGCATCAAAGAAGTCCCCACTTCTCCGCTTGACGGCACTATCACCGTCAGCTAAACCATTTACATATTCTACATACTATATTTACAAATACTTTTTATTTTAAAGTGATTAGTTATTTATTCTATCAGCCTCAAATCCACGTGTCTTTTGGCTCCCCAGGGAGACGTTCCATTCGGCTTTCCGTAGTTCAATTCAGCTTTCCATAACTAATGAGATAATAATAAAGTCGACTGCTCTTGATCGAGTCAGTCTAATACAAGAACTCAACGTATTTGAATATTTATAGGGGGTCAGCACAGGCTTTTGGATTATGCCAGAGCTATTTTTGAAGATTTCAAAGCATACAACCAAAGTTGGGAAGTACGTTTTTCCAATTTTTACACTTGGTCATTTAAGAATTCATGGAGAAAAAAATACCACCTCAGTCGAAAAATACCCTAAACGACATGTGAAGAAGATTGGCCAACGGCAAGAATTTTTCAATGTGCCTTCCTTCAGCTGCAAATCACAACTTCAACACGACGCCTGAAAGCCTTGCAGCTCTTGGAAATGAAGACAGGTGACAGATTGTCCCACTGCTACTTGATGGAGGCCCTCAGAGCATCCAAATTTGGATGAGAGGCGCGACAGGCCTCTGCCTCTAAAACGCCCACAAGACATAATCCAATGGGCTGAGGTCTGGGCTTGAAGAGGGCCACATGTGGGCAGACCAAAAGTTGGCCATGTTGGAGCGACATAATTCTTGAATTTTTCCTTGCAGTTTGACTGGTGCTCCATCCTGAGTCCATACATAGTTGCCTCCCGGATAAGTTGTCTTTAGCAATTTGCAAAATTTTATACCTCAGTACCTTGTAGTACTCGTACGTTTGAACTTCTCACCCACTTTAAAGATGTGGAGGGGGCATCTTCTTTCCGTCGCGAGCCACAACGCTAAGAACCATTACTTTGGCTGGATGCCTATTACAGTAGACCCCCTTGACCTACTCTCGTCTCCAAGCCAGGAACAGATCATTTTGCCGATTCCTAACGACGTCTAATGAGAAATTTTTCTGCCGGAGATCTATGAACTAAAGCATCGTCATGACTCATGAGAAAGCCACGCTAAAAGCATGCTGCTACAAAAGGGACCCTGAAAGTCAGGAAAAGTTGCGACGGACATGACATGGGCGCACTCAGCGCAACCATCCTCTTCTCTGTACATTATACTATGCTCATCCTGAATACACAGCAGTCTAAGACTTACTCTCTCCAAGTCAAGTCTATTCCTTTCGTAGCTAGTATTTAGTTTGACCAAGTCTCGTGTCTGGTTCTCGTTGAACTCGATTCGAGCAATACAGGGGGACCGTGATAAAGGTTACCCAATACATGCCTGGCTCAGCACCTCTAAGGACAAATCAGGAAACGCGATAGACATGTGGCCAAAATTAGGTCGTCAAATAGGGTTGAGCACAAGAACGAACACGCACTTTTCACTCAACAGGTTACAGTCGACCAAGTCAAAGCCAAGGAGGGTTACGAAGAGAAATTGGCAAAGATTAAAAATCTGAAATCTCAGTACGGTGATAAAAAAAAACCTGGTAAACCGAGCATTGGGCCAAAACTGGACAATTGAGGGAATATAATCGAAGATAAGTATAAAAAGGTGCAAATATTTAAGCTTTTTTCGTCAATGCATAAGCCATGAGCTCCTTCAAGACGAGGAGAGATTGAGCCCAATCTAGGGAATGGTAGGATGAAAGTCGACTTCGATACGGGTGTGGTTCTAAGGCAGATCAAACGGCTGAAGTATTCCATAAGTCCTGGTCGTGATGGAATAACATCAAATTTGTTAAAAGGACGAGATATAAATTCGTTGCATTCAAAAAGGTTTGACAAACATGATTCACCAGGACAGAATTCCACGATCTGAGACGAAGATCCACCAAGTCCTGGTCGTGATGGAATAACATCCAATTTGTTAAAAGGGATGGATCTTCGTCTCAGACGATGGAATTCTGTCCTGGTGAATCATGTTTGTCAAACCTTTTGGAATGGAACGAATTTATATCTGGGTCTACAAAGGATGGGAAAGATGTGCATGCGATTTATCCTGATCTCTCAAAAGCTATTGACAAGGCCAATCATGAGATGCTGTTGAGTAAACTTTTAACATGGGTATTGGGGGGATGACGTGGAGCAGGATCAGGCATTGTTTATTGGATCGAGCGCAACGGGTTGCCATGGATGGTGTATATTCAAATAGGTATGGTGTGACGTCTGGGATTCTCCAGGGTAGTGTGCTTGGACCTCTGCTCTTCTCTAACCCCTAGTTCCTGGCTGTTAGAGGGTATATGGTGCTTACAACGAAACTCATTTGACCTGAGAAGTTGCTGAAGGTGCCAGTAACTTGTCAGCGAAATATTAAGTTCCTCTACGACTCAAGAAATAAAATTTCCAATTATTTGGCCTAAACACTCGACTGTTTTTGGATCCTTTAATGACAGGTTTGCGAAATCTGGATGATCACTGGGTTTTATTTATGGCCCATTGCTCAACAACCGTGATAAAAAATTGAGCACACTTGATGAGATCCAGAATTTGTGTCTCTCAATTTATTTGAAGGTTTAACGGAGAGGTAGGAAATGACAGAGGCGACTACCTTCAGTATAAGGATGACAGATCTATATTCGATGGTTTTTTTTATCCCCGAAGAACAGCTGAGTCCAAGTGACAGGTGTTACGTCATTAAAGGCGGGAGATATAAACCATCCTACATCTCCCCCAAAAAGAGAGACCCCGGGGCGGGGAAACACGAATGGGTGATAAATATTCATGTCTCATGGGAGGCGGAAGGAGACACGTTTTTCTCGGAGACGGGCAGATCTACGAGGACGGGCAGGGACTGAGGGAGGAAGCATGGCGGGTGACAGTGGCGCGGGCGCCCCGGAAGGCCCAGCTGGCGCTGGGCGAAGGTGGAGGCGGTTCCGGCGGAACATGCCTGCCTCTGTTAAAACCTTGTAGGAAAACCCA